>NC_090935.1:1480219277-1480530148 GCF_040938575.1 Ambystoma mexicanum | reverse complement strand
TGCTAGTTTTTTGACATATTTCACACGGCTGGATGAAGATCTTTATATCGGTGTGGATACCTGGCCAATAAAACTTCCCACTGATGTGTTCTTTGATTTTGGATTGTCTTAGGTAGCCCCCGGTAAGATGAGAATGTACAATATCCAGTACAACCTTTCATTGGATTCTGGGGATCACCAACTGTGTTTGTATTAATACTTTGTTTGATGTTTCCTTCCTATACAAGAATCTCTGCTTTAAGAAGAAAAAGGAGCTCCCTTTTTCTATACTTTTTCCTTCTGGAATAGCCTGTAGAAAGGCTTCAGCAAGAGCTGGATCATTTTGCTGGGCGAAGGCTAGATCGGGATAGATGGTGGGCTCTTCCCCCTTTATTTCTTCGATGTTAGAAGGTTTATCAGCTTCCTCAAAGCCCAATGCACCTCTTTCTGTTTTGTCTGGTTCGCTTTCTTTAAACTGAGGGAATAGTGCCCTTCCAAAAATCCCTAAGCAATTTGAGCCCCACAGTGTACTTCAAATGGGACTTCGCCATGATTCTTTAAGAGAACCTTTACATCCCCTCGAAGGTCTGGGTCAATGACGCCTGCTAAAACGTCTATACCAATCTTCCATGATAGAGCAGATTTTGGGGCTAACCTGATGTAACACCCCAGAGGGGGTATCAAAACCAAATCGGTAGGAATCATTCCTCTTTTTCCACGTGAATGACAGCTTCCCTACTGCTACAAATATCGAAACCTATCGATTCTTTTGTGGCAACAGAAGAGTTAGAAGCTTGATGACTACATTTTTGAAATTGTAGGGTTCCCCAATTTGTTTCAATTGAGTCACATCACACCCCTGATACCATATGTAAGGAACTCATGGTGGCAACAGTAAAGATAGACACAAGTGATCACAGTTTAAGGGTGTTTATTAAACTGTATAAATGGGTGAGAAAAATGCCTAATCTAAATCTAAATCTAAGATGGGAGCAAGCTACGACCATCAAATAATAATAAGGCAGTCCTAGTGGCATCTTGTCAAATAAAAAGTGCCTATACTAAAAAACATATTGCCATTTTTTACCACTAACTTACAAAAGAGGGTGGAATAATGTTCACCAGAAAAGAAAGAAGTGTTCACAAAATGATAAGTCAGGATGGTATGGCTCGGTCTCCCTTCCCCACATTTTAAGAACAGAACAAGCCAGAACTCGTGAGCACCGCACACTCCTGGGCCTCTCCAGCACGAGGTTCACAATTCCATTCAACGATAACAGAACCTTCAGTCTCTTGCCTTAGAAGGCTTGCTGGATCAAAAAGAACAAACAAACCAAAGTTCCTCCAGTGATCTTGCACATCGAGCTATTCCTTTTCGCCCTGTGGATCTCCTTCTGCCGGGCTCAGATCCTTCTTGCAATATGGTACTCCCTCTGCCGGGTTCACTACGGCCTTTCTCTCTGAATATCAATAATATCACGATGCAGGAATAATTCTCTTAGCTTTTCCCTTGGCATCACTGTGTCAGGTTCACATAGCCATCTTTAACACAGTTCATGAATTTTTAACACAGTTCATGTTTTGCTTCATCTCATCAGAAGGGTGGTTTCCCTTCTCATAGCTTTCTCTTGGCAATGGGTCAGAGACTTTCGATTGTACAAGGGATTTGATGTGACCCTTGTAGGACCACACTTACACCTCACGCTGCCCTTTCATAGGGCCTTCTGGTACTTGCATTTTCAACACAAAACAAAAGCGGCCAGTGAGAGTCCTTCGAATGAGCACTCCTATGGTGCCTGACCACTCTGCAGCTGGCCATTCTCTGGGCTTTCCCAAAAGTTCAAACACACACAAGGTCTTTGTTACCAAGTTCCTTGCGCTCATATAATGTTGCCATTTGCAACCTTGGGCTGAACACAGTTCGGTTTGTTCCTAGCATTCTCCGACTCACCGTCTGTGCTGAACCCGTTAGCTTGTCTTGCTTCTGGAGTCAAGGACGGTACCACAGTAGCCAGCGTGCCTCCCCGCCTGTGTTATCAACGGGGAGGCCCCTGTGTACGATTGACACCTCTCACACAACATGACAGCTATACTTCCCGGTCTTGTGATTTGCAGGTCTGAATTGAAAAGAACAAGGCCAGTTGCCGCTTAGTTGTCCCTCCAGGTCTGGCCGCCATTCTCCTCCGATTGCACTGCTGGTCCAGTGTAGCTGTTATCTTGTACATTCGGCCTTGCTCTAAGTATGCTTTTGTGTTCCACCTTTTATCCCTGTCGGGAAGGTAAAGGGCCATCAGGTGTGCGTGATTATTGTCAATTGCCTGACTTTGGCTGACCCGTGTGTTGGGACATGTCAGGTAAATTGCTCTGGTGTTAGTCTGTTGTCTGTCACGGTATAAGAAAGTGTTTGTGTCAGGAAAGGGGGGTAGAGCTTCTAAATATCCTACAATGTAGGATAGGAAAGTTCCATGTCATTTTATCGCCTGCCTGTTCATGCCCAGGCTTTTTAACATGCACATTCCATCGAATGTGCTCATCATTTTTTTTTTTTTGAGTGGTACTCCCTCAAGCCCTCCTCCCACACTTATTTTTTGCTATTGGCCACCCACCCCAACCCTTATTTGCCCTTTCCCCACCCCCCTAAAAGATTCGATGAGCACATTCGATGGAATGTGCACGTTAAAAAGCCTGGGGATGAACAGGCAGGCGATGAAAGGACGTTGTACCAATGGGAAAAGGGTGTTACAGGGAAGGGGGTACCACATCTCAAACTTTGGTGTCCCACTTCTCCGAAGACCCCTCATTCATGTGATCCTCCCCCACTGGTCCACCCCCAGGAACTGGATCCAATAGCAATGGCTGTTTCCTTGGCCACCTGGATGACAGATCTCCAGGGACTAGCGAGTGAGACGCCTTCAGGTTTCTCACACAGCCCACAGATTTGGCGCTGGGTTGTCGCAGCCGCTAAGGAAAACAGGGGACCCCAATTATTTCTGAAAAAATACATCTGTGGTTATCCAAAGAGGTCTGACTGTCGCAAATTGCTCTAGAATTTAGTTTCCACAATGCCCGGCAAAGTCCAAAATGTAGGGGGAAAAAAATTGTTTTCAGACATTTGCCACCAGGAAACTACTGACACACGCTGTCAACAACACATGTCCTACTGTCCCACTTTCCCACAGTTGGCCCAAAGAAAACAGTACCTCAAATGTGTGGCTGCACTGACATGGGTACAAAGGGGAAAAAGCTAAACTACTGGTACATAAAACAACCTGGGAATACTGGATTTGGCATCTGGACAACCCAGAGATTTAAGCCTTGGGTGTTGCAGACACCAAGGAAAACAGGGAAACCCCTGAATTTCTGAAAAGAATACACCTGTGGATACAGGGACATCATTTAGGGGTCGCCAGAGGTCGCAACTCGACTTCTGAGGTCTTCTTTGCGACCTCTAAAAAAAAAGAAAAAAAAAAGATTTTTTTTTCTTTTTGTAATGCAAGCTCCTGGGCTGTGGCCAGCACCATGTGGCTCTTTACGTCTAGAGCGGCTGGCTTTCTTGTTCAGGCCCCTTAAAAAAAGAAGAAAAATAAGAACAGGAGCACCACAAGTCTAACACTTTCAGCACTGACCCTAAACAAGAAAGAATAGGAATACCAAATAATGTATCATTCTGGAATTCTATACAATAATTGCTAGACTCATTAAAGGTTTATTTCAGGCACACTTAAGGGGGTGAGTCACTGATTTAGTCTGTTCTTAAACGCCTCAACTCAGCCTTTCATCCTTCTGATGTCGATAAATAAGTACCAACACAGGTTGGGTGATATTGGGTGTATATTTTTTCTATATAAAGCGCTTAGGCGTAAGTGCTATATAATAACGCATCAGCATTTGGTCATGGATGTCTGCTTGCATTCACAGTAATTTGGTAATATGGGCCTACACACACTGATCTTAACAATACATATGCCCATCCATTCTTGTATGAAATGTACATCACATTATAGTGATATCGTAACCACATTTTTTTCGTAATGTACAATGCTATGTGATGCCACTTCCTGTTTTGTCAACGGGTGAAAGGTTGCATTCCATCGCTTCCCACGATACCATTTCAGGGTGGGGTCAAATGACATCACTTCCTGTGATGTCATCAGGGGTCATGGGTCATGTGATGTCACTTCCGCTACCCCTGGCATTTTGGTGAAAGGACGTCCCTGCGTGGATATCCAAAGAGGTCTGACTTTCGTGATCCGCCCTAAAAGTTATTACCAACAAGGTACAGCAAATTCCAAAATGTAGGAAAAAAAAGAAATGTTCAGACATTTGCCCCCAAAAAACCACCAAAACACGCTGTCAACAAAACATGTCCTACCGTCTCACGTTCCCAAACGTTTTCTGACCAAAACAGTACCTCACATGTGTGAGTACACTTACCTGGGCGCAAAGGGAAAAGGTTTAACCACTGGTATACCAAATGGCCTTTGAAGATGAAATTCTTACAATATTTGGTGTTTTGGACAACCCGCAGATATAGCCCTGGGGTGTCGCAGGAACTATGGTAAACAGAGAACCCAATGCATTTGTGAAAATAAGACATCCAATCCAAAGAGGTCTGACTTTCATGAATCTCCCAAGAAAATATTACCCACAAGGCCGGGCAAAGTCAAAATGTAGGGAAAACACAATTTTCAGCCATTTGCCCCCAGAAAACCACCAAAACACGCCAGCAACAAGGAATATCCCATCTTTCCATGTTCCCACAGGTTTCTCGACACAAATGGTATCTCACATGTGTGGGTGCACTGACCTGGGCACAAAGGGAAAAGGCTAAACCACTGGTACTTCAAACCCCCTGGGGAATACAGGATTTGCAGTCTGGACAACCCACAGATTTGTGCCTAGGGTGTCACAGCCACCAAGGAATACAAAGAACCCCATGCATTTCTGAAAAGAAGACACCCGTGGTAATCTAAAGAGGTCTGCCATTTGCAAATTTCCCTATAATGTATTACCCACAAGGCCCTGCAAAGTCCAAAATGTAGAATAAAACCCACAATTTCCAAATATTTGCCTCAGGAAATCACTGAAACACACTGGCAACAACACATGTCCTACCTTGCCACATTTCCACACGTGTCCCGATAAAAACAATACCTCATTTGTGTGGGTGCACTTAACTGGGCGCAAAGGGAAAAGGCTAAACCACTGGCATAATAAAGGGCCTTGGAAGATGACAAGTATTTGGTCTTGTGGACAACCCACAGATCGGCCCGGTAGTTTTGCAGCCAGTAAGGAAAACAGGGAACCCAATGGATTTTTGAAAAGAAGCCACCCCGCGAATCGCCATAGAATTTATCACCCACGAGGCCTGACAAAATCCAAAATGTGGGGGAAAAAACACAATATTTAGACATTTGCCACCAGGAAACCACCGAAACCACCGAAACACGCCAGCAACAACACATGTCCTACTTTCCCACATGTGTCCTGACAAAAATGGTACCTCACATGCACTTACCTGGGCACAAAGGGAAAAGGCTTAACCACTGGTATAGCAAATGGTCTCGGAAGACGACATTTTTACTGCATTTGGTCTTGTGGACAACCCACAGATTTGGTGCAGGGAGTTGCAGCCTCTAAGGAAAACGGGGAACCCTATTCATTTCTGAAAAGAAGGCACCAATGGGAATTCAAAGAGATCTCACTTTTGCGAATCACCCTAGAATGTATTACCCATAAGGCCTGCCAAAGTCCAAAATGTAGGAGAAAAATGAAATGTTCAGACATTTGCCACCAGGAAACCACCGACACACGCGGAAATAAAGCAGGGTCTACCTTCCAACATTCCCACAGGTGTCCCAACAAAAACGACTTCACATGTGTGGGTGCCCTTACATGGGAGCAAAGGGAACCAATGGATCTGGCTCTGGGGTGTCGCAGCCAGTAAGGAAAACAGGGAACCTAATGCATTTTTGAGGAGAAGACACCTGCAGGATTCCAAAGAGGTTTGACTTTCGCAAATCGCCCTAGAATTTAGTACCCACAAGGCCTGGCAAAATCCAAAATGTAGCGGAAAAAAAACACAATTTTCAGGAAATTTGCCACCAGGAAACCACCAAAACAAGCCAGCAACAACACATTTTCTACATTCCCACAGGTGTCTTGACGAAATTGGCACCTCACATGCGTTTGAGCACTTACATGGGCAGAAAAGAAAAAGGGTTGTCCATCCCCAAGTCCATTGGCAGTCCCAGGGAGCCCCGACAGGGTCCCCATCCCTACCCAGAGGGAAAAGCTATAATAAAATCCAGCCAGAGCTCCAGGATGGTCAGAGTTGATGTCCCCAGCCTTGGGCACCTGTTTCCCATGTTGGTAGCCCATCCCCAAGCCCAGCAGTGGTCCCAGGGAGCCCCGTCAGGATCCCCATCCCTACCCGCAGGGAAAATCTGTAATGCAATGCAGCCTGTGCGCCAGGATGGTCTGCGTGATGTCCCCAGTCTTGGGCACCTGTCTTCTATGTGGGTAGCCCATCCCCAAGCCCAGCAGCAGTCCCTGAGAGCCCCGGCAGGGTCCCCATCCCTACTCAGAGGGAACATCTCTAACTCAGCGCAGCCAGAGCACCAGGATGGTTGGGGGTGATGTCCCGGCCATGGGCGCCCAGCTCCCATGTGGGTCGACTGTCTGTAAGCTCAGCGGCAGTTTTGCAGTGAGCCCCGTCTGGGTCCCCGCCCTTTACCAGATGGAAAAACTGTAACGCAGCACGTCCAGAGATCCAGGACATCCAGGAGGTGTGTGCCTATCTCCCATGTGGGTCGACCATCTCCAACCCAGCAAATGTCCCAGGGAGCCTCTGCAGGATCCCCATCCCTCACCGAAGGGAAAAGTTGTAATGTGGCATGGCCAGAGTTCCAGGACAGTCAACGGTACTGCCCCCAGCCTTGGGTGCCTGTCCCCATGTGGGTCACCTTTCCCCAGGCCCAGCAGCATTCCCAGGGAGCCCCGGCAGGGTCCCCATCCCTCCCCAGAGGGAAAAGCTGGAATGCCGCCCAGCTATAGCTCTAGGATGACAGGGGTGCTGCCTCCGGCCTTGGCCATCAGCCATGCACATGGGATGACGACTGCTTTCACTCGAAAAATCTTCCAAAAAGCAGTGACCGAAAAACCAAATGACCAAGATGCAATGCAGAACCCGATAACTGAAACAAACATGCTACGGTAATAGAGCAAGTAACTCAATCTAATGACTTCGCTTTAACAAGTGCATTACAAAAAAGCAAAGTAATCCAAGCAAAAATAAATTGGCAGGTGAAATATGACCAACAGAAAAAACAAAAGCTCACAGAGAGAAAGCCGCCAGTCCCACAAAATAACCATACAGAGAGGTTATCTCTGGATATCACAGAAATCGAAGATATAATGGCAAATCATGAAAAAAAGGAAATACATTTTTGGCTTAGGAAACACGCGGAAACTATCGTCATTGAATATAGCTATGATGTCCATGCTGCTACATTGAGCATATTAAGAAAAGCCTGGAAAATTGATATCTAATCGTACAATAGATCATAACACGGCACTAAGAAAAGAAGAATTGACCAGAGCGGAAATACAAGAGGACAGCTACATAATGGGAACTGAACAAGAAGGAAACCAAGAGAAGTGTAAATGTAATTTTGATAGAGAATCCCCACGCAAATCCATCCCGACCTCCATGTTTGAACTCCAAAATATAATGATGGCCGTGACATCACAAGCACTCACTCTGTTCCTCAAATTGTATGAATCAATAGGAGAAACAATGAAGGATCAAGCCACGCTCCTAGTGATGATTCATACTAAACAACTATTTATTTGATTATTCGCATCTAAAATCCAATCGAGACTTGACATTGAAGCAAAAGCGTCTAATCAATGGCAATTAAGACTATTTGATATTGCCGAGAGAGATCGAGAGGATAAAGTACAACTGACCACAACAATGATGGAGATTTTGGGCCTGATCATGACTTTGGCGGTAACCCTTAAATCTGGCGGTAGCGCTAATACCGCCGGATTTAAGGGTCCGCCAAATCAGGACTTCGGCGGATTTCGCCCCAGCTCTTAGCTGGTGGGAAATCCGCTGAAAATTCACGCTATTACCGCTGGCGGGAAATCCGATGGCGGTAAGAGCGCAAATTTTCCCTATTGAGCCCAATGGGGAATGGGGCATTCCCGAATGGGCTCAATGGGGAATGGGGAATTACTTTACCGCCAAACTCGTGATCTGGCGCTATTAGCACTGGGGAGTTCAGCGGTAGGGCTATTACCGCTGGTGGTAATACCGCCAGCGGTAACGCCCAAGTCGTGATCAGGCCCAAAAACAGATAAAGCAAGGAGGCCCCTATATTTGTTAATGACACTGAAGGAAGAAAATACGTAAAACCACAAACAGATGGACAAAGATAACCAATGCAGGAAAATACAACAAGGAATTGTACCAACAGCGCTGGAACCCAAAAGTAAAATTGATAAAACTATTATAGATGGGTCAAATCAAACTACACCAAATCGGAGTCACAAGGACAGGAAGGAACGAACGATAAAGCAACCTGAGAAAGTGATACAAAACACAATCCCCCAAATTAGGGAAACATTTTGAATATTTGAGCAGCATAAGGTCGCTAAGAAACATCCCAGTCCAAAGAATACAACTAACAAAAGAAAGAAAGGTGCGCTACCCACAAAGTAGATAAGGAATGAAAAGAGGGATCAAGAGCATTCTCAAGAAATTTGACGATGCCTCCCAATATGGGACATCCCCAGTTTGGGAATAATACACTATCACGAAAAGATTGTTTACTTGGAAAAAAAGAGAAGAAGCCATGGATGAGCAGGTGTCCCCTATATCAGCAGTTGAGCAAGCCGATATAGAATCATTAATGAATCTTTCAGTCTACACGGATGAAATAAACCAACCAATAAACGATGAGCAAGTATGTGCCGGAGATCAGTCATTAGTTATCATTGACGAATATGAGGAAGGCCATACCATAAATAACGATATATTTGAGCAGTCATGCAAAAATATTACAGAGGATGACTTACAGTCAACTGAGCCTGATTACAGCTCAATATCTGATTCGTCTTTTCATGACCTGTCAAGAAATGTACCGACAAAACCAAATACGGAACAAATCCCAAATGACCCGCAAAGTCCCACGAAGTGCTGGGTCAAACTACCTATTTTCTTGGACCCTAGACACAATTTCCAGTAAGAAATGGTAAAGGTAGAACGGATGAACAATAGGAATGATGGCTTGATTCTGAATCAAACTAATATACTCAGATTACTGCACGTGATTCCGAAATTAAAAGCAATTCAAACAGAGGACATGAAACTGGTCGAATTTTGTCATGAAGAAGAAACAGTCCAAACTTGGGTCCAATTCAATACATTGCAAACTCTAGAGTTGGTGATGAATAACACAGACCTACTCGCCAAATTAGGCTTCCTATGCACACAATGTGGAAAAGAGGAATTCAAAGCATCTGAAGATCAACACACATATGAAAAGGAGGAAATATATCTTACAAGAGGGAATGGAAAATTGTACCATCAGATATCTAAACTCGACCACGATAAAGACAAAAATGACGCAAGCAGACCCGCATGTAAAAGAACTAAATCACCTACTAGAGTAAGAAGATCAAGCTCGCACTACCGTCACATCCGGCGAGAATTTGAGTCATGGGAACTGGGAAGAATATCCCTGAAAAGGAGACATCATTAACAGCCAATTGTTAAACAAATAGCAAATAAAATAACCATCTGTTCTTGGAATACCAAAGGTGCAGGACACTTGCTAAAAGGTGAAAATAAAGACCCTTAAAGCAGAAGTACTGGTTAAGACCAATCAGCTGCCAGCGAAATGGCCTTTTGTAGATATTGTGAGCAACAAGATCAACTCAAGTCATTATATCACATTATTATGGAGTGTAAGGCGCTCGAGGGGAAAAGACATTTATTTAGTGAGATGCTTCCACAGACAAGAGTGGACGATAAAGCAAGTCACTGTTGGCTATAAATTCTAACGGGAGATGACAAAATGTTGACTGTTAGAATTATACAATTCTGGGACGCAATAAATGTGGACAATTAGCGTTAAATAACGTTGGGACTTGATAAGGGCCTCAAATCATAAACAGATCTTTTTTAACAGATAACTTGCACATATAGGAAATATTTTCATTTCTGAATTAATTATGCTGTATTTTTAAGAAAAAAAATGTTTAATTTAGAAAAGAATGAGTGAAACAGTTTATAATAAACTATAACATTCAATTAAAAAAAAGAAACATAATTAGCCTTACCAAGTACAATGGTTGTGTGGGCTAACTCAATGATTGAATACAGCTCAGTGCTGGGTGTTATGGGTCAGATATTACAAGCTAAAGTGTTGTGGTGTGCATCTCCTTTGATCACAATCTCAGTGGAAAAGTCACATGATAGTAGCAAAGTCTATTAAAACAATCTTAGTGGCAAAAACTGATAATGGCAGTATCTGATAAACTGATAGTGCCCATAATTGACAGTAGCCAAGTCTCTCATTAGCACATTCCCACAATAAAAACAATCTTAGTGGCAAAGTCTAGCAGTGTTGCAGGTTAGTAGTGATGCAAATATCACCAAGAGACACCATTTACGTAGATGTAGCTGTAGTCAGGGCGCGGTGGAGGGCCAGGTGGCCAAGCGAATAGGAAGACACCCTTAGCCACTATCCTTTGGCTGACCTGGAGGGATGATTATTACTTAAGATAATGACCCTTCCTCGACACATGGCACTCAGCTTCGCCTCATGCCATAACTTGGTGGCTGGTCATTATCCCACAATAATGAGCCCTCCCTCGTTCAATAAGGCTTTAAAAAAAAATATATATATAGTATGTTTGCGTGTAGGAGATTGGGGTGGTATGTGGCAGAGTGAGATGGTGGGAGTGGGTTAGATGGGAGCTTAGGGTGAATTCCCATTAAAAAAAAGAATTATACCAAAACGACCATGGCGAAAATACACAATTAAGGAAAGTGACCTTGTTTGAAACACCTACAACCAGATGCAACAATTGCCTCAACAAACTGTAGTATCTTCAATTTGACTCCCTTTTTTGTTTTTAGCCACCTTTGTGGTTTGTTTATGTTGTGGTGGTCTCCCAGCCCACTCACACTTCTGCCTGCACAACTTTCTCCTCACTTCTGATATTTAATGACATCTATGTTTCCCTTTGCCTTCAACCTCTTTTCCACTCTTTTTCTGAGTCTCCTTATGGAGTATCATGCATGCTTCGGTAATGAAAATGCTGATTCAGCACCAGACAGGGGCTGACATCTACTGATTGAGGGAATAAGCGGGATGGGCTGGGACACCTTCTACGGGGAAACAAGGGGACTCTGGGAATTGTATTTCACCATTGAATCAGGCCTGGGAAGGGATAAGGGGAAGAGGATACCTTGTATACGACATCAGCACAAGAAATGTATGTGCACAAGCACGTGAAAGGGGAAACCCTAGGTAAATACACTCTGTGGGGATGCCACAGGTTGAGCATCTCCCAGATGGCCCACTTCAAACACATGGCCCATGCACAGCGGCATAGGGATGGGGAATGCTAAACTCAAGTTGCGCGTCTCCAGCAGACTATAGTGCTGAGACAGCACTGGGTCATGTAATCAAGGTCAGCGAGCCAGTCCCACAGCTGTTCGTAGGGCAGGGAAGTTGACCTGATCTAAAGGAACACTCACACAGTCTCAATCGAGGTGCAATCCTTAAAGCACCAATCAGACGGTAAGATTTGGTGTCCCGGTGAAAGTAACCAGCCCTCAGAATGTCCACTACAGTGTTTGCGAAGGCCGCTATCTTGCAGGTGCTCTGTGAATGTCTCCCTTCCCACTAGTTCAGGGTGTCTTGTGTTCCTTCCGTTGTTGAGCTGACCAATGCAGATGAATAAAGGACCGGAGGTCAGCACAAATATTTTTTACTAATTGCAAACTTCGGGATTAGTGGGAAGCAATGTGTCGTCACATGGGCAGGCGATGATCTGGGAGAAAGCAGATCTGTTTGCTCCAGACATGTTTAACTAACGTATGTCTACCTATAGGGGTATGGCGTATTTTAACCAATAACCTATGTGGGAAACACAAAGATGCGAAGTTTGAAGTGCAACTGGTTCTAACACCATGAACATTGTATTAGCAGTATAGAATGAGGTTCACTTTGTGCCAGTTTGTCAGCTCTCATCAACCAGTTCTGTTCCACTGTTCTGTTTGATTTGTGCTTGCCCAACTGTAATAAACAGCATTACTATTTGCCGGGTGTGCACGCCTTTTTGGACTACTTGTGGTAAGTATGTATTATGAGCTTTTGGAGGAGCGCCGATACACTTCTCAAGCAATCACTCAATCAGCATTCATCTGAAGAAGTATTCATAAAACCCAATTACAAGTAATGGTTCCAAATACTGATGAAGTGTAAATACAGTAAAGCACAATATAAAATCTGGGTGCTACATACCTAGTATTAACCGTGGGGGAGATGGAGAAGACTATAAGGGCTCAGTTGGGTGGAAATGTGGCAGGCCCAGACAAAATACATGTTGATCTGTATAGGAGTGAGCCTGCAATCTGGGCTCCCGTATTAACTTTGGTCTTTAACACTATCCTGGCACGTTCTTGTATCCCTGAGACCTGGACCTCTGCTGGGATTGTGCCAATTTTTAAAAAGGGAGATCGGGTGGAACCTTCTAACTACTGTCCAATCTCTCTTTTGGATGCAGCGGGAAAGATTTTCACCTAAATGATTTTAAAATATCTCTAAACTTGAGTTGAGGAAACAAAGCAGCAAAACCACCTGCAAGCTGGGTAAATGGGAGAGTTTCAAGAGCACTAGGAACTGTGGGTTGCTGCGCTTTGTTTTTGTTTTTTTTATTCTTGGTGGTACCTGCAGCCTGTCGGTAGAAGCTAGTAGGCCCGTGCTCGTGGTGCCTGCTTGGTGTGTCGTAGTAGTTGGGTGTTAGTTTCTACTCCGTCGGCGCTGGTATGGTTGTATAAGAATGCTTTAGGTCTACTCAGTTGAGTTAAAAGATATAGTACACAAGGTTCTTTGTTTGACAATTATTTGTTTATTTTTTCACTGTCTATCATCTTTTTTTATATTTTTTAAGAGTTTCTTATTTCACTCTACTATCCTCTGCACAATTGATTTATTGACACTATTTCATCTAGTGCTGGATATTCTACACATTGATTAACGTGTGGTGCCGACACGTGTTTCGACCATGGGGTCTTTATCAAGGCTGTTTGAATTGCATCCTTGGTTAAGTGGTGGTTGATGCGAGGTGCACTGAGGTGGTGCTGTTGATGGTTCTTGCTGGCTTGGTGAGTGAGGAGTAGGGGAGTCGGTGCTCCTTAAGGTACCTTAGGATTTTGCGTGCATCTTGAGTACATCTTGTATCTTGAGTGTTCTCGGAATTCCGAGCAGGACAGAGAACACTCAAGATCCACGCAAAATCCTAAGGTACCTAATTATCAAGACTAAGGAGCACCGACTCCCTACTCCTCACTCGCCAAGCCAGCAAGGACCATCAACAGCAAAACATTAAAATATATTTGTACCAACATGAGCTGTGAAGATATGTGGTCAAGTGTCTGAATTTCAGTCTAGGAGAAAATCCTAGCTTCCCCACTTAACCAAATTGTGTGATCTTGGGCAATTAATTTAATCTCACTGTTCCGTATATGGCAAAACTAGAAGTCCATAGAAGGGATTCAGTGTGCAGGGTATGCCATTAAATAAAAAGCCTCATTTTACTGGTGTTGCTCCATATATAATAATAGAGAGCATGCATATTCACCATAAAGAGCAGTATTTTTTGTTTTGAGGTGATGTTACATTTCAGTTGCTGTTGCTCTTGTAGCCTGGCTCTCCCTCCTGCAGTCAAACACTCCTTCGCATTTTCAATTAAATTAAAAATATGCCTCAAAAATACAACTTTGGTCTAAAGATATCCTTTATACAAGTGAAATTCAATTGGGAAAAAGTCTCCCCCTTAACTGCTCCGAAATGTTGGATGCTATTATGGCTGCAATATTAATATACTGCTCTGGGTCTAGTGCTGGTAGTAGCACTTTAAAACGTATTTTACCTGAAGCTTAGGCCCTTTGTTGTTTTTCATTCTACAGCACTATTACATGGACAGCGTGGGCTGTTACACACACACATGATTATCTTTCAATAATATTGCAAGCCACCTGTCATATGTTCCCCGTGTTCAGTTACATATCACTTGTAAAGTATATATCACATTTGCCTGCAGAGGGACATATTCGAAAATAAAACAGGCAATGTCTAATACTGCAACACATATGTGCTATTTGCAAAACCAGCAATAGTATTGACATGCATGCAATGTAAGAACACAGCAACATCTGAAATTCTGAAGAATTGTTCAGTAGGAAAAACACATACAGATCTGAAAACACTTTAAATGTGTACAACTGAAGTGAAATGAAATCTAATTTGTCAGGTCCTCCTTCCCCCCAGCCCTCTCCTCTTACTCATAAAATGCAACACAAAGGATGGCCATTTACTGATTCAAAATGCTGCTGGCAACATAGGAAAGGGGCGGATTCCAAAGCTAGTTTATCCACCAGCATGGCGTCCAGTGCAGACACAGTTTCTGGTGGAATGTTGGCCGTCTAGTTCTATAGAAGAACCCTGTGGACGCTTGTGTAAATTGGTCAAGACACGCTCATTAACATATGACTAAACGCACGTAAATCTAATCCATTCACATCATCAGCTGTGCCTGGTAGTCTGCAGCATATTGCCAAGTCACACACAATAACGTGATTAGAGAGCACTAGCTGGTTCAGGCAGGGTTCCCCAGCGCCAGAACTATAACCAACAGTCTATTTTCATTGGATAAGAACAATACTCGAATGCGGTTTCCTACTGCGTGTTCCCTTTCCCTGTCTACTGATGAACACCGACATGAAAACTATTTGCAAGAAATCTGTGATTTCTGTTAGATGTATCTTTTTTGTTTTTCACAAAGTAAACAGTATGAATGTATGTCTTGAAACCGATTCAAATCCTACAAACGGAATCCACGTTCCAATACATTGAGTATGTATTTAGAATGCTACAAAAGACACGGGTGTTGCTTCCCGTTAACGTTGTAATGCTGTATTCGTAAGCGCCATGTAACGGATAAAGAAGTGCGACTCAAGGGGTCATCATAGCCGATATGGTAACTAGCATGTACTGTTAAAAATGGCATATTCCTTACCCTCGGGTTCGCGTGTGGCATAACTGTCCCGAACTTCGCGAGGAGGTGGATTAGTCCCATGTAGTTCTCTGTACAATTTCCACATCTTTCTCTCCACGTATTCTTAGTGAGTAAGAGCAAATGGCTGACATTCAAGTACTTGTCTCCCATACAGTAACAGATTTGCGAGTTACTTTAAGAAAAAGAAAAGGCTGGTCAGAGCTTCATTTCATCACAATGCTCCTCCGGGTGAGGTCATTGTACTTCAGAGCCTGCCAAGGTGTGTGCACTGGTGGTGATGGGTGAAGTGAAAACACTTCATTACTGGTGTCCCCGATTAGAGCGCTGCATCCTAATGTGAGTGACCACCTGTCTCCTGCTAGTAAATTGACGGACTGCTTGCAGACATGTTCAAAAAGGGAACACTCCATCCTTTGGGTTATATCACAGGCAAATGAAAACAACCTGCAGGAAAATGTAAAAAATACAGAGGTAGGAACATTTGGCAGGGTAGGAAAATCTGACAGCAAAGGTCTTGTCATTTTTGCCTACCCATCAGAAATTCCTACCTGCAGGAAAATGTAGAAAATACAGAGGTAGAAACATTTGACAGTGTAGGAAAATCTGACAGCAAAGGTCTTGTCATTTTTGCCTACCCATCAGAAAATCCTACCTGCAGGAAAATGTAGAAAATACAGAGGTAGAAACATTTGACAGTGTAGGAAAATCTGACAGTAAAAGTCTTGTCATTTTTGCCTACCCATCAGAAATTCCTACCTGCACGGAAATGCAAAAAATACAGAGGTAGGAACATTTGACAGTGTAGGAAAATCTGACAGCAAAGGTCTTGTCATTTTTGCTTACCCATCAAAAATTCCTACCTGCACGTAAATGTGAAAAATATAGAGGTAAAAACATTTGGCAGGGTAGGAAAATCTGACAGTAAACGCCTGTGAAAAAGGGAGCAGCATTGCAGGACCCACAGGGGCATCCACTAATTAGAGGTGGGTGTTCCATCCGAGAGTTGTGTTCAATCCTAAACCACCAGGGACATTAAAGAGGGGCCTGACTTCTTCCAGGGACTATATTTACCAGGGAGAATGACCGCCATGGAAGCCCCAACACAGACAGGGAGCCTGAGCTCACACTTCCGCCATGGACCAACCGTGATGGGTCTATGTGGATAAAGTGTGTGGGGCTTCAACCCTATTTTTTTAATGTAACATCTTCAAAACGGGGTTTAGCCCCCTTGTAAAGACTTCCCCTTTATACAAGGGGAAGGTAGATGTAGATTTGGTAGGGAAAGTCGGTCAATCAGGGCTGAGAGAGATATGTAAGCATGGGACTGGAAACAGGAAGTGTGGGGTGTCTGAGTGAGGCCAGAGGAGGAGAAAGAGGCAGACAAAGAGACCAACAGGAAAAAGGTAGAATCAGAGGAGTGTGAAGGCGATTATTGGAGCAAGGTAAGGTAATGGCAGGGGAGCCGAAGGGTACTACAGCATAAGTGTTCGAGTTTGTGTTGCAGATGAATAGAAGCTAGTGCAAGGAGTGGATGTGACCTGGATGTTAATGTATTAAAGGAGAGTGTTTGTGTAGTGGAGTGGTAGGAGACGAGCAGTAGTGGTTGGAGGGGATTAGTAGTAGAAGGAGGAGAGAAGTAGTTGAAGGAAGATGGCAGCAGTAGTAGGAGGACGGTTTGAGTAATGGTCGTAAAAGGAGGATTAGTATTCATGAGAGGAAGAGAAGCAGTAAGAGGAGATGTAGTAGTGATTGAAGAAGTAATGGTAGTGAATGGAGTAATAGTCATGAGAAGAGGAGTAGTAGTAGTGTGAGGTTGAGTAGTAGTGAGAATAGTAGTGGCCACAGTGAGAGGAATACACATAGTAGAAGTAGGAGTGGTAGTAGGATTAGTAGGAGGAGGAGTCAGAGAAGTTGTAGAAGGAGGCGGGGAGTCATTGCAGGAGTAAGAGGAGGAGGAGTTGAAGTGTGAGCAGGAGTAGTTATCATTGGAGTATCAGTAGTAGTCGTTTAGGAGGGGGAGTGGTAGTAGTAGAGTCTGACAGAATACGGGATCCCAAGACCACGCTGCATTACATACCAAATATATTTTAAGAAATCAATACTTGTAAGGTTGTGCTGCACTAATCCTCAATCTCTCTGCAGACTTTGACATCAGTGACTACCTCATCTCATGAACAGACACCACTCTCTCAGACTCAGGCAGGCAGCCTTAAGTGGATCTCCTCCTTCCTCTCCAACAGATCCCAAATAATACACATGCCTCCCATCTCCTTGACTCCAGCCCTGTTACTCACTAAGTGGCCTCTTTCCCCTGCTCCTTGACCTCTATCTAAGCCACCTCCCTTTATTATCCGCTCATACAGCCTGTCCTGCTACAACTAGACAGATGACACCCAAATCATCTTCAAGTTCCCAAATGACCATTCCAACACCACCGGGACCTCAAATCATGCCACAAAGAAATCGACCACTGGATGACTGCTAACCATCTCCTTCTCAACCCCAGAACATCTGAAATCATGATATGTGGGAAGACCGCCCTCTTCCCCCAACCCACCCCTGGGCCGCTCTCTCTAGTCCAATCCCCCTTCAACCTCCAACAGAGTAAATAACCTTGGATGCACTATGGTCACAGACCTGGCACATCTATTATTTGCATTCCTTAATAATGCAATCTAGCTAAATAAATAGCTTTTTGCATAAAATACACTGGCAAGTCAAATCATAAATACATGTAGATAAGTAGGACACACAATATAGAATACAATGTCAAGCTGAAAAAAGAATTAAAACTGTTGTTTCCACAAAAAGAGCTATAACACATAAATTTAAAATCTTTAAAAAAGACTTGATTTTCACCCACACTTTTGTAAAATAATGTAACAAACTCATATTATTGCCATCGTAAAATTCAACACGTAAATTATTCAAATCAATTTCATTAGGTAAAAAAACAAAAGCTAAATGTGTTATCCTCTTATTTCTTCTAATGAGTCACAATCAAATCACTGATGTTTAACCATTTCTGTGTTTATTCCCCCACACAGTCTACAACTACAAAGACAGGCTTTTAACTGGCAGATTCACCATGGTTAGCTCCTTACCCATCTCATAAATTGTTTTTTTTATGGCAAGGCTTTACTTTGGTAGAGGTGTATTCCTCTACCTGACTATCGACGCGTGAGAACCAAGTCTGTAAGACTCTAGAGAGTTTGGGGACATACATAGACCGACACCCAATTGCCTCATTCTGAATGAGTCGAGTGTTTAACTCCAAAAGGGAGTTGAGTGGAGCTTGCTGACATTTTAAGAGACAGTTAAGTTTGTAAATCAGGATTTTGCTAATAATAGTAGTCATTGAAAACTCTAGACAAATATACTCAATAGGATTGGTGATTGGCATGTTGAGTATAGATTTTTATCAGATCGAGATTCTATTTTTTGTATACTCCGTACATGTTTTTCACTCGCGAGCTCTATGCCATAAAGCATAACATGCCAGACTTTAGATTTGTACAGTTGCGTAGGAGCGGACAAAGTATAGCCTGCATGGGATTTGGCAAATCGACGTATGGCCCCTGTCAGTTGGCAAACCTTCACCTTGTACCCGGACACATGCTTGTCCCACTTTAAACAGGGTCCAAGGTTGAGTCCCAGATAGCTGTACAAGTCCACCTGATCTATTCACTGATTGCCCAATCTCAAATGGCATTTCCAATACCATCAATTTATTTTTTGTGATATTAATGACGAGACCGTTAGTCTACACATATTGCTGTAATACATCAAATGAATATTGTAATCCAGAAGGAGTGCAGTTCAATAATACTAGATCGTCGGCGTAGCCCAACTATAGAATGCTAGCGCTGCCTAATCAGGGGGTGGGGTAGTGCGGGGAGTGGGGGGGGTGAGGGCATTAGTGTTAGGAGTTCTCAAGGCCTCTACAAGGTCATCTAAAAAATAAAAAAAAATATGATTCAAAGGACTCAGATGAAGCGCAAGCAGCGCATGGAAATAATGGAACGGGGATTGAACCCATCTATTTGAGAACCTTTTTTGCCACAAATATTCGAGATTATACAGTAATAAGGCCCTCATTTGTGAAAGGCTAGTGGAAATAGCCGAAACACGTGTCATATAAGGGCATGATCAATTGAAACCTTTTTTTCTTTGCAAAACTGGATTTTGGCGCTGTCTTTCATCTGAGTCCTTTGAATCATATAACTTTTACCTGTGGTTTAAGTGGCTTTTTTAACCACCACTCAGATTAGACGCGACATATACTCAAATCTCTTATTTTCAGACCAAATTGTATCTACAACTTACATCTGTCGCCTTGACAGACTGGGTCTACAAAGCCACAATTTTAATGTATCTAAAAAAAATAGATTGAATAAAATCAGAGCCAATATGCATCATTGTATCAGGTAGCAAAGGATTGTGTAATACTATCAGTGTTGTTTATCCTGATTTTAATGTTTGTTAAGCTGTAAAGTGAGATAATCATTTTAAGGAGACCTGATGGTATACCTGGCGTGTGCAGCTTCCTATAATCTCTCCCAGCAGATGGTGTCAAATGCTGCACTAAAATCAATAAACAGTTTGTAGGTGTGCGGCTGCCTTATTGTCGTATTCAATAGTACCCACAAGTGTACGAATATTTGTTAGTGTGCCAACTATCTTAATGAACCCAGTTGGAAGGTAGTGAATAAGGTTCTGCTCGTCCACCCAGGTGCTCAATACGGAGGGTAATACTCTGGCAAAAATCTTTGATGGAGCTTTCGAGCATTGACAGTAGGCGAAAGAAATTTCGGCTCATGTCTCGGCCCCTTTTTTATAAATTGGCATAACTGTGCCTTCACAACAGGTGGTGGGTATATGTCCAGAGACCACAATAGATTTAATAGGTGAAGTAGAAGGTCGCTCCACCATACAGGATTAGCTTTGATAAGGCAATTACTAGTGCCATCAGTGCAGGGAGCCCCAGAAACATTTAGGCCACTAATATTCGTAGCCAAATAATTTTCTGTGAGAAGAAAAGACTAGTTATCAGTGAATAGGTTTAGCTTACATGATTGTGTTGGAGGTTTTCCCAGGGAATACTCAATAAATTGGGAACACTGTTCAGACGTACCATTAGAAGACACAGTCATGGGATTTGTCTGGGATCGCACAGTCTGCCGAAAAAGTTTATAATGATTAGTTTGGACAGCCATCAATCCAAGAAGCCACTTTTCCTTGTTCTTATTAGTCTGGTGCTGTTTAAGCCATCCAGCATATTGCCTTTTTCTTATTCTGGCCAGTATTGCAGCCTCTGAACCTACCTGGTTATTGGTGAAAATACTTCTGAGGTAACACTGCAGAGTTCTTTTAGCTGCATGAATGGTTCGATCAAATCTATTCTTATGTTTAACTAGTAAGCTATTTTTTCGGTACTTTAAGAATAGGTGGGGTCATAAAAGTTATCATCTTCGCAAGTAAGTTTGGAAATTCATCAAGTACGAACTTAACGGCCCCTCCAAGATGATTGAATGGCTCTGTTTTGAGATTGGACACACACAGGTTATAACCAGCTCCGGTAGATCACAACACTCTGTAGGCTCATCCAATTTCAAGTTAATATCCTGCAATTGTATACCCAAGTTAATATCTGACTTTCCACCCTCAGTGCCAGACGCACTTAAAACTAGGGACATCATTTCACCAAAATGCCAGGGGTAGCAGAAGTGACATCACATGACCCTTGACCTCTGATGACATCACAGTAAGTGATGCCATTTGACCCCACCCCAAGTGGCATCACAGTGAAGTGATAGCACATGACCCTTCACCCCTTGACAAAACAGGATATGGCATCACAGCCTTGTTCCTGAGTATACTAAGAAAAATATGGTTACAATATCACTGTAATATGATCCATTTCAGAATGCATCACTAAATGTAGCGTCAATATCAGTGTGTATAGGCCCATATAACCAAATAACGGAGAATGTAAGCAGACATGCAACACAACAACCTAGACAATTGCACATCACTGGGGCTAAACTGTAAACAGACAGAGCATCTCGAAGAGGCATAAACCCCAAAGCGCAGGCATCCAGCGCCTGCTAATTGTCTGGCCACAGACTGGAAACAGCAACTGACCAACACAAGTCCAACCAGAAAAACAATGGTCTTGAGGGTTGCCCAGAGCTGTCCCAGTGGTTTTGAATGAATTGACACCTTCCAGCCATCACCTTTCTGTCTGGTATTGTATTTGTCATTCATATTCGTCATTTCAAGTAACCCATAGGTTTTTTTGCTACATGGGAGTCGGAGGGGAATGATGTGTTGCAGGTCCCAGTAATTGTATGTTTTTCATTTTTGTTTTTAAACCTTCAATTAACAGTGTGCTTGACATTACAACACAGAATGATCATGGCAGTATAGCACAGTACATCGATCTTACCGCAGTATTCTCATACAGTAACTTAACAAGGACAGTGGCAAGGTGTAGTACAGATAGCATTCCGGACATATATTGGGCCAATGTACAGGTCTTAGGGTAGGGGTTATAGTCATTCTGCCAGGCTCTCTGCATCATACACATCTCTTCGCAATAGCGCCAGGAAAGTTCGGACGAGGGGCCAAATATCTTTCGGTTTGCATTCTAACGGTTGTTGTACAGACCACTGCTCCTCTTGATTGGAGGCCCACGTCACCGCCCGCAGCCAGTGTTCTACCGATGGGCTAACAGGCTTTAACCATAACAATAGTATACAGCGGACCGCAAGTAACATGCAGAGGCTCGCCAGTTTGTGGAAGCAAGGTGGCAGTGAGTCAAACTTATGGAACAGACAATGCATAGGGTTAGCATCAATATTACAATCAAATATTTTAGAAACAACATCACACTCTCCACCCCAGAACTCACTCAGACCCGTCCAATCCCCCAACATATGGAAGTATCCTGCCCCTTCCGAATGACATCTCGGGCAGTGAGCAGGGTGAGTCTGAGAGAACAGATGGAGGCTAGCAGGCGTGGAGTGAAACCTGTGCGGCAGTTTAAACTGTATCAAGTGCAATCTAGAATGAAAGGAATCTGTGCGAGTCTGCAAACACATGGCTTCCCATATTTCATCTGTAATATCCATTCTCAAATCTCCCGCCCAAGCCTCACGTATCCTAATCAGGGGCCTATTCCCACATTCCTGTAGCCAGTCATATAGTCTAGTCACTCTTCCACGAGTTGCAGTTGCGCCCATTATGAAGCCTAGCATTGACGTATCAGACGCGCTGCACCAGGAATCCCACCCACGCCTCTTTGCCCGCCCGGCGGAGACCCCAATACTGCAGCCACTGCGAGGATTGTTTCCGCGGGGGCCCTGACATCTCTTGAGTAGCAATAAAAGTTCTCATAACATATACATCCCCCAGGGTCTCAATCCGTCCGACGTCCACTGCCGCGCCACAGCCTCGCTCACACTGGGAAATGATGGGACAAAGTTCCACAATGGGAGGTCACCATGAAATGGTCGGAGGTGGTGGGTCCCTTGCATCTTCCATATTTTGCTCTATGCAAATGCTGTCACGCTGGCTTGGTCAATCGCAGCAGAGTCATGGAAGAGAGGGGTTAGCACCAGCGAGCGAACATCATGTATGGGTGTCCAGTCAAAGGATCGAATGACCTTTTGATCGACAGTCAAAGGATCGGAAAAAAAAACGGTCGATTTTTTTAAATATATTTATATATTTTTTTAAGTTTGGGTTGGTAAAAAAAATGTTTTTAATAAAGAAAACGGGGGGTTGGAGGGGGAACCCCCCCCAAAAAAAAAAAATGTGACCCTTTTTTTCGGTCCTTTGACTGTCGATCAAAAGGCATTCGATACTTTTGTTCTCGACCCTATAACTGGCAACCTCACGGATGCCCATCGCGAGTCAATCAATTCTAACATGCAGATGCAGGATGTCTTTGTCAAACCAATAAGCTGCATATTGCGCCTGTGCCACGAACCAGTACTTTACGAAGTCTGGGGTGGCCAGGCCTCCCTGTGCATATGGTCTAGTCAAGATAGCTCACTTAAGGCGGACTGACCCAGCATGCCATACAGAGTTGTCGACCGCTACGTTCAGCTTACCAGAAAAACCAGCTCCTGGCAGTGGTATATTTAGGAAAAACTATACAAGTTTTGGAAGGATGATAATTTTGAGTAGTGCTGTTTATCCCATAATGGTAAGCGGGAATCACACCCAGTTCCGTACTTTATTCATGAGTTGGGTGATAGATGTACCGTGATTGCAGTCCTGCAGTGTGGCTGGGTGCCGCGCAATCACAATTCCCAAGTGTTCTATCTCCAAGGGAGACCAATTAAACCCCATGAGATCCTGTGGCTCCTCCGTCGTGTCTGTCAATGGAAAGAGCTCAGATTTAGAACAGTTGACTCAGCGTCCCGACAGGGCCCCGAAGGATAGAACATCATTCATGATTGGGGCCAGATATAGCTGTGGATTCTGCACAACATTACTGCATCATCGGTATATAAAGATATAATCTCGGGTGCCCCGGATATCTAAGCCCTCTATGTGTGTGCTTATGACTGATCATGTCTGCCAATGGCTCTATCATGATAGCAAACAATAGGGTCGACAGCAGGCATCCCTGGCGGGATCCCCTGGAGACATCAATGGAAGGAGATGGTAGTCCATTCGTATTTTGGCTGTTGGAGATGTATAATGTAATTGTACCCAGGACGTGCATCTAGGGCCGAAGTTACATTTCTTTGGTACCGCCCACATAAACTTCCACAACAGAGTCAAAGGCCTTTCGAATATCTATTGCCGCTGCAACCGCCTGCGTAACTGGGTCAATCTGAGCAAGAATGCCAAAAAGGTGTCTCAAATTAAGCGCAGTAGAGCACCCAGGAACAAAGCCAGATTGGTTGGTATGTATGATTTATCCCATATAGGGCCCCCATCTAAGGGCAAGTAATTTAGCAAATATCTTTAGATCTGACTTCATCAGTGAGACAGGGCAGTAAGAGTTGCAACGCTCAGCCCATTTATCAGCTATAAGCAGTACCATAATCACTGCCTCTCTCAGGGCAGTATACCATGGGTGCAAGATTCTTCCCCACGGGTAGCAAGTTGAGGGACCAATAGCTTCTTAAAGGATTTATAAAACTCCATTGTCAGGCCATCAGGTCCAGGGGCCTCCCAGAAGGAAGGGCATTGGTAGCCTGGGATATCTCTTCTGGAGTCATGGGGAGGTCTAGATGTTCCCGGACCTCACTGGATAGTTCAGTTAGTGGCAGGCCTAGCAGAAATGTCTCTATGTTAGTCACGGACGCCGTGCACACATTCTCAAATAGTTCAGCATAGAAGGAATGGAACACATGGTTCTCCTCTGGCGTGGTAAATACTAGCGTGCCCAAGTTATCCCTGACATATGGTATGAGGTGGTCGTCTCCTGCCTGTTGCGGCATATCATCTTGAGGAGGACCCCCAATTCAGTGGCAATAGCCATGCCACAAATCTATGATTTAAAAGCCTCCCACAAAGTCATTTGTTAAACTACAGAGCCTGTGTTTTCTGAAGTATTCTGTAACATATTTAGCCATCTCTGTCTTACACACTGGGTCCAGTAAAGCCTGTGATTTAAATCTCCATACCTGTCATGGTCCAGATGGTCCTCCCAGTGTCAATGTCAGTGTGACTGGGGAGTGGTCAGAGAAGGTCCTGGGCAACATGTCAGCGTCCCTAAAACGTCTGTAAGGTCCCCGGACACAAACAACATGTCTATACGAGAATGGGAGTTGTGCACTGTGAAGTAGAAGCAGTAGGTACATGTTGATGGGTTAAGTAATCTCCAGGTATCTATTACCTCGAGGTCTGACATGCCTCCCTCATAGCTCCCAACCTTTTGTGTCACCAAGGCGGGTAAAAACACCATATTTTATTTTTGGTGGGTGAGAGCCTATAGAAGTTAATGGGCGCATGAGGGACTTGGCGGGTGATTCCACTGCTTGCTAGGCGGGTGACACCCGCCAAAAGCAAGTGAGTTGAGAGCTATGCTCCCTTTATCACTTGGGCAGCCTTAGTAAGCTGCCGAGACCTATGCCCAGACCTGTTAAGGTTGACATCTAGTATTGTATTAAAATCACCCCCCCACAAGATGGATATCAAGGGGTATTGTGCCAGCAGTTCCATTATGCCCGAGTAAAAGTCAGGATCGTCTACATTTGGCCTGTAAACATTCATCAACACCACTTCGTGCCCCATCAATATACTGCATAGTAGTACGTAGCGTCCCAGGGGGTCCAAGTGTGTCTTCCTATGTGTGTATTGTATTGACCTCTGAATTAAGGTCATCACACCCCTGCATTGAATGGAATATGTTGTATAATACCACTGTTCACCCCACTTCATGGCAAACCTTTTGCGGCCAATGATGGTTGCATGCGTTTCTTGCAAAAACAGGATGCCGGCTTTGTGTTGCTCCACATACAGCTGAAGCCTTCGCATTCTGACTGGATTCCCCAAACCTCATACATTCCAACTCATGCATCGAACTGTCTCAACCCCCATCAGGCCAGAATACGATGTGGGTCCTGTACACATACCGGCCCAATACTGACCATTGGATAACACTGCACATTGATAACAGGAGCACACATGTCAAACACATTTAAATTTTCACCCAGAAACTGCCACTCCCCTCCCTGATCCCTCTCCCAACCAGAGGTGCACGTAACGCAGTCCCATCAACCCAATCACAAGTGCAACTCGGTATGGAGGGCTGCACGTCGGCTACAGCTCTGACAACCAGACGACCTTGACATAGTATATCTTAAACATATTTCAGGGTGCTTAGCATGAAATCAAAAAATGAATTAAATAGGACTTGTATGACAACAGTGATAAATGGAGCAACTGTGTTGAGTGCGTAGATGCCATCTGCAGCAACAACTCAAACCTGCAGTGCAGCACCAGTGTGTCAATGCACATTCATCAGAAAGCTTGCATGGGCAACATAGGCAGCCCAGCATTCACTCAACCAGGAGAGTGCTCGTCCAGAAACTTCATGGCTTCCTCAGCAATGGTGAAGAAGAACCCCTTGCATCCATTTTAAATTCGTAGCTTAGCTGGTTATAGCATATCATACTTTAAGCCTTGGTCTTGAAGACGCTTCTTTACAGCCAGAAATATTTTCCACTACTGTTGCACCGCAATCAAAAAATGTGGGTATAGGTGGATCCTGTTGGAGCCGAACAGTAGGTCGCCCTTGGCCCTTACGGCCCGTAGTAATGCATCTCTATCATGGTAGTTGAGCACCCGGGCTATTATCAGGCAAGGTAGTGCTCCTGGTCTGGGTCTAGGAGCAAGGGCCCGGAGACAACGCTCAATTGTGAATTGTGGGGATAGCTTAGGGGACTCCAGTAAGGTTAAGAGGGTTTGTTACACAAAGTCTTCCATGGGCCCATCAATGTTATCCTCTGGAATGCCCATAATCCGTAAGTTATTGCATCTTGATCGGGACTCCAAGTCATCAGTCTTCTTGCCAATGGTGAGCACTTGACATCTGCTCTGAGTGCCATGATTTCATCCTCTGCAGTTCTAACTCTATTTTCTGCCTCAGAGATGCAAAAGTCAGTTTTCTCCATGCAGGACTTTATAAAGCTGATCGTACCACTCATATTGTCTAGCTTGGTGTGTAAGGTGGTAAATCCCTTGCGCATGTATTCCATCATGCGATGCAGTTCGCTGGGCTCCCCCTGTTCTGGCATATCCTCTGTGGTGTTTCCCACTCCCTCTGCAGGTTTAGTCACAGTCTTGGGGAACATGTTAATGGAGCTTTGTTTCTTCTGTTTCTTCCCCGCACCTTTGGTCATAACTGTGTTTCACTGCAGTGCCTCGGCAGAAACAGATTCAGTAACGGCAGGAGCAGCCCCACCAGTTACAGTTGCCCATAGTAATGTCGAACCATGTGGTGAGTTGATGGCTGGATTCCCGACTGAACAAAAGCAGGGGGGTGCGGGTACTCAAACGGGCCGACACTGGGCCAAACGGGAATGTCTAAGCAGGCTTGCGAGGTGATCTGCGTCTGCACGTGGTATTCACCTCTTGCAACCGAATGGTGGCGTGGCCCACCACATCGGTGTCTGATTGTTCAAATGTGGTCCTTAATCTGATGCCCCCACAGCAGGATCAACAGGCGCGCTGTGTGACTCTTTTGCGACGTACCTGGTTTCTTTAGCAGTCTCCCACGATAGCCAGGCGTGCCCCTCCACGAATCACTGGGCTGTACTCCTCTGGATTGATGGAGGTTGCTGCTCTCTTCCCTGTATGTGGGGAATGGGCCCTTAGCGATCGCATCCAGGAACAGCAGCTGCCTTACCGCTTTCATGGCGCTCAGAGAGGGATGCAGCCACAGTGTCAGAGCGCCCACCGGCAGTGGCAGGAGAGGCGGGGCAGGTTGCAGCTCGGCAGTACAGGCCGAGCCACCCGCTCAGCAACCTGCCAACAGCCTCTTTGTGTCAGCGGGGTCTGCACGCCACACAGATTGAAGTCATTGGCACTGCTAGTATGTGCAGCTGTTCCGCCTCAACTTACAGTGATTTGGAGTCAATGTGCACCCCAGGAAGGTAGTTAACGGCCGCGTGAAGACCTTGGGCTGCGTAGTTCCTCTTTCAGGCGGCTATCTTCTGCTGTGCGCAACAGTGCCCCCCAATGTCTTTCTATTTTAAAATCCTTAACGGCAGCATCAGCTCCATGATATCACCCCTAGAAAGGACCATTTATTTATCTTCTTTTGTCCTTTATACATTTCTTAGTGGCAGCCGCCTAGAGCGTCTAAGCACTGAAGCAGGAGCTCATTTTACAACGAATCATCTTAGTTTCCAAAGCAAGTGCGTTGCTACTAAGCTATCCTTCCAAATATATATTTTTTTGCATGAGGAAGCAACAGATGGTTTACTTCAAAGGTGGAGGGCAACTTCATGTAAATGAATTATCTCCCCTTGCGTCTATCTACAGTGTGCCTGTGATGCAGGTCTGGGTCAGGTCAGACAGTGCCCAGGCAGGATTGATGGCAGAAGCCACTGGGGAACACCCCTCTCATCACAGGCCCTGTGACTTACTGGATGTGCAAAGCAGACAACGAGAAACACTGATGGGATTTGCGTTCATGCTGTGCTCTCACTGAGTACTGCAGGCTGTTCTTATCCATTCTACAGTACAGTTGCTAGCGGGTATGAGCTGCACAAATAGCCCCGCCTCGGAACCCAACAAGTCAGGCATACTTCACTAATGATCTGCCAACCGTTTAGTGATGACAGCTTCATGGTTTTTCCTGCATCCCTGTTATTTCTCCAGTTTACGAGATCTAGATTCCAGGTGAAAAAAGCTGTGGCACATTTAGCTGCATTTACAACTGCCTTTTTCAGGTGCAACAAGGATATGTGCTCTTGGCACAGCCTCTTTGTCCAGTGGCCCAGAGGTAGCCAGGACAGGTGTCGGGGAGCCAGGAGTAGCAGCTGCTACCCCTGGCAACCCCCAAATGACACCCTTAGTTAGCCTTCAACCGTGTGTGTTTTTCACGATACAGCGCAATATAGACAATACCCATCTGGACGCTAGAAAATAAAACACAAAGTGCAACACGCACATGATGACAATTTTGAACAACTCATTATCAACCCCAAAAACCCAGTTATGATGGAAGTTTTTTTTTTTAGCCGATGAGGTTGTTTACTCCCATGTTTACAGAGCTCACTATATGCTCCTCTAGATATATTTAGTGGCATTTGTGCGATATGTGGGTTACACCGCTGTCCCTCAGCCGAACTGTGCTAACGCGAACTTCCAAAGGTTTTCAAACTATGATGGCATGATCAAAATACTGTGTATTAATCAGCATCACTGTATATAACAGTACAGTTAACTATCTGCGAATATTTATATTGTTGATATATATAGTTATGTAATGACTCACTAGGCAAATCGAGATTTGAAAACAACTATCATTGTTAAGATCAGGTAACTATTTACAAAGCACTTGCAAGCAAATCATTTTTTCACAGAAAAACTCCCTGACACTAATGAACAACTTTGTTCATTACAACATCAGGCATGTTTGCATCAAGTACCAACCCAATGTAAAATATCAGAACCTTACATTTGGGTGTAAGCGCCCGAACAAAAGACGTCCTTCCAAATGGACATAACTATTTTAGAGCGACATGCCCCCACCAAGTACAAGAGCATCATGAACAGCATCAATTAATCAGCAACACGGAGAAGCAAAACATCAATTATCAGCTGATTGACAAGAGTTCATATATCGCCTGTTATGCAACAGGATTATGGGAAAGCTAAGCGTCCCCTTGCTTTCTTAGGAGCAAAAGGTATTTTGTTTGATTTCCGCCTGGCATTATATCTCTCTAGTAAAGAGTGGTCTGCGTTCAGTCCCAGGGACACATAACTCAAAATCACAAACCAGCTACATTAGTTGGCATACCTTTCTGCTAATAAATGCCTAGAACTGTGAGAGAGAAAATGGCTTCAAATGAAAGTAAATCTTAAAAACTATACGCTGCTACCCGAGGCCTGAAATTGAAGAGAAAAGAAAAAACTGAATTATGAGCTGCTCTGTAGTCAGCGGGACAATTCAGAGCGCAAAGGTTGTAAGAAAACACATCCTTTCCCTCACCTGGGGTTGAAAGCCAGAGTCAGAAAAAAAGGCAGCAAGTAATTGTGGAAAGGGGCCCCCTGCTATGAAGCCTCCAGTTGCACCGTGAGTCCCCTGGGGCTACTCCGGTCGAGCAATGGGGAGTCGCTCGATATTCCCCTAGGAACTGTTATAAGGCCCTTCGAAGACACTGTCCCTGACCATGGGTGATGCTAAACACCTTGTTGAGGGTCCTCATGAACCGTTCTGCCTCACCATTGGCCTGTGGCCAAACCAGAGTGATCTTCCAATGGTGTACTCCATATTCCTTCAAGAATTTGCCGAAGCTTTCCCCCTGGAAGGGTGGTCTATTGTCCGAGCACATTGTCTGGGGCAGAACACGGGTCACAAAGATCTTTTGCAGCGCCCTGCCACATTGTCGAATGACACAGAATCCAAGAATTCAACTTCTGGGTACCTCAACCACTGGTCCACCACCACCAGGAAATGGACGTCTCTGCCTGTGGACCCGAAGTCTGTGTACACTGCCTCCCACAGCGGTGTTCCACGAGGCATGGAGTCAATCGGGGGGTCCCTTTGTACCAGGGATGCCACCTGGCACCACACACAGCCCGCTACAAACTCCTTCACTCTCCTTTCCAAGTCAATGAACCTCACGTTCAGCCATAGTCAGGCTTTAGTTTTGGCCATTCCTTGGTGAACTTGTTTTTTTGTTTGTTTGTTTATTGATTTATATAGCGCGCCGAACCCGGAGGTAACTGGGTGCATTGGTAGAAGTTACAAATATACATTACCATGAATTGCAGTAGTTACAGTCAATATATACAGAATGATACAAAGGATAATACAGTGAGGTACAGCAATATGCTAAAGTACATGTTAATATGCATTATCATGAATTACAGTGGTTAACTTGATGCGCTAGATCAATCACTTGCTGTATCTCTTTGGCAGGCACAACCATCCTGTCCCCCCCCACCAGTAGCCACAAGTCCGTGAATGTCAGCTCATCGCAAACCCTCCATAGCTGCTCCAGAGTCACTTGCCCCTCCTGAGTTCTCTTACCCAGGTCCTCCATGACTGACTTCCATTCCCCTCTGTGCAATGCATCCCTAAGGATCCGGAATCACTCATCACTTTCTGACGCCCTCTCCAGTTCCTGAAAGGGCATTGAGCTTGGGATGGCCGACTCCACAATGAGTTGAACATGCTCATCGGCCTCCTCGACGCTGGTAGCGTCCTCCACTTCATCCTTGTCCTGGGGGTGGCATGACAAATAGCTGCGTTGTTCGCCCCTGGCCGGTACACAAGTGATACGCCATACTCCACCAGCGCCAGCATCCACCTCTTAATCCGGGCTGGTGGCTTTGACGATGAGCCTGCCATGATTGACAGCAGAGGTTTGGGATCCGTCACCACTGTCACCTGTCTACCAAGCACATATAGCCAAAAGTGCCTGCACCCCACAGCACTGCAAAAGCCTTGTGCTCAGTCTGGGAGTACCTCTGTTCAGTCTCTGACAGAGCGTGGCTGGCATATGCAATGGGCCTCACTTCTCCTTTGCTGTCCATATGCGTTAGAACCGGTCCAAGACAAATGGACTGGTGTCCTCTACCACCTCGGATGGAAGCGATGGATCAAAGAACGCCATTGTATCTTCTGCAATGAGGGCTCAATTTACATCGTCGAACGCTGCTTGCTCAAGAGGGCCCCACTGCCAGGTGGTGTCCTTCCTTGTGAGGCTCCTCAGGGGCTCCGACTGCATGGCCAGGTTCGTTATGAACTGAGCACAGTACGTCAACTTGCCCAGAAACTGTGTACTTCCGTCTCATTCTCCTGGGGCCATGCCTCCATTATGTCCTTAACCTTGCGGGGGTCAGGGGACACCCTTCCTTCTTTAAACATAAAGCCAAAGAACTCAGTTCTTGTCCTAAGGAACTCATACTTCTCCCGATGCAGCATTAGGACCAGTGCTTGTATGCTTCCCAGGGTCCTCAACAGGCATGCCATGTGCTCTACCTCTGACTTGGCAAACACTAGGATGTCGTCACTTATATTCAAGACATCTTCTAAGTCCACCAAAGCCCCCCTTATCAAGTTCTGGAACACTTCAGCAGCTAACGACACACTGAAGCAGAGGTGTTTGTATCAATATAGACCCTGGTGTGTCGTGAATGTCGTGATGTACCTGGACTCAGGGTGTAACTTGACTTAGCAGTATCCAGCCCTCAAGTCCAGCTTGGAGAAGAGCCTTGCACCCTGCAGTTCTGCAATGATGTCATCAATCGTGGGAGTAAGGTGCCTCTCCCTCTTGATTGCCTTGTTGGGCCACTGCATGTCCACGCAGATTCTGACAGGCAGGCTTTTTAAGTTTTTGAGCAATCACAATGGGCGACACTGTGTGCGTCGGGCCTTCCACCTTTTCGATCACGTCCAAGTTCACGAGATTCTCCAGTTCCTTGTCCACTAGCTCTCATAAGTGAAAAGGGACTCTTTGGTGCTTCAGGGCAACTCGTTGGATGGACTCATCAATGTACAGTCTCACTAACCATATGGCCAATCCCCACGACCAGCTCAGCAAATCTTTAGAGGACCTACTGCACATCCTCCACATATGCACTATATACAAAACGATTCCCAGTGCTTCCGCCACAGCACAACTTTGGTACTCACATCTGTTGCCATGCTCCACCTTCGACACGAAAGCTCCCACCAACGGGATGGGTTGATCTCCCCCAAAAGTGAAAATGCGTGCCTTTGGATGTTGCAGTGATGGGGGGTCTCTCCTGGCTACGTGATGCACCTTGGCCATGACATTAACTGAGACGCCTGTGTCCACCAGCACCGGAACCCGCGACCCATCCACCTGCACCATACATTTCAGCTGCTTCTGGCCCTAGCTCTCAAAGTGCTCACATTGGGGATAAAGAAAATGTTATTCATCTTCCTCTTCTTCCAGGTCCTGGGTGACTCCTTCCTCCTGATCCACGAGGGCCACATTAGGTGGGCGCTGCTGTATAAAGAACCCGGCCTGGATGGGGCCTCTCTGGACTACCACTGGTAACAGAGCCCTGCAAATGCGTGCATAATGCTCACCAGGCCGCATCTTCTGCAGGCTTTTCCTTTTGCTGGAAACTCCGCAGGATGTGGTAGGTCATACCCACACTTGTGACACGACTCAGCTGACCTGTTGTTTCTGTCCCTATGCAGTCCAGCGGGCTGTCAGGCCCCTCTTGCTCCTTGCCCATGGCCAATGGCACACACCTCCTCAGTCTTGCCGGGGCAAATCACTGTGTCCATCCTGGACGCACGTGTCTCCGCCACCTCATGCGACAATCTGAGCTCAAAGATACGGGGCAGCGTGAGGCCTGTCTCATACAGACACACATCCTTGAATCACCTGGTTGCAGATCATGGACTGGTCATTGTCCCGAGCGCACAATGTCGCCATGCGATGGAGGCGGCCATGAAAAGCGTCCAATGACTCATCAATCTTCTTCCTTGCACTACACATAATGAAACTCTCATAGTCTATGTTCGCGAGAGGCATAAAGTGTGCAAGTAGTGCATTCTTCGCCTCAACATAGGACTCATCCACTGGTTACAATGACTGGAAAATATGATGCACTGCTGGGCCAGCCGAGTAGAGAAGTGTAGCCACCTTGCTTTCCTCATCAGTCTCCCCAGTGGCTTTGAAATACTTATCCATGCAGTCGATCCACGATTTGCACCACATACCCGGGCTGGAAAGTGCCCCTGAGATGTCAAACTCAGGCATTGGAGCCAGCGTACCCTGTTGGTGCGGTACTCGAGAACCCTTTGTCACAGTCAGTGCAGCTCCACCAGGTGCGCCACCTGCATTCTGGTCGTCCGCTATGTTGGTGAGCGCACAAGCACCCCTACCTTGCTAGGGGCTGCAACCCACACTGGAACCAGAGTAGAAAGAACCCACCAGGGGTGTCCTGCACCACAAAATGTCCTGTAGTCCCAATATGGCTTGCCCCTCTACACTGATCAGAAGAGCAGTTGCAAAATTGAGTGCCTTGAAAAGCGTGAGGAATGTTCTCAGGAGTGCCCAACCTCACTTCCTTCGCAAGCCACACTCAGCACAAAGAACAGAGTCATAATCCCAAAATGTTGTCATCGCAATGAAAGAGGAGAGAAATAGAAAAAAAACTCTCTCTCATGTATCCCCCAAAGTCACACATTCCCCTCACCTCCCAACTTTCAGATGAGGGATTCAGGTCCCACTGTGCAGAAATTCACCCATGTAGCAGTGGGAGGTCCACAAATTTGGCATGGGGAGTACAAGCACTCCTCTAGGGAGCCGCAACCCCTTCAGCCAGAACGACACAAAATGGCGGCCAAAAACGCTGCACGGACAGACTCCACAGCATGAGAGGAAGTCATCCCTTGAAAATGTATATATTTGTACAGCAACGTAACTGAAGCTGCAAATTTTCTTTTTGATTTTTGCGCCCTAATACCCCCGGGTATGGCACACATTATAAATAATAAAACAAACTAACAAACAAACAAGCCGTAGCTAGGATCTCATTGTGGCCTACCCCAGAAGGTTCGTACAAGCATGGACAACCACCTCATCACCAATGTGGAAAGGGGCCCCCTGCTATGAGGCCCCCCATTGCACTGTGAGTCCCCCCGGCCAACAGAAGACACAGGAGACTCTGCTTCCCAACCGGGCTCCACGCGTGCTGTGCCAAGCGCATGTGACGCGCTCCATTTATTCATTTCCACATGCAACAGAGTTATGTCACTCCGCCGTGTGTGTCTGTTAAAGGAACACCACAGTAATATGCAGAGATGAATTTCATCCTGCAGCTAGCCTGGTATGCTTCCTGGTTTGCTGAGAGTTCTCAGTTCGGAAAGTCCTCCTGGAAAGCTGAAAGACTCTGCGTGACGACTAGGTGGCCAAGGTTAAAGTAACCACCATAAAGAAAGAGATGGGACTGGCCTCTTCATTACTGATAGATAATATCAAAATGTACTGGAGAACAGTCAGTTATACAAAAATGAGACCATTGACTACCCCACTCATAGTCCAAACAAGCTAGGCTTGGTGGTATATGTTATCTACTTATTTTTTGATTAATGCCATCCACTTTGGTACCACATTCACAATTTTCAAAAATTCATTTTTTTGCAACAGTTATCAACAAATGCCGCATACTATTAAGATAATACATGGAACCATAACGCTTACACACCCTCAAGAATGAACATTAAAAATTCATCAGTCATAAATGAGTCCATATCAATTTATTATTAAGACAAATTTAGAAAAGTTAAAAAAGAGAGAAAGTAGAACAGACAGATATATGTCACAAATCAATGCTGCATGATCGACTTAATCTAATCCTAAAAACAGAGTAAACTGAAGGGGTTAGTTGAATTAATGGGAACTGACTTATATCAATGAAGCAGTATTTAGATACAAGACTTCAAAAAGTTGGTAAGTCTTTTGTCAAGTGTCGACATGTTTCGGCCCTTCTGGAGATTGAGGCACTATCTCTAGTGTCTCTACAACCATAGTTTTTTCAACGGCCTTCTTCAGGACAGACAATTTCTTTCAAAAATAGGAAACCTCTTTCGTATACCCCGACAAATTTAGCGCAATCTAAAAACAAACATACAAAACATTGTAAGTGACAACGGTTCGATTATTCCAAAACAGTGCATATTATCTAAAACACATTGTACTTGTACCAAGATTTACAAAAGTTTTTCATAGAATTACAAAATATTTTCATCCTTCAGATCAAATCAACAAAGGAAAATGGAAGACAACACAAATTCTACTGGTGTCCCCACTAGGGAACAACAGTCAATATATATCACCAAGCCTTAACTTACATCCTCGATGGACGTGAGATCAAGAAAAACAGCTCCAAAATCGCTGTGACAGATTCAGAGTTCTAATTTTCTTGTCACCGGATGTTCGTGGATCACCCTTTATTTGTTCACTAGGCCCGACACCTAATGGGAACCTGTATTAGGGGAGGGACAAACCTCCTTATTTCAGTTTCAACTCACTCACTAAACAGCAGTTTAATTGCTTATAAAACAATATGTTCTCTGTTTTTGCATTTGTCGACAAATACAGAACCATAACATTATTACTATTGTAGTCTTGTACACTAAGTACTCTTTAACCGGCTTTTTCAAGAATTATTAATTCATAAATTCTTTAAAAATTATTATCAACAGGAGAGATAACTCACTTAGGTCTGCTAGATGTGAGGAAAAATCTGCAGCGTTGTTACGGACCCAGTAGTGTACTTGCTTGCCCTTCGGGAGGCCGCAATGTATACGGCTTCGAGTCAACCTCTTAAGTAATTTGCCTGTAAGAATTACGAAAACCGATTGTGAGGTCGTAAACACACAAAACCTTTACGTATTTTTCCCCAAAAATTTCTAAAGCACCCAAATGGGTGCCCTTTTAGAGGGACCGCTACTTAATCCGGCTGTTCCCTCCCACACTAAACACATCTGATAGTGTCTATTGGCCCAGTCATGCTTATGGCGCATTTCGTACGCTTCAAAACGAAGAAAAACAGCGAGGCTTGTGTCTTCCTTTTAGCGCTAGCATGTCTTACCTTTAAACTATGAGTGGGGAAGTCAATAGTCTCATTTTTGTATAACACTCTTAGCTTTGTTCTCCCGTTCCGAGACTTTGACCCCCCCGTTAACAAAAATTGAGGGAGATTACCTGTTTAGAGGTAACTGGAGAACAGTCAGCCATCTTGGACTGGAGGGCCATATCCAGAGAACGGCTCCCCTGTATGACAATCCTGCAGCAATGTGCAAGGCAGTGGACTGCATGAGGTGCGGGGGTATGGGTGCTACGCCACTGCCTGCATCCCAGAGCTTCAGTTTAAAAAAAACATTTTTCACCCCATATTATTTTCACAAAACATTTTAAATTTTTCATTTGAATACAGTGGTCACGATGGAGACCGCAGGGATCATCGCTGCAACCACAGGGGTTGTGGCTGTGAGCCCTGGTGACCCCGCAATGACGTCCGTAAAACTTGATTGGCTCTAAATATATTGGTGGGTTCCATATAACACGATTCTTTCTTTAGTTTAAGCCAATAATCGCTGTATTATCCATAACGGGGGTTGGAATATCAAAGCCTAAAGTAAGAAAAAATGGAAATGATCGCTTTCCTCCCTTGGTAGCACCAACATGTCCAACTCAGTGCTGAGAAGGGAGGAATCATGCAAACATCGACCATTGAGCATACACATATCATATATTCCACAAAAACGTATCCCATCCTACGCCAAATGAATTTACTTTATTTTGCAGTAGTGTAGAGTCAGGAACAGAAGGAGGTGTACACTCATTTGGTGGTATATAAGCATTAAAATCACACATTAATAAGATCTGTGTATCATTTTTTTTTATCAGTAATTAATCTAGAGACTAAGCATTACAACTCCTTAGTGTGAGAATGGTGTGCAGTGTCATATATATATATTAATAACTAGTAGTTTTAATCCAGACACATCAGCAGATTTCAGTATACAAGCTAATATAAAGTCAGAGTCACGGTTAAGGTTAATCATACTAAATACTGCAGAGCAACAGTAGGTTGACCTAACCGCTCTTTGGTAGCCAATCTCTGAATACTGACTCTGCCTTTGATAAATACCTCTTCCAGCAAACATGTTTCTTGAAGAGCTACCACAGAAAATGGAGGTATGTTATTAAAAATGCCATCTGCCTCTAAGAGATGGGTGAATTTCCGGGTGTTGCAATTCAATATATTCAAACCCTGATTAGGGATGCTTCTGAAAATGATCCGGCAGGAACCTAGCAAGCCAAGACCAGTCATCATTTTTGTGATCCACATATTTACTAGGAGGTGTCCATATGTTTTACAATACGTGACCAATCCACATTAGCATCTACTCTAAGAGGCGGATAAAAACCATAGCAGCCGCTGAGCTCGTGTTGGGAAGGGTGCAGCGCCGTCCCACCTCCCTAAATGCTTTAGAGTGAGGCGAGATGCATTTCAATCACTATGATAGGCCAGGGGGGAGGGGGGCAGTGAAAGGACCACCTCCCAATATAAAGGGCCCACTTCAATTTAATCAAATATAATCAACCCACATATTGTAGCGCAGGGCGCAAGCAACATTGCTATTTTTGCGTAGATATTAGTAATCATAGGTAGAAGGTAAGGCTTGCACAGCGAATGCAGCATTACATGCACTAGGCACAAATTGCGAGACAAGGTGAATCTCCAGCCATAACCAAGCACCCATGAGGATAGCCCATATCCCCAACCGCCACAACGTTTATTAATTATTCTACGAGTGTTGCAAAGATGTGTTTTTAACTCAAGAAGAATGTGCCCTACAAGGATGTGATCGCAGACGGGTGCCTGGTGTGCATGTTATCTCACACTGGCGAAAGCATGACCCAGCCCATCCCCAGGCGACCGCAAGCTATAGCCCATATAACTGACTAAACCTTAAGATCCCTGAAGTCCATGGCACCAGGTGCCCTTTCATCCCCAACCCCAAAGTAACAAGTCCTGAAATGTTCAAAGAGGATGGACAGGCCATATCGTTGAGCAACAATCGTATGATTTGTGTTGCGAGGTGCTGGGAGGGATAAATGATAGTTCAAAATGAGGGTGGAGAACTTGGAGCCGTATGGCGCAGAAGGGAGTGATTGAAATTTGTGTGTGAAAGTTAGAGTGCCCCAGAACCTCCTTTGTGCCTGCCTTAAGGCCTGCCAATTGCACAGTATAGTGATAAAGTAGCATAAGGTTAGGAGTGAAGTTAATTTGTTCTCTGACTTTCGACGTGAGAAGAAGATGATCCCTGCAGCACCCACGAGATGGAAGACGGAAAGACTGGCCTGGAACCAATAACCTGACATCTCTTATGATATGATATCATATGATAAGCCATTCATAACGTGCCTGTACACGTGTTGCTAGGCGTGACAAACAAGGAGGGGGAAACAGAAGGAGGACAAACAACAATCTTACTAGGCCTTGTGTCATTCAGATCGCGCAAGTGCAGAGCAGGTGGATCATGTGTAGGCACACACCAACCAGTCACGCAGGTTTTTAGTGTATGTATTGCATCATCCATGACAATGTTTTCCTTTATAAGATTCTGCTTGTACTACTTTTTAGCAGAACGTTCTTAGCAGCAGAGTTCTATTCTGTTGCTTTCATCTGCGTGTTAGATTAAAGCTTGTTATCCTTACAAGATCGACTTGGGCCTTTCTTCCATAGCAAGTTGTTTTCTCTCTGGTGCGAGCTTTTAGGGACTTGCCTTCAATTGGTGACCCCATTGTGATCCCAGTGGCCCCCGTATTTGTGGAGACTTGCAAGCCACTTCTCCAGAAGGAGCCACGCCCTCATAGAGTGACCAGTCCCGAAAAAACATGTGTTCCGAGTGGTTTAGTAGGAGCGAATTTTAGGAGAAGTCCTCTCTGCTCTTTGAAATGGGGTGCGGCTATAAGGAGAGTGCAGGCTGGTGTTGTTGTTAAGATTTATTTCTAAACTCTCACCTTGTGGGCAGAAGTTAAGGAGGCCACCCTTAGTTTAGTGAAACATGGGAACCTTCTGGACAAGCCAGACCAAAATAGGTAGGCCTTCTTGATCAAAGAAGAAAGCAGGGGTCTGACAGGAAAGCAGACGATGAAAGGTGAAAGGTGCCAAACCTTTCAACGCGTCTCCGTCGGTTTCACAAGTCAATTTTTTCATGCAGGAGAATTGGCCCCTTCTGTAGTTCATTGAGAACTTAGGTGATCAACCTTGAATATATGCATAGCCCCTTCTCTTATCCAAGATTAGCTTCATGCCAAAATCAACGGTCCACAAATGGTGGGAAAATTACACATAAATGAAATCTTTACGAACACTCGCCCCTCACAGACTAACGGTAGGGGGAACTAACCCACCCCTGGATAGGCCTCATGTTCAGGTCGGTTAAACATTCTGGAGAACCCTTCAGCATTGCTATGTTGGACAGATTGGGGTTAGAAGATCGAAGCTGAAATGTTTGAGGGAGAAACGACTAAAGGTTATTTTTCTGAAAAATACTTTCAGGTTTATCTCCCCTGAACATTTCAGACTTTGCCCTTGCCCTCACCCCCTTACTTACATGTGGGTGGCACACCTCCTTTTATGCCGCCATCACCAACATCCCTCTGCAGCGCTGGTTCCCTTCACTTGTGTGTATGGGAACCAGCGCCGCAGGGTCCTCTTTTCTTTTTTTAAAGAATATTTTATTGAGTCAGGAGCGGTGGACACCCCCGCAACCCGTGCTCACATAACAGTGAAGAAGGGTACGGGAGACACCCCTGCTGCCCTTCTTCACTGTAATGTTTTGTATGGCATATTTGTTCAAATTTTTAGGCTATACAAGATTTTCGTATAGCCAAAATTCAGACAAATATGCCATACGTTTTATTTTTCTGGCTTTTTGGATAATTACATGTTGAATACCTGGCCTGTGCTCAATGGTGAAGTCAAACCCTTGCAGCCTTATGGACCACCGGAGCAACTTTGGATTCTCTCCCTTCATGTTCATCAGCCTCTTTAGGAGCTTATGGTCAGTCTGCACAGTGAAGTGGGTCCCATGGAGATAGGGTCTGAGCTTCTTTAGGGCCCAAATGACAGAGAAACATTCTTTATCTACAGTTGACCACCTGAGCTCTCTGCCCTTAAGATGGCGGGTAATGAATCCAATTGGGTGTCCCTTGCTTTCTCATCTATCTGTGATAGTACAGCACCTATCCCAGTGTCAAAGGCATCTCTCTGCACAATACAAATGTGTTTGTAGTCAGGGGCCCTGAGAACAGGGGGCTGGTATAGGGAGTCCTTTAAGCCATTGAAGGCCTTCTCACACTCCTCAGACCAAGACAACTTATTAGGCTTCTTTGGAGTGGTGAGAGCAGTCAGAGAGACAGCTATGGTGCCATAATGTGCAATGAAATTTCAGTAGTACCCAGAGAGCCCTAAGAAGGCTCTCACTTGGATTTGTGTAATGGGGGTAGGCCAGTCTTGTACTGCCTGTACTTTACTGGGTAGAGGCTGAATCCTCCCTCCAACTAATTCATGCCCAAGGTAGACCACAGGTCATTGACCAACCTGGTACCTGCTGGCCTTTATGGTTAAGTGGGCCTTCTGAGGAGCCTGTAACACAATTCTAAGGTGCTCCACATGTTTCTCCGAGGTGGCACTGAAGACTGCTATATCATCCAGATATGCTGAGCAGAATTTCTCCATCCCATTTAAAACATGGTTCACAAGCCTCTGAAAAGTGGCAAATGCATTTTTCAATCCAAAGGGCATTACCCTGAACTGGTAAATGCCTTCTGGAGTTGAAAATGCTCCCTTCTCCATGGAATGCTCTGCTAGGGCTATTTGCCAATAGCCTGCAGTGAGGTCAAATGTGCTGAGGCACTTGGAGGCACCCACGATATCCACAAGCTCATCAGTTCTAGGTCTGGTGTGAGCATCTGTCCTGGTGGCAGCATTCAGAGCCCTGTAATCCATGCAGTTCAGAGGTACCAGCTTTTCGCACTAAGATCACTGGACTGCACCATGGACTCAATCCTTTCAAGATCCAACATCTTGTTGACCTCAGCCATGATATAGGATCTTACCTTATCTAACATTCTGTAACCCCTACTTTTGGTAGGTACACTATTCCCAGCGTCTATCTCATTTGTGCAACAAGGTGTCAATCCTGGAGTTAGTGAGAACAAGGAGAGCTGCCTCAGCAAAGTTCTTACTTCCCCTGGTTGGTCAGAAGTCAGGTGAGGGGCCACTTGGACACACTCAATGGAGCCATCTGAAGGACCATTCTGGAATAAGTCAGGGAGAGGTTTTGATTCCTCCTCTTCCATATCTGATGCCAGTAGCACTGCAGCTATTTCAACCCTACGGATGAAAACCTTCAGCCTATTTATGTGAAACACTTGTGGGATATGTTCTGGCCTTCTAAGGTCCACCAAATAGTTGACCTGACCCAGCTGCTCCACAACTGTATAATGTCCTGACCGTTTATCCTGCAGGGCTAAAGTGCTTATATCGTTCATGATCAGGACTTCTTGACCTGGGCTAAAGTGAACAAGTGAAGCTTTCCTGTCATACCAATGTTTGGCCAATGCCTGACAAGCCTTCAATATGTCACTGGCCTGAGCCATCAGGAGGACCACCCTCTTCCTGAACCCCAGCACATAGTCTACTACATTGGTAGTTAGAGGAAGAGTGGGGAGTTCCCACTCTTCCTTGACTATGGCCAGGTGTCCCTTTACAGAGTGACCAAAAAGATGCTCAAAGGGGCTGAAGCTAACCCCCTCTTGAAGCACCTCTCTGTAAGAAAAGAGTAAGATATGGTAACAGGAGATCCATTGTTCTCCTTTGGGGTTCTTCCAGAGCCCCAATCATGCTTTTGAGAGTTCTATTAAACCTCTCAACTAAGCCATTTGTTTGCAGATGATAAGCCAATTAAAACATATAAGTGACCCCACACTCCTTCCACATGGCTTGCATATACTTGGGCATAAAGTTGCTGCCTTTGTCAGATACAACTTCGTTAGGGAAGCCAACCCTAGTAAATATGCCAAGTAAAGCTTTAGCAACTGACTTGGCAGTCACTGTCTTCAATGGGATTGCTTCAGGATATCTGGTGGCATGGCCGACCAGCACCAGGACAAACCTATTGCCAGAGGATGTCTGAGGTTCAAGGGAAACAACAACGTCACCTGGATTGTTGATCCACTCTTCCCAGAGATCTGGCAAGTGGCACAACTCCTGCAATGGCATTGTACTTGTACCCCATCTTGGGCCAGTAGAAATGCATGGATAACTTTTGCTTGGTTCTCTTGATCCCAAGGTGACCAGAAAGGGGGACTTCATGTGCCAGTTGCAGGAGTAAGGGTCTGACTTGAAGGGGGACCACCAGCCTCCTATGTAGACTCTGTGGGCTCACAGTAAATCCTATGCTTCACAGGAGGTTCGCCCTCAATCTGGGAGCAGGCCTGTCTGCTTAGGCCTTCCAAAGATGGGCACTCGTGCTGGCCCTTACTGAACTCTTCCCTATCAGGATCACCTTCCACCAATAAACTTGGGAGTTCAGGATGGTCATGGGTGTGGAGTATTTCAGGCCGCTCCTCTTCCTTGTCAGGTTCAGGTGCTTGGCCAACTACCTTCACCTCAGTGGTATGTGAGTAGGTAGAATATTTACTCTTGCTCTTTTTGATTTTCGGACTCGCATAGCCTTGGGTTTCAACTTTGGCTCAGCCTTGGACTTGATCAGGGCAGCTCTGGTTTGTGATCTTGTACAGGGTCTCTCTGCTGTATCCCGCACAAGACCTAAGTCTCTGAGGTCATTTCCCAGCAGGACCTTGCCAGGGATTTGCCTCTGTATGCTCACAGGATTCCTCACTACATTACCATTGATAGTTATATTCAAAGGCATTGCTGGGAACTTAAAAGGGGGATCATCATCCAACTTGGTGGGCTTCAGGGGAGATCTGGCAATCTCCTCCTGATTGACCAGTGTGGCATCCACCACAGTTCTGCTGGCTCCACTATCCCTAAGGGCAGGAGTGTCTACTCCATTGATCAGCACACTGTCTTTAAAGTAGTGCTTGGTGTTGTCAGGTATCTTAGCATAAGCTTCTAAAACTCTTGGCTATCTCAGATTATATCCCTCTTGGAAACGAATCTGAGGAGAAGGATGCCCCTGTGATCCTTTCTTCCTCATAGGAGGGGAAGGCCAGACTCACAGAGTGGACCCCCAAGGTTTTGACCTGACATCTGGGGTCCCCCTTCACATAGTCACATGCTTCACAAGCCAGACAAGATGCACTGGGTCTGTGTACATAGGGAGGCTTACTGCAACCTGGGCTATGCTTGGGAGGACTACTCCCACTACTCTGACTGTTCTCAGGTGACCTCCCCCTTTAAACCTTTTGAGGCCCTTCTGAGAGTAAGAGTAAGATTATCTTTGTGCAGTTTCCCTTCCTCCTGCTTACCAGAAGCAGGCTTGTCCTTATGGGACAGTCTGTGTGACACCCATAAATCTGCTGCAATGGCTAACTTCTTAGGATCTATCTCCTTAGAGTCAGCCAAGCGCTGCTTAAGCTCAGAGGAGTAAGAAGCTAAAATATGTTCAAGCATGACTAAATACATCATCCCTTCAAAGGTGGTGACCTTGTATCCTTCCATACAACCATTCAAGTTTTTTAAAGGAATCAGCAACATAAGAATCTCAAGTATTACCTTCTTTCTTTTTGTAATGTCGAATATTTTCAAGTATTGGGCAAGAGCCTTCCCAAACTTTAAGACCAGAGCTTGCTTCAATTTTGCAAAGTCTTTTCTGTCAGCCTTTGACATCATAATAGCACTGCAGCCAGAATGGGGTAGTCAACTGAGCAACCATGCAATCTTATTAGCATCCACTTCTTCTTGTACCTCACATGCATACTCAAAAGCAGTCAACCAGTCCATAATGTCATTCATAGCCGGTCAGATAGCACAGCGAGTAGAGCGCTTGCTTTGCCATCCGTGCTGAACCTGCCAATGCAGGTTTGAATCCCGGCAGGGCCAAACTCAGCCTTTCATCCTTCGGAAGTCGATAAATGAGCACCACACACCATGGGTAATAGGCAGCGCTCAGATGCCTGAGGGTTCGTAGCGCTATATAAATGTCAACAAAGACAAAATTAAATACAAAACAATTCTTGTCATCATATACACTAAGCAGATCTTTCAGAAATCTTGAATGAGAGGACGGGCCACACACATTACCAGACCCACTAGTGGAATCATTGGTGCTTTGCAATCTAGCACGCTCCAATTGGTGGTCCCTGTCCTACTGTTTCTCTGACCTCTCCAGATCCAGCTTAGCCATGTGGAATTCAAGCTCCTTCTGCTTAAACAGCAACTCTTGCTTCTTGAATTCCAGCATGGCCTCAGCCTCAGAGCCAGTCAGTGAATTTTATTTTTAAATTTGTTTATTGGCATTTTGTTTTAGCATCAGTTACATGGTATTCAAGAATGCCTTACACATATGGTAATTACAATGCCTTTTTAACATAACATTAACATTATAATAAACAACATTAACTGCCTCCTTTTTTTGTCTGTGTGTTTCGATATCACTTGTCCCGGTGGGGGGGGGGGAACGATCAGGCAGTATCAGGGGAGAGGGGGGTCCTGGGAGGGCCACCATCATCCACGGCAGCTTCGTCTTGGTTGCCCTTGGTTGAATTGTGAATGAGCATAGTCTGAGGTCTTTAGTTCATGGGGGCTTATCATCAGAGGGATGGAACATGTGTCTGGTGAGTTCCTTCCATGCCTCAAGTGCCATGCTGGAGTCCTCAGTGGACCTAGCAACGCATTCCTCCCAAGCTTTGGTCTCAGCTAGCACCCATCGCTCTGTTTCACTGTGCCATGGTTTATACTGTGGTCCCGCAGGTTTTTTCCAAGACATTGCATGGTTCTTTTGACCAGTATACACAATATGTCCATGAGTCTCACTGCATGCTTGAGCTTAGATGGTCTGGGGTAAGTTCCTAATAGACACTCCTCGGGTGTCCATTTGTATTTGTTCAGGCCTGCTTTTTCACACGTCTGTTTTACTTTGTCCCACAAGGATCTTGTTTTGGGGCATTCCCACAGCATATGGATCAAATCAGCTTTTTCCCCCCATGCACCAGGTGCAGTTTGGTTGCGCTTGCTTGTTGAATTTAGCTATTCGACATGGGGTCAGGTAAGTTCTGTGTAGTACGTTCATTTGTACCTGTCGGAATCTGTGATTTCCGGACACCTTTTTGGGGAATGTGAGCACTCTATTCCACTCCCCCTCTGTCATTTCTCTGCCTATGTCCACTTCCCATTTGTTTTTCATTTGTTTTTCATTTCCGTACTTCGGGGATTGGGTATATCAATCAGGTGGCCGTATATTTGGGATATTGGTCTGCAATCCTCCCCTAAATTTTACAGCAGCGTTATGAACGGGTCTGTGTCCGCTTCTTCAGGCCATGTGCCCCATTTGTGTTGTGCTGTGGTGCGGACTCTTTGATACCACAGAAATTGGCCAGTATGGATGCCTGCTTTTTCCTGTAGTGAGGCAAAATCTTTGAAAGTGCCCTCGTCGTACAGATCTCCCCTAGTGTAGACCCCCTCCCTTTCCCATAGTCTGATTTGTTTCAGGTCCGTGTCCGTTGTGCATAGGTCTGCGATCAGTGGTACTTCTGGAGCATAGGGGCTTTGCGAGTGGGTAAGCGTTTTCGCTCTGTGCCAGATTTTCCTCCCCATGGCAGCTAGGGAGGGTATGTTTCCCAGTAATTGTGAAGGTGCCCAGACCAGTTCCTTCAGTTGGAGCGGACCGTTCATGGCTTGCAGCAAGGGCGTTTCTGATGTGGGTTCATCGGCTAACTATTGGGTCACAAAGCTAAATTGGGCTGCCAGATAGTATTTTTTTCATTTGTTTGTATGGTAGAGCTAACACCGACAGCGCTATCCTGTGTCTGCTTTTCCCCCATAAGAACTCTCGTATTATTGTCTCAAGCAGTCGGAAGAAGAGTTTGTTGATGTAGTAGTGTACATTCTGGAACCCGTAGAGGAACCGTGGGAGGACAATCATTCTGACTATCGAGGCCCTGCCCATCATCGATAGGGGGAGTTTCGCCCAAAAGTTCATTGATTTGCGCAGAGCTGGAAGTGTTGCCTTTGTGTTGCGTTCATGCATTAGTACAGGGGTGTGCATTATTTGAACTCCGAGGTGTCGGAATGCGGTGGTCTGCCATTTTATCCCCACTGCCGGGAGTGTCTCTGCGTCCATGTTTTTCAGGGCCGCTAGGGGGAACAGGCAGGATTTCGACTTGCTAAATTGTATTCCAGAGGCCTTCCAGTAATTGTCCAAAACTTCGAGCATGGTGGGCATATTGAGGTGTGGGTTTTTGACATATATGAAAACGTCTCTGCGTAGAGTGAGATGATGTGGTCTACGCCTCCCAGCCTTATGCCCGCGTCGAAAAATTGTTTCCTAAAGTAGATGGCTATGGGCTCTAGTCATTGTATGTACAACATTGGGGATAGTGGGCAGCCCTGTCTAGTCCCTCTACATATGTCCCAGGCCTTTGAAACATGTTTCCCGGATTTCACCCTTGCTCTTGTTTTAGTGTACAGTATTTTAATCCACCTAGTGAACCCAGGTCAAAAGCCGAATTCCTTGAGCACAGCTACCAGCCACTCCCAATATATGGAATCAAACGCCTTCATGGCATCCAGGGACAACAGTGCATATGAGTCCTTGTCTTTGTCAGTTTGCGCTATAACATGCTGCGTAAGTTCATGGATGTATTACGGCCCTGTACGAAGCAGCTCTGGTCAGTGTGTACTATGTCTGCTATTATTCTGGACAGTCGCTTGGCTAATATTGTGGTTAAGATTTTAATGTCATAATTAAGCATCGCGAGTGGGCGGTAGGAGTCACATTGGTCTGCCGGTTTGTTGGGCTTAAGGATCGGGACCACAAGCGTCTCTCTCATGCTTTCAGGTAAGATCCCCTCCTCGTATGCCTCTTGGTAGACAGCATGTAGCAGGGGAGTCAGGGAGGACTCATATGTTTTATAGAACTCTGAAGGTAACCCATCGGTGCCAGGTGCCTTGCATGTAGCCAGGGATCTGATGGCTTCGGTTATGTCTTCGGGCGTGATTTCTACTTCGAGAGTGTCGGCTTGTTCAGGGGGCAATCTGGGGAGCCCTATCTCCTCCAGTGTATCTAATAACTGTTCTTCGGGGACCTGGTCGACTTGGGAGTATAGGTGTGCGTAAAAACGTATGAAGGTATCATTTATGCTCTGCTGTGTGTGGTGTATGTTCCCATCTTCGTCCTGCAGTGAGGTGGTAGAGTGTCTGGGGTGCTCCTTTTGGCAGAGCCAGGCCAGTAACCCACCCGGTCTGTCCGCCTCTACATGTGCTCTATTTGTTTTGGCCGTATAGTCGAACTTTTCTAGCCTGCTCCACACAATTCTGTTCCTCTCTCGAAGTTTCTTAAGTTCGGCTTCCCCCTGTTGGGTGCTTATGGGAGTGGCCTCCAGCTCTTCAATCTCCCGCTCCACTTGATCTAATTCCTTTCTGAGTAGTGTCCTGATGCCCCGCCTTTGCAATGGTTTCTCCCCTATATTTTTAGAGCTTCCCACACTGTGCTTATGTGTTCTACGCTGCCCGTATTAACTTCTATATAGTTGTCGATAGAATCTCGTAATTCTTCTCTTAAGGCTGGGTCCTTCAGGGCTTCCACAGGCATTTTGCACATGAGGATCGGGGTCTGGGGCCCATGTGGTTCCATGTCACTAAGAGTGGGGAGTGGTCAGAGATGGTCCTTCCCAAATATTGTGCTCCATCCACCTGGGGTAAGTATTCCCTGCCTATAAGGATATAATCTAACCTCGTGTGTAGGTTATGCGGGGACGAGAAGTATGAGTAACCTCACGTTGTTGGGTGTGTTTCTCGCCATGTGTCCGCCAGGTCCAGCCTATCTATCATTGCGGCCAGGGCTGTCGTTGCCGCCGGTGGGCCTTTTGGTTGGGGTGTGGACCTGTCCAGCATCGGGTCATGTACACAATTAAAATCTCCTCCCCAGATAAACAGGCCGCTCCTATGTTTTGCGATTGTGGGGTACAGTGAGTTCAGGTAGGTTGGTATATTGTTGTTGGGTAGGTAGGAGTTCATAATGCATATTGTTACCTGCTCAATATGCCCCCATAGTATTACGAATCTGCCTTCCGGATCTATTTCTGACTTAGCCAAGCGGAATGGGAGCTGTGGGTGGATCCAGGTGTAGACTCCTCTAGCATATTTAGAGTAAGTAGTGCCAAATCCCTGTCCCCCCCAATGTGTTTGGAGTTTGGTCATGGAGTCTACCGTACAGTGGGTCTCCTGTAGCAATGCTATCATCATCCCCTTTCTGTGCAAATAGGCTTTAATTCTGTTTCTGCGGAGGTAAGTGCTCAGACCTCTCACATTCCATGTCATTATTTTTATTGCTGTTGTAGTCATGGTGGCTCAAAGAGCGTATTACTGTTGTCCTGCTTCCCCATCTTAATTGCTCGTGATCTAGGTTTGGATATTGAAGACTGGGCCTGCGTGTGGAGTAGAGCTCGGGCTTCTCCCCCCCTCGACTCACCTCCTCTCTTCCCCCGGTATCGCCTGGAGATTTACCAACAATAGTAACGTTCATTCTAGTGAATGGGAACAGCAAACAATTCAACTTTGAACTGCCCCCAGCAGTTGCTTCCAACTTGCAGCACTCAGGGGCACCCAAGCCTTTTGGGCCTTTCCAGGCCTCCCGGTGCGGGTAGTGTGTTGGCAGTAGGCCTACACGTTTTCTGGAGGGGTGTGTCGACTTCATCGGCGCATGTGTGGGTCGTTGCGCTCCTGCCCGATGTTGCTTTCATAGTGCTATAGCTCTTAATGCAGTCCGATGGTTCATTCTTTAGGTATGCAAGCATCGTCATTTCCTGTGTCTTTGAATGTTCAGTGGCCTGTGACCTCCTTTTCTGTTCCTCCCTTATCATCTGCAAGGTTGTTGTGCTCTAGCCACAAATTTGCCGCTGCAGGAGTTTCTAGGAAGATGGCTTTTCCTTTATACAGTACTTTGAGGCACGACGGGTACATTAGCATGTACTTGAGGTTGAGTTTACGTAACCTTGCTTTCACCGGGATGAATGAGTTCCTTGCCCGTTGCACATTGGGAGTGTAGTCTGGGTACATGACTATTTTAGCATCTTGTCTCTTGATTTCCCCACCTTCTCTCGAGAATCGCAATATTCTCTCTGTCGCGGAAATTTAGAACTTTTGCAATTATTGGACGTGGGTGCGAGCCTGGGAGAGGTCTTTTCTGCAGGGACCTATGGGCCCGTTCTATCGAGAATCCCTGGGACAGTTTGCCGGCCCCAATTTCCTGCTGTATCATTGTCTCTATAAACTCTGTTAGGTCCAGGCCTTCCATGTCTTCCAGGACCCCCAGAATTCGGATATTGTTACGGCGGGCTCGCCCTTCCGCATCCTCTGACAGCGCCTCCAGTCGCGTTACCTTCAGTTCAAGGTCCCGGACCTTAGATTTGAGATATGCCATGCTGTCGACGTTGTCCTGTAGTGTGGCCTCTGCCGTGGTCACTCTTTCAGTTAGGTTGCGGGCGTCTTGTCTCATCAGCTGCATGTCCGACTTGATTTCATCTATTCTAGTTTCGATAGACGTGCGTAGCACTGCTATGGCCTGCAGTACTTGCATATTTGTAGGGTCGCCTTCTTGGGTCAGTGGATCTTCTGTAGCCCCTGCGTCCTGCTGCTGATTGGGCCTGACCGTCATGAAGGAGTCCATTGTTGCAGTTTTTGGTTTACTTTTAGGGGGTGACATCTCTTGTTTCAGGGTATTCAGTCTGTCACCTTGTGTCGGGGATAGTTGCCTGGTCACTGGCTGCAAATTCAATGGCAGTCGTTTCTGAATTAAGTGGTTGTTAGATTGCTGGCCACAGAAGGATGTATTGTCCCTTTGTTATTGTGTGTGCCTGCAGTCGTGGTGCACCAGAGTGGCGGTATGCAAGTTACGGCAGATCAGGCAATGTTCAAATTTAGTACCTTCTGTTCGTGTTTTGCATTGTTATATCCGTGCCACCCCGGGCCCTCCGGGTTGCTCATGAGACTCACTGCCCTGCTGTTCGAGTGGCCGCTTCGTTTCCAGGAAGGCTGTGGTGGTGCCCAGTGTCAGCCGTCGATAAGGCCGCAATCCTCTGTGAGTCTCAATCTGGGTCTCTTGTAGGGGCCATCCCCAGGCCGCCTCCCGCTCTCCACCGACTTCTGCAGGTCCACCTGGTCGGCAATCCCGGCGGGGTTCGCCTCCTAGCTCGCTTCTAGTAGATGCGGTGCATGCTCTCCTTCCCCGCCTCGCTGATAGGGGTCCGGTTGGGCAGTGACCGTTCTCTGCTGTCGCTTACAGGGTTTGTGCCTCTGTGCCAGCCAGGAATTTTGGCCTCCTCCTTTCTCTTTCTGTTTCGGGGCTTCCCACCCACCGGTGCCATCCCTGCCGCAGTCTGTAATCCAGGGAGCAAGTCACGGGCTGTGTCCAGCGGTGGGCACCATCTCCCTCCGGGATGCCTTCGGAGTGCAGAGTAGGGGGTGTCAGTCCGCGCTCTCCTCCCTCGGCGGACAGTCTGTTCCGCGTCATTGTGGGTTAAGGAATAACCGTGGGCGCCGCCATCTCGTGAGTCGAGGGGGCTCCGCTTTGCTCACTCCGATTACCTGTTACTTCGATCCGATTTTCTCGCGGGAGCGGCACCGAGGGTAGAGAAGCGGTTCCCCTCCACGATGTTACCAAATTTATGTCTATGTATCGGGTGTGAAATGAACGATTCGGTCCGTCGCAGGATCCCGGGCAGGAGCGCTAGCAGATTCCGTCTTCACGCCATGCGCGACGGCCACGCCCCCCAGAGCCAGGAGACGCATCATCATTATCATCGGTGCTTCTCTCTACAATAGCAAAGCCAGAATCCCCATTTCCCACCAATCTGTGACCCTCTGGATCATTACAGATTTATTACCACTGGCTGACAGACCCTTTTGGTACAAATATTTCTTAGTGTCTCAGATTTAGGGGCACTCAAAGCAATATCTGTAATTGCTTCCATATTATAAGTAAAGGCAGGTGGCTTACAGTTAGATTTAACCTAAAAACACTAATTCCGAGGTTGGAGGTAAGGAATTACCGGCACCGGTAAGGGTGCCGATGCCGGTAATCCCTTACCTCTGTATTCCGAGGTCCCTTTGCGGGTCCTTCCTTACCTCCTGCTTTTAGCAGGAGTTAAGTACGGGACCCGCAAAGGTACTTCGGAGGTAATTACGGTACCGTAATTTACGGTGCCGTAATGACCTCCTTCCCCATTGAGCCCTATGGGGCAGAAATGGGAATGGAGAAGGGCAAAAGGTGAATGGGGAATTACTGGTCCCTCCAAATCTGGAAAGGACCGCTAATTACTCCATTCACCATGCCGGATTTGGGACGGTTTCGGAGGCACCTGTGGAGCTAATTACTCCATGGTTAGCTCCAAACCCGGAATGAGGCCCATAGTCATATTTTATTATCAAAATTCACAATGGCGTAAAAATAATTCACACAGTAACATCATAAAATGTATATAAACATATAAAATTCTAAAAACAAACCTATGGTACACTGTTAGACATAATTTATGCCCTCTTCGTATCTGAAGCAGTGCACAATAATCAATATAAAGATGCTAACATAAAGTGCTTAGTGCGTAACATCCAATGTTAGACAATCCACATGGGAAAAAAGTGCATACAGATGCAAATAGACATAAATGTCCCGTATTATCACATTAAATGTATTAGTTGCTCAATTGATTAGAGACCTGAACATCTTGATGGTTTCATAGGGGGCGCAAAGTTCAATTGCTTCATTCTCGCAGCCCAGAAGGACACATGATAAAAATTATTCATCTTGTAAGGGGTACCAGCTGGAATGTTCCAAATGGTCATGTTGCCAAGCAAATGTCAGTTGGATGTTTCAGGCAAGTATTTGCAAGGGCCATACGCTGATAATAAAATAAAATAATGAAATAGGACTATATAATTAAATACCTGATCGAGCCTTCTGTCCTCCCTACACCTACCTGAGTCGAATACATTCTAATTAACAGTGTATTTATCCATGTGACCCTCCTTTCTTACTTTTTTAATTCTAATATAAGAATAACCTGGGTACCTTATCAGTGCCCTACACTGGGTACCTCCAATCTTATCCCACCGCTGTACACCAATTTGTTAAGATGGATTTCTAAACTTAACCTGGTGGGCAGATGTTTAGGAGGCCACTTTCGGTTTAGTGATACAGGGGAAACTTTGGACAAGCCAGACCAATCTAGGTAGCTTCACAGGCAGTCAAGAATAAGTCTCAGAAGGGTGTGAGTGATCGGAAGCCCACAATAAGCACACACCAAGTAACAAACCATAAATTAAACTTAGACAAGTGTATGTGAAAAATATCTATACATGTATTGTCGGCCAGACCAATAGACACAAGTAAACTTTAGTGATGTAAAAATAGTTACCACACAATATCCTTATACTAGATATAATATACACATTATGTTTCCTAATGCAACACAGTAGTAAAAGGCATCATCACCTTTGAAGAGAGGGTTGAGTTAAAACTAGGAGCATTAGACGATTCTTTGGAGTCACTCCCTAACTTTCGCGTCCAGCCCTAAGAAGAGGGGCGACTTGTGCGCAACAGTACAGATGTGCATAAAGACGCACAATCACAAAAAGTGGGTCTTCTTGTGAGGGCTGTTCCAAGTCAGGAAAGGGCTTGAGGCGATGAAGAATTGGTTCCCACTATTCGAGTAGGATCGGCCCTTGGTGGCAGAACAGTTTTCAAAAGGTGGGATTAGCTACAGAGTGCAGACTAACCCAGCCAAAAGCAAATAGCTTTAGGCGATATTTGTGCGTAAAAGGGGTCAGGTGTGCCAGCGGCCCACTGATAAGTGATGCAAGTACTCACAACCCTTGGCACAGTCCAGACCAAACTTTGCCAGTTTAGTCGAGGTCGCTAGTAGGTTCGAGTCCTGCAGTTTTTCAGTGCTCTGTCTCTCAACGGCTGGGCGGTAGAATCATCATCGCAGACGGGACAGTTGCCTTTTCTCAGCTTCTGAAGGAGGTATGAAGAACGTTCCGGTGCAGTAGGCTTCAGGCCACAGGGGAGCAGGTCAGCAAGGCACTTACAGCGACCGTCACCAACAGGTAGTGATGCAAAAATCACAGATGCAGACAGCGATACACACTCTCCTAATTGAGGACCCAGAGGAGCTAGGCCTGTGAAAATCAGTGGGGGAATGCATGGTACCACAAGCAATGTCCAAAGTTTTGGATTTCAAGTCGAGACGGCAGCAGTTTTGCAGGATAACCTGCGGTAGAGCTGGACAGTTCACTGGATGGTCCAGGAACACTTCCGAAGGAGCCCGTTTGGTGGGTAAGCAGGGTACACCAAGAGCAGTTGTTCCCATTCCTCCAAAGGAGTGAAGCTCCTTGGCAGGCCTTCCTGATCAAAGAAGAAAGCAGGGGTCCGACAGGATAGCAACCGTACAGATTTGCATAAAGAGGGCAAAAGGTGCCAAAGCCCTCCAATGCATCTCTTGCAGTTTCACAAGTCTGTTTCTTCATGTAGGAGACTTGGCTCCTTCTGTAGAACTCAGGTGATCGACCTGGACTGGATGCAGAGCCCCTTCTCTTATCCAAGATTACCTTTGCGCGAAAATCAAGGATTACCAATCAAAGATCTGCTCTCTTGCAGGCATCCCAGTTGTGGACCAATCATGGTCCAATGTGCTCTCAGTCATTCAGTCACCCCAGACATCCTGGCACCGGTAGTGTGGACTGAGACCAGACATTCCAAACCTGCTTCATGGGCACACTTGTGACAGGCAGAAACCTGCTAAAGCAATCAGTTTTAACAGGAGACTGCATGCCCACATAAGGAAAACCACAGGTTGCTCGGCCTAGGTGAAGGCAAGGGACAAACTGGCCATGGGACAGAACAAAAGACTTTGTGGCTCGGCCATTTTTGGACCTGGCCACAGTGTTGAACTAAACACGGTAAACGCAATATGATCCAGTAACATTAAGTAAACCACTATAAAAAGGAACTGCTGCCACCAGTTTGTCCCAGGCACACTCATACAATCACCAAACAATCCTTTGAGGGTTCTAAGGCCATGAAACAAAAAGGGCCCCAGCGCACAGTACGAAATGGCAATATAGTCAAAAACTAAGGGAAACATAGTTTCCCTGTACTGACAGTCTGAACTATGCGTCCGTTTCCCCATAACAAGTGAGCAAAAGTCCAGGCGGACACAGCTGAGGGCTGGGCTCCAATGGAAGAAGTCAGTGTAGGATAGTGTCATGCTCTGGTTTAGTTATGCCTTCTTCAATAAATACAAGTACGAGGTGTATCATAGGTCTGTCATCCTTTAATATATCTCTACAACTGCCTACCCCTTCGTTCCAACCTCCCTTCCCAGAATCCCCCCACCTTGCAAGGTCCACCAGCTATATTCCATGTTCTCTCACACCACAACAACCCCACCTTACTAATCATTTAAGTTCGAAACCCACATGCTCATTAAATCCACATCTACATTTGCTCAATGTGGTGTGAAGGCTTGCAAATCACTCTATGGCACTGACCAGCAATGGACGCTCCCCGGGACCCCGGACCCTGCAAACACAGTGTTGGGAGAAGTTCTTCAGAATTCCCAGGAACCCCAGGACTGCCAATATCCAATTCTTCTTCTTCAACCTAATCCCTTTGTTCTTCATCTGACTCATCCTGAAACATCCTTTGAAAGAACGAGGCATTTCTGGTTATCTCACCATCTTCTCCCTCAGCTGTAATCATGGGTCCCTTGACTGTTTTGACCACCAGAGGCATTGGTCTATATCTCAAATCCACCTTTGTTCGTTGTCTCTGCTGAACCAACACAGTGTCATGATGCCCGCTCCCGGGGAGCCGGTTCAAGCCCTGCGTCCCCGAAAGCGGACATCCAGTCCCCAAGGAAGGACCCAGCAACCCCATATAGGGGCCCTTTGGACAGTGTCCTGGCGCCTATGGCGCCAGGCTCATAAAAGACATCAGTCCTGGCGCCATAGATGCCAGGCTCATTATGGAAGTGCTTGGGTGCACTTACCTGATGCAGACCATGCTGCAGGATCCCGGCCTCCTTGAGGCCTGAAAGGAACTACTTTACCTGTGGGACTAATTTACCATCCGGGTGTGGTCGGGGAAGGATACATACCTGATTGGAGGAAGGATACATACCTGGAACTTCTTCCAAGGCTATTTAAACCCCACCCGAACAGCCACACGTGCTTCGCGTTGTTCTGCAGCTAGCAGCTGGACGCTCACCGTGTCTGCTCCTGCATCCTGACTTCTGCCACGCCTGCCAGCATCCTGGATCACCTGCAAAGGAAGAGAAGAAGAGAACAGAAGAAGGAAAAGTCCTTACCTGCTAAATCCGCATCCCGGAGACATCTCGCCGACAATCCTGAAAAGGAAGACTTTTATGTAAAAGCTCATTGCGTCGATCGCTGCAGCGCCGCATTCCACTCACCTTTACAGGGCGCCTCCATGTTCAGCAGCGATCATCTGGATTCGCAGTCACGCCCCAGCGCCTAGGGAGAAAAAGACCAGAACAAAAGGTGAGAGAGAAGGGAATAAGGAAAGCTACATCTCCATGTTAAGACTTACCTGTTGATTCATTCCCTCTTCGTTTCGGGTCCGCGCCGCATCCTGGCATTTCCGGACCCTGGCCCCTAAGGGGAAAAAGAGACATCAGCGTTAATGAGCGAATGAAAAGACATTACCAAAAAACGCTCATTAAAGACTTACCTGATTTCTACAAGGATTTCAACTCTCATCTCGGGTCGGTGCCTGTTCCCCGGCATTCCGTACCCCGGCCCCTATGGGGAAAAATACACTAGCATTAGTACATTAATGCATGGACACAAGGGGAACCTCTTATCAAAAAAACTTACCTGGAAGCCAAGCAAGTTTGGTTCTCACCAATCCGAAAATCCAGTGAAGTAACTGGATACCAACGCGCCCCTGCATCAGAAGCAGGATGGAGAGCTCGTCCTTCCAGACCCTAAGGTGAGACGCTACGAGGAATCATAGAAGGGTTTCGAGGAGGGTGAGGGGAAAGTGGGAGGCCGATTGCATTACCCCGCAGACAGTTAATCCCCTATTTTCACCTACAGAAGGATACTTCTGCGAGCCAGACAAGCCAGATTTGGGGGCCCGGTCCAGTCCGTCTTCCGAACCCTGCGCATCACCTTAGAAGAGGTCACAGCAGCGCGAACCAGGCCAGCGCCTCCGTGGGAGTCAGGTGAGCGTTACAGACAGTCTCACTCACTGACAACTGGTGTTCCTTAGTCCTTCTTTTGTGATCTGTCCTTTGGTTCACTCTTGTCCTTTCTCACTCTCTCTTGCTCTGATCTCTTCATCCTCAACAGGGAAATAATGCTCAAGTTGTGGGAGTCTGGTTCGGGCTTTATAATGTATCATCAATTCCACAGGAGAACATCCAGTCGCTGCATGTGGAGTGTTACAATAACTTCTCAGCATCTGAGAAACCGCTTGTGCCATGGACATACAATCTATGACAGCCTTCTGCCAGGTTCGCTTTATGGTAGCCATAAACCTTTCAACCATGTCATTAGCTTGAGGCCATAAAGGAGTGATCTTCTGGTGCCTGAAACCCAAGTGTGCTGCAAATCCTCTAAATTCTTGCCATTGAAAAGGCAGCCATTGTCAGTCTTAACTACATTGGGAACACCCCACTCACTGAACAGTTCATCCACTGCATTCACCACATGATGAAAAGCTGTGGACACTACGTGCTTCACCAATGGGAACCATGAGTATTCGTCTATTGCTACTAACAAGTGACCTCCTTCTTCTAAAGGTCCATAAAACTCAATTGCAACTCGTTGCCATGGTCCATCAGGCATTGGCACTATTTGAAGTAGGCACAGATTCTTGCTGGAGGTGGTTGCTTGACAAGCTAGACAATGCTGTAAAGCATATTCCACGATTGCATCCATATTTGGAAACCACATCTGATTCCTCAATATTTTCTTCGTGTTTGCAATTCCCTGGTGCCCCTCATGCGCTATGATCACAAGAGCTTTGCTCAAACTCTTTGGAGCCACTAATCGACTTCCCCTGAGCAATATCCCTTGACCAGTCGCAGTTAATTAACTGTTTATCCTTGCCAACATCTGCAGATCCCTTTCATCTACTTCCTCCTCTCATTATTGTTCTGTTTCCATGCATCTCCAGCTGTTGGTTTTTGTGAGTTGAACGGATGCCTAAATTGTGGGGTCAGCTCTGCTTTTCTCTGTAAACAACTCCTTTGTAATGAGAAGAGCATTGAGGGACAAGTATGCTACATATGCTTCAGCCTCTTTCTGCACCTCATTCGCTGGTGTCCCTTCAGGATGCCACAACAAATAATCTGCAGGGTTGGCTTCCTTCCCTGGTTTATGAATGATGTTATAATCATTCTTTTAGATGCATGCACCATCTCTCTATGCGTGGAGGCATTCTAGCCTTGGGATTCCGAAAGAACGATAATAGAGCTTGATGGTCAGTGATAAAAAACAAACAGTCTGAAATGACAAAGTGGTTGAACTTTTCACACGCCCACACCGCGGCAAGGCTTTCTCTCTCGGCTTGTGAATATGCTTGTTCACTGGTATTCAAAGCCCTGCTAGCATGCGCTACGATGTGCCTTCCAGGTCCCCCTCTCGGATCCGTCTGAGCCAAAATAGCACCTAGGCCCACGGGACTGGCATCCACCGTAATTGCAGTATTCCATGCAGGGTTGAAATATGCGAGCTGGCGATCACTTGTCAGTTTACTCTTGATCCTCTCAAAGGCAGCTTGACAGGCCTCGTCCCAGGCGAATGCAACCTTCTTTTTAAACAATTGCCTGAGTGGGTCAGTCAACAATGCATAATTAGAGACATATCATGCCTGTCAGTCCTAAAAAGGATCTAAATTCTGGTACTTTTGTGGGGCTTTTAGATCCAAGATGGCCTTCACTTTCTCCGCGTCTGCCTTAATCCCTTTTTCCGAGAATATGTGATGAAAGAATCGTAGGCTATCCTTATTGATGTTACACTTTGGGCCATTCAAAGTCAGACCACTGTCTCGTAGAAGATTGCATACTTGCTTCAGCGCCTCATCATGCTGGTCTTGAGAGATTCCGAATGAATGTCGTCACTATAGTTGAAAGTATTTTTTACAGGTGCACAGATCCTCCTTATGGTTTCTTGGAATATTTCTGCTTCTGAGGAAATCCAAAATGAAGGCGTTTGTATCGAAACAGACCCTCATGGATGGAGAAGGTGGTAATACGTCTAGACTCAAGATCGATCACTAATTGATGATAACTTTGATTTAGGTTTAATTTTGAAAATCTGGTGCCTGGTTAAGTCGAATAATCATATCTTCAATATTGGGGCCCGGATGTCTTTCCCTCTGTATCGCAGTATTTGGAATACGCATGTCCACACAAAGACGGAGACAACCAACTGCCTTAGGCACCACCACCAAAGGAGACACCCATGGCATGGGACCACCAACCCTTTCGATAATATCATTATCAAGTAGCTGCCGCAGTTCCATGAGACACTTTTGACTGAAGGTGAAATCCAATCCGTCGGGGGTTTTGTGGTACGGGACGAACAGATGGGTCAATATGTAGATGTATGACATTATCCCTCAGTTTACCAACACCCTGAAATAGCTTTGGAAATGTATCCTTCAGCCCCTCAATGTCTAGATCTTTCTTTGACAAGGTTTGCAGATCATGGTTATGTTGAGGGAGTCCTTGTATTATCTCTGACTGATCATATTTGACATCAATAAGTTGTAATTCGGTGGCGGTCTTGCAGCTGAGGAGACACCTTCCTACTACTCGGCTCTTTATAACATGAATGTTGACTGAAATACAATGTCCTCTGTGAATTCGATCACATTAAAATGTTCCCTTAGAACTTAACGGCTGGGCTGCACCCCATTGAAATATTTGAGCTCTTGAATTTTGTAATGGGTACATGTGCGCTGTATCTTCATATACTTTTTCACTCACTACATTTACTGTGGCCCCTGTGTCAATCAGAAATGGTATATGCTGGTCACCCATGTCTACAGTCACTTTTATGGCAACTTTATCATCAGGTGTGTCATAAATCAACCTAACATATTCTCTGCTGTATCTGTCATATCATTGATATTGCTCCACATCCGCATGTTCTTCTTCGATCGTCGGGTTTTCATAAGTATCTCCCAATTGTATTCTCCTTTCTTGATTTTGGCATGACATTCCAATCTGATCATGTTCTTGACTGCCAGGCTCAGTTGCTTCTAATTGTATGTCTTGCATCGCTCTGACAAATCCTGGTTGTGCCTGATATGTTGCTCTCATATTATTGGGTGCTGTAGTGTCTTTCTCCTGATATAATTTTGTATTGGTTGCTTTTTGCATGTCAAATCTTCTATTTGGTGTTGTTTGCATGTTGGATCTGTATACAGGCATCTTTTCTCTGTACATTGTTTGAAAATGATTTTCTTGGCCACATTGCATGCACATTTGGCCGATTGCTGGGCATTGGCCCTTGTGTGGGAAATCGAATCCACATCGATAACATTGTCTCTCTGGTGAGTTTCTACAATTTTTATTCCACCACGCCCGACGAGGTGATGCGCCTGGATATCGTGTTTGCCCTTGTATGTTCGGTCTCAGGGCTGCGATGGTATCTGTTTTCCTTGGATTCTCAATATTTGCCGCTTGAGTGTCAACCCTCTCATATACTCTTGTGAGTTCCAACACTTCGTTTAGGGGAAAAAGCTTCTTTAGTAGATGCTTTCTAAATTGTGACAATATGCACCCCTCAATAACTCTTAGCCTTATTGCCTTATTGCCAATGAAATTCGCAAAGTCACAATATGTTGCCTTTCTTTGCAGTCGTAATACAAATTGTGCAATTGTTTCATTTGGGCCTTGTACACATTGATTAAATGTATATCGTTCATAATCTCTATTGGGAGGAACTATTAACCGTCCACTTACGGCAGCAATAAGAAGCTGGTATGTTGTTTTTTCTTCAGTTGGTATTGTTTTGATGACACTTTTAATTTATTTCCCTACCAGTTTGTTTGGGGCCTCTTGGTTTCCCACTGCCCTCAGAAACTCTTCAAATTTGTCTACTCACTCTTGCCAGTGCTGTCCTTGATCCTCTTGTGGTTCAAGGTTGAAGGTAGTTGACTGGGTTTGTGGACATTGGTGTTCCATTGGTGTTCCAGACATGTTTTGAGTTGGATTTATGTCCCCACTTGCACTGTCAAAAGACATTTCTGCTTGTTCTGTAGACTTGATCATTCACTATTTTGACTGTGTTATGATAGTATCACTCGTTGTGCAGGTGTAATAACTTGACTGTTTATTTGTGCAGTACTTGTTTCTTTAACATGTTGTTGTAGCTCCTTTTTCTTTATTTGTAGTGTCCTGTATTTGCTTTTGCTTTCAGTTAATGCAGCCTTTGTTTCTCTGTCCTTTCTTATCTATTCTGTTTTTTCTTTACTTGTAATTCTTTTTTGTGACTTTTGTTTATTTGCATTTGCGTTAGCTTTATTTTATTTCTTGCATTCAGTGTTGAATGCAATCGTAGCCTTAATATTCCTTCTTTTCGCTCTGTCGCGTTGTTATGGCAACATTGTATCTGTTATTATTGTTTGTCATTGTTATTTAGGTTAAAGATGGCTGCACGCTTCTGCTTGTCCTTAGGTCCTTTCCTCTAACATTCCACGCACTATGTGCGTTGCGTCATGCAGTTACTGTTTCCTGGAGTCTTCGTTCCTACGCTCCGCATATACCATTATAATGTCCAAACCAGCGTATGTAATATTACTGTTCTATTCTTGCGCTTGTTGTATTTTAACGTTATAAGTCTGTATATTTGATTTCCAACTCAATTGCACAGCGCGTCTTACCGTCTGTGCATTTGTTCTGTTCCGTTTACTCTGGCTCTCACGTTCTGCTGAAATTACCTTGCAAATGTTCTGTTGTTAGTGCTGCCTTTGGTTCTTCTTTTCCTATTTATGTCCTTTTTTCATCTGGACTATGGCTTCTTTCATAGTTCACAGTGTTTCTTGACGTCTTGTCCAGCCAATTTCAGGCTATATTCTGGCATGTGTGAATCGTCTTTCCCTCATCGCTAAATTGTTATGCTCTAGCTTAGTTATGCCATCTTCAATAAATACAAGTACGAGGCGTATCATAGGTCTGTCATTCTTTAATATATCTCTACAACTGCCTACCCCTTCGTTCATACCTTCCTTCCCAGAACCCCCCCACCTTCCAAGTTCAACCAGCTATATTCCATGTTCTCTCACACCACAACAGATAGCCAAACAAAACCAACAAGTTTTGGGGAGCTCACAAATGGAGGTAAAATTACACATAAATGAAATCTTTCCTAACAGTTGGAACCCCGTGACGGGTGAGTATGCACTTGTAGACTCTTGTAAGCAATAACAAATAAGGGACAGGTGCATGGGGAAGTGTGAGAAGTGTGAGCACATGGAGAGCGAGGTTGTTGATGTGACATGGGTGTGGTTTGTGTTATTTCATATTGTTGCTTGTGCTGGTAAGATATTATAAGGTAAGACAAAGGTAAGGCAAAGGTAAGGCAGGGAGCCCCTCCTCGGAAGGGGAGGGAAGGTGGTACAACAATAAAATATATTATGTAAACGAGGAATACAGACATAAAAGTAATGGTCTCATGTAAGTAGTAGACCTGGAACAAGGAGTGGTTGTTATTTTAGCTTTTTATTTTCGTTTATTGTATTTATGTTCTATTGGATAAAGAACACACCCTAGTAGGGGCAGTAGTTGTGTGTGGCAGTGTGGTGTGGCATTGGATGGTTTTGTGGAGTGGTTTGTGTGCACAAGGAAGGGGACAGAAAAGGGTGGGTTGATTTTCTTTTCGTCACAAGCAAGCAGCAGTGTGCGCGGTGCATTAGTGCGACTTTGTGGGGTCAGTAAGATATAGGCATCACTAGCATGGGGGGAGGAACACCAATAGAGTATATGTATAAGGCCCTGCTTCTGTATCATGACAGGGTGGAGAAATACCATAAGCTGTGGATCGAGGAAACAGGAGGAGGAGGGATGCCCTGCCCGTGGCCAGAACAGCGCTCACACAATAAGAGCATCTTGAAACACATGTCTACATTTTTAGTAGCTAAGTATAAGGGGAAGCAGCTACAGAAGAGAAAAGAAATCTTAGACCTCTGGCGTATGTTTGAAGACTCAGATGACCAAGGGGATGGAGTAGGGCCACAGAGCCAGAAAGGTGGAAAGTGTAGGAAGGGAGAAGGAGAGGGTGGGGAGCCAGCGGAGCGTGAGGGATTATATACCTTGACAGTGTGTCCCACAGAAGGGTACACAAATCCAACCTATATACCCACTGTGAATGGGACCCCTCAAGCACCAGTAACACCAAAACTCACTGCTCCCTAACCCCATGTGCAAACCTGCCTGAGGTATCGGCATCTGTGTGTGTCATGTCAAGAGAGTTTGAAGACAGGTTGTCAGAGTTGTTAGCAGAACTGAGCAGGATACAATTAGCCTCAAGAGAAGTTAGGGATGTAGGGGCACCAGTAGATGGATCAGGAGAATGGAGATCCGGAGATGTGTTGCTTAGAATGGATAAGGGAGGAATATTAAATGTATGTGTCGAAAAGGAAGGAGGCAGGGGCAAGTGGACACTTTGTGGGCAGGATAGCGTGGTGGGAAATGTTGAGAGGGAGGACGATAATGACTCGTTCGCTGAGGAACAGAGTGAAGAAGAAGGAAGGGATGAATAGGTGGCTGAGAGTACCCCCTAAGCAGCAGGCATGTGGGGGGGCAGGTTGAGTAGTAGGACTGGACAAATGGCATCAGTAAGAAAAAGGGGAAGTGAGAGGAAGGGTATGGGAAGTGGGGTAAAGATGCATATGGCCCTGATACATAAGGGGGGAGAACACAGTATGTGCACTGGCCTTAGATGGATAAGAATAATTTAATGTAGACCCTCCCACAGCTCACACCAGGGGCAAGCAAGTGGATATATGAGTTTGAAAAGCAAGCAGCAGGGGTGTTCTATAATCGGGGACCAGGCTGGGGACATATGGGTTAAAGCTGGGTATCCAGGAATAACCCTGGGGATGATGAACATGATGGAGCATTGTTTAATGGAATTAGAGCAGAAGCGTGGGATGCGTTACGGAGGGCCTTAATTCATTGTCAAATTGCAAGAGGTGTGGAGAACCGGGAGGATCATGGGATCGTTCAATATCTTTATTCTATTTTATTGTAAAGAGAGGCTTGCCAAAGGAAGTGCAGAAAGCATTGGACAAGATTGTAGGTATTGAAGCAAAGGGGTGGCCGGAGATACAGAGTATAACAGTGCATCAGTGTAAAAGGATCAAGGAGCGGGAGAGGGAAACAGCGCTAAGGCACCTATGTCAATGCCCGAACAGGTGGAGTGAACAGAGAGCACCCAACAGGTTGTACGCGCCACTATTGCTGCGTTCTTGGCTGAAGGATGAAAAGGATAGGGTGGCTGTGGGCAACAGTATCCTGGCCTACAATGGCAACAAGGAGGACAGCAGCGAGGAAAAGGGGGATTCCGAGGAGCAAGAGGGGGAGGTTTTGGACCCAGAGGAGGTGGGTTTTGACCATCACAATGTTGGAATTGTTAAAAGGGTGGGGCATTTTGCAGGGTAATGCAGGTGCAGGTCTGCAATTGGGTATAATTATGTGTCACAGCAGCAGGGCCAAGGGCCCCAAGGGCCCCAGGACTAGGGTACCCATTACAGGGTCAAGGATATCAGAACCAAGGGTATCTACAGGGGCAACACCAAACACATAATCACCAGCCTCAAACAGCCGACAGGCAAGTGCGGCATTCACCACAGCAGTAGCAGGGCGGTGTTGCCCCAGTGAGAAGGGTACTGAGTGGGGCTACCACTCCCTTTGGAGGAGCATAGTGATGTGGTAACCCCTTGTAGTTCTCTGGAACAAACACATATCCTTATTAGGACAGCCCACAAAGAGCACTCGTGTGTCCGGTCTTGTCAACAACCATCCACCCTGAAGAGGAAGCATTGTTGGGGGCAGAGATAGGAAACAAACAGTTCATGATTATGGTGGACTCAGGTGCAACTAAATCATGTATTATGGAGGGAAATATTCCCTTATCGGGTAAATATCTTGACGCACAGGTATTCTCTGGGTCTATTTGCAAGGTACCATACACTTAGGAGCTGGATGTAAAGTTAGGAGGGAAGGTATTATGGGTGCCCTTACTATATTCTGAAAGTTCCCCAGTTAATTTACTCAGCGGGTACCTGCTCAGCAAATTAAACACGACAATATAATTTACAGGTCACGGTATAGTTTGCTCTATGCCTAGAATGTGTGCCATAAGAGTGATGTTGATAATACGCACAATGACAAGGGAGGTGGTGGTCAGTGGAACTCCCGTGCACCCTGACATGTTCATTTATGGTATTACTGTGCTTGTGGAGGGGGTGCCATAAACAGTGTTGGCAAGTGCCCACAGATTTTATCTTTCGTCCAGCTGTGTCACCTGAGGTGGTGGTGGGAACGATATTGTCGCTGGATTTACAGGGATTGTTGGTCTCTGACAAGAGGGTTGTCATGTTAGGAATTGACAGGGATGGGTGTGAGTGGAGCACAGTGCTCTGTATAGATCCAACACTACAGTTAAAGAAAGTGACGGATTAAGAGTTTTTTGAGAACAATGACAAAGAGGGGGAGATAATACTAGAGATTTGTATCCCCTGTACCATAATGATACAGTACCAAAGGGTGCAGTGCCCCCTGATGGCAGTACTAACCTCACCTCTATTCCTTGATGAAGACTTACAACATCTACCTTCACAGTTGTGGACTATAAATCCACACATTGTAAGACTACTGAAAGATGTGACCCCTGTGCATATAACACTGAAGCCAGGTGCAGTGCTGCCCAGGGTAAAACAATATCAATTATCAAGGGAGCTGGAGGAGAGTATTAAAAAACAATACAAGCCTTACTGGACCAGGGGATCATTGTGCCATCAACGTCTCTGTGTAACACAGTAATATACCCTGTCAAGAAATCAACAGGGGGCAATTGGAGAATGATCCAGGACTTACGCCCCCTCAATGACGTGGTACAGAATGAAATTCCAATCGTCCCAAATCAAGCAACAATTTTATGCAGCATCCCCAAAGAGGCCACATACTTTACGGTAGTGGACTTGGAAAATGCATTCTTCTTGATTCCACTCTATCCTGAGTCAAGGTGCCTCACAGCATTTACACAGGGCCAGATGCAGTTCGAACATACTAGGTTACCTAGGGGGTATTGTGAGAGTCCAAGCATTTTTAACAGGATATTGCATGCTGATTTAGAGAACATTCAGGTGCCCAGTACAATTATCCAGTACGTGGACGATTTGTTAGTGTGGAGCGACAGTGAGCAACACAGCCGCAAGGATTCCATTACGCTCTTACAATTGCTGGCTGACAAGGGGTCCAAGGTTGACTCTGGACTCATTGGGGTCCCTGACCATGCTCACACTCTCCCGAGAATAAACCTTGCCTGTTCTCCACACTAACATGATTGGGTTTTGGCTAAACTGTCTCCATGTACACAATAAGTAGGCTGGCCTCCACAAGGGTTGATTTTAGAAATACATACAAGCAATTTTAAAGTATTTGTTTGCTACTATTCCTTCTTAGCTACCACCCTCAGGGAACAATGTTTGCTAGTCAAACAAAGTGTATGAATCTAAGCACATTATACAGCTCCAAATATTACTTACCAGTAATTCTTTCTGTGGCTTATATCTGCTTAGAATGCCATGTGGTCATCCATCCTTCCCCGGGTTTCCCCTCTGCCTTTCCTGCTTTTAATCTTTAGCCATATTGGATGGGAACCACTGAGTAAGTGGTGTTAGAGGCTAGCTGTTGCTTTTTTTGGAGGATTTGTGTGTATTTTACTTATATTTCCAATTGTTTTTTGCTTTTAAAGTGCTTTTTGCAGGGATGATTTGTGAGTTTCCAAACCGTTTTTAGGCCTGGTTGGTTGTTTTTAGAGGGATTTTTCTGTGTGTTTACTATGATTTGCAATCTGTTTTTTGAGTTGATCTGCAAGTAGGGTTTCCTTGCTTTGTGCTGTATTGCTTTGTTTGTTTCTATCCCCCCACACACCCCTTGGCAATTGGCTATGGCAGTGAGGTATCCTTCTGGCTTTGTCCTGGAAGCCTTCTGTGAGTGCTTTCTCTCTGCCTTCTCCCATACGCCTTCATCCATTCCCTGTACCTCCCTCCCTACCCCCTCTGAGCACCCATTTGATTCTCCTTGGTCCATGTCTTCTAGTGGGAACGGAACAGCTACACATCAGAGGCCCTAGCAGGCCAAGGACCAGAGGCAAAGGGCAATTCCTCCACCAAGCATCTCCATTGTATGTTTGCCAGTGTTCACCTGGGATGCCTGAGGCAGACAACCTACAGCAATGGATAGGGTAAGTGTGATGTGGGTGGGGAGTACAGCCATTTTTCCACTGCTGTGTGTTTCAAACTGAGGTGCATTTCTCCACTGCTGTGTGTTTCAAATGTGGGTGCATTTTTCCACTGCTGTGTATCTCAAATCTAGGTGCATTTTTCACTGCTGTGCCTTTCAAATCTAGGTGCATTTTCCCACTGCTGTGTATGTAAAATGTTGGTGCTCTTCCCACTGCTGTGTCTCTTGTTGTTTGTATTTTGCCAGGTCATGCTGGTTGGCCTATTATCCTTCCTGATTGAGTAGGTTAGCCTAATTTTGCATTACGCCTTATTGTGCAAGTTAGCATTGCTTCTGCACTCAGCAGCCCTAGCCATTCCTGGACGTAAATTATTCTATGTTCCTCTACGCCTGGAAGCTACTAGCTTCGTACAGCAGGTGGGAGGTGGCCTAACACAGCATTGCTTGAAGTACTAGGCCTGGGAAGGTTTGGCCATGTATTGAAGATATTGCTGAGTACATACTAGACTTGGAGGTTCTTGATGCACCAGATGCTTATACAAGGAAGTCTAGTTAGTTTGGTAAGCACAGGAAGGCAATCAGGGAGAGGGGGGCTTCTTCCAACCCCACGGATACTCGCACTTACCTCCCACTACTCTGACTCTCCATTCAGCACCTATAACACTAGAATGCAGCTATCACCCATGACCAATTTGGCCTAGCTGCACACATAACTATATACCACCTTGCACACTGCAACAACCTTTGGAATGCAGCTATTCCCCATGATAAATTCTGTTTACTTGAACACATAGTTATACACCAACTTGTACACCTCAGCAACCTTCAGAATGCAGCTATCCGCTGCAGTAAATTTGGCCTAACCCCACATATAATCTCAGATCCTAGCACCACCTCCAATAGAATGCAGCTACCCCATGACAATTAGGCCTAGATGCAGACTGACTACCTCTTTCACATACCCTTCACACTACTTGCAGCATTAGAATGCAGATACACACCACAAAGACTTTGGTCTAGTTGCACACATACAGAGTGCACGCACACACTATTTACTGCTTTGACTATCTCCGCTGAACTGGACTCCGGTGCCCAAGGGCGTTCAATCTATTGCATGTTGAGATCACACCAATGGTGAAAGGCACTATACAAATGCCTATTACCATATGATACCAATTGGAGAAGGGCGAAAAACAGACAAGTTCCCTTTGAACTGGCGATAAGCATCTTATCCACCAGACTTGCTGGGGTCCTCATTTCACACTAATCTCATTTCACTAACGACTAACTTTTCAGCACACATGGCCTCTTGCCACATCCTGTTCATTCCTGAGAACCTGATTAAAACCCCATTTGTCCATTCTTCCCTTAAGCACTGACCCTACCAGATGGCTGAGCTTCCCTGGACACTGAATAACAGGCTGCCCTGTACTTAAAAAGATGACATGTCCTATCCAAAATGGTACAAGTTCATAAAACTCTTGCCTGGCCGCAGCTGACCATTTTTGTGCTATTGCAGCTGCCTGAATACAGTTAGCTGCCTTCCTCCAGCATTCAATGTCAATAAACCAGCTTCCCGGGGAGGACAATGTTTATCTCACCACCCCAGGTTTCTGTAGCGTACACAACACCTAGCTATGAGGGGACCTGCGGTATACAGATTTGTGTATTCGCCATATACCCACTTGTACCCCAACACTCCCAAAGACATCTCCCTGAAGACCCTGTGTATGTATGTCTGCATGTATGTTCAAGATCACTGTGCTCCCTCATAGTGGCTTCTCTATCCGCAAATCTCCTTTCTCGTGTGTGCTTATGAGCACCTCGCTTCTCACCTTTAGGTACTATGTGGCACGCCACGCGGCTACATTGTTTTCATATTGCAGTGGCAGATTTGTCAATATGTTGCTACACGTGTGCAAATGTAAAATGTATCAACTATACACTAAGTAAAACTAATGGTAACACTTGTCCCATTCGCATTAGCCACTCCAATGTCAGGGTTCACAAGATGCAGGGGATGTGATACTAACAAGTTAGGAGGATGTTTCTCTAAAATATCAATATTTTGGGGGAAGTTTGGGTGGTGTATGTTTTCCTTGCTTTCCTTAACTCAAGTTTTACAGAAATCCCAAACTAAGATGGCAGGACAGTGAAGGAGAAGCTGATTGGCTGAAGGGCAAGCACAATCATCTTGGAATTTTCAAGACAACCTCTAACTGCCTTTCATCAGAACATTTCCAGAGACAAGTTGAGTTTAAAGAAGCGGCCTTAATGTTAGGCACAAAGAACTAAAGTAGCAGTTGGAGTCAGTAGAAAAAAGAAGAGAAAAGAGAGTAAGAGAACAGCAGAGAAGACCTCAGGTGGTAGAGCAGCTTTTAGGAGTTTAGCGGTCCTGGAACATAAAACACTTTATTTATGTACCTATGTTATGGCTATGAGAAGTGGCGGCAGTGTAAATTGAGACTTTTGGATAAAGCTAAAGAAGGTTACTTGAGGCAAAATTGCAACAGTGCTCCAGTGTCTGTCAAGGCTCCATTCATTTTTTCAACCCTGCCACTCGTGTACTTGAGAGTCGCCATGCGCAGCTACAGGGCCTCCGTGGGGGAGTGCAAGTCAGGAGGCAAGCTGTGGAGTACATTGACGAGCTTCAAAGGGTCTAAAGAGACTGTGTGGCTGAAGTGAAGCATCTGAAGCAGGGAAAAGTGAGTCAGACGTAGCTTCTTTAATGCTGCGCGAGTCAGCGCTCCAGTGCCTCTGTAAGAACTTTGACATAGTCTGTTGCCAGGGAAATGTGAATCTATCTCGTTCACGCAGGCGCACTGAGTTCAGCATCCAGCAGCAGGTTGTGCATCATCATCCTCATATCAGGGTGAACAGAAAAGTAAATGAAATCATCCTTAACAGGAAAACTGAAGGAGTTCTTGGAGCGAATTCATTTCTGGAAAAGAAGACTGCTCATCTGCTAAGTAGTTAGCTTAGGGATGGATCAGGGTTAGGTTAAGAGGTTAGAGTTTCCTTCTAAAATTCTTCCTGAGAGAGAAAGCATTTTCTTCAGTATGTAATTGAACTGTACATGACTTGATTTTCACTACACAGTCACCTTTCAGCTCACAGAAAAGGTGCAACAGGTGAGGGTAAGGAAGAGGGAATTTAATAGAAAGGTGCTCTTGAAAGAAGAATTGTATGAGAATGATGTAATCCTGTTATTTCTCACACTAACTACAGATCGCTGAAGCCATAGCCTTCCAGGGAATAATCTGTTCATGTGTTATTTTATCCACTACTCCTGCTCCTTACCTGGTGTTGCTAATTCAACTGTAATTATAGAGGTTGAGTTGGGAATGCTTGGAGAGGGTGTGTGGGATTTAGCAGCTCCTGTGGATTTGTTAAGACCCACTTGACAGTATGAAAGGCCCATGTTAATTAGTCTGCCTGAGCTGTTATGGATCCCGCAGAGGCCTCTGTGGTTTAATTAGAGAATTTGTTCAGAGAATTGAGAGATGAGGTACGTTCTTCTAGGAGGGAGTATCAAGAGATAAACTTAAGGCTCGGGCAATTGAGTCTCAGAGTGACCAATTTGCAGACTGTAGAAGTCCCTTTTGCCAAGGAAAGAAATTTAGGGTCAGAACAACCAGAAATGGTTAGAGCAGACTTGGTGGGAAATTGAGACACTTCAACAATATAAATTCATATTATCCTATTATTTTTTAATCCATAGCATCATGTTAGCCACTTAATAAATAGCATGCTTTAAAAGTGCCCCGACAGCCTAAAACAGTTAGAAAAATAATTAATTTCATTATTCTTCAAGTAAAACCATGCACTATCAGTGCAAATATCCAGTTAACCACATTAAGAAAAATAATTGATTAAATACAATTAAGAAGCGATCAGTTTGACTTTCACAACCTGCCAAATATGGAGTGCTGCTGTGGTCGTGACCAGTGGATCCGCAAAGTATATTTTGCTCCAGAATTGGTCATATTCAATACTGCAGAATTTGGCATAACACTTCTTGTACAATGAACTAAGGGAAATACATTTGGGCCTGATTACAACCCAGGCGGTAAGGGGTTAACAGCGCCGTAAAAGGTGTCGGCGCCGTTAAACCCTTACCGCCTAATGACGAGGTCCCTTTGCGGGTCCCAACCTTAATGGCTGGTTTTACCAGCCGTTAAGGAAGGAACCCGCAAAGGGTGTCTTGAGGTAATTACGGTACCGCAATTTGCAGTACCGTAATTACCGCCTTCCCCATTCCCATTGAGCCCTATGGGGGCAAAAATGGGAATGGGGCAGGGCCAATGGTGAATGGGGAAATACGACCCCGCCAACCTTGGAATGGGGCGGTAATTCCGCCATTCACCATGGCGGAGTTGGTAAAATACCGGCGTCAACCATGGCGCTAGTAGCGCCATGGTTAACGCCAGGGTCGTAATGAGGCCCATTGGGTCATAATATGGCATACTGTTTTGAAATATTTAGAGTAGTATTTACATCACCGCTTTTCCTATGGAATATCTCTCCATGCACCATGGTTCCCCAAGACTGGAAGGATGTCGAATCTTACTTGTAGTATAAATCGAATACGCTCTGGTGAACGTGTTTTAGTTAGATAAACACAGGGGCTCTCTGAAAATCCACTTTTTCGAGAGTATGAAAGATATTTAGGTTGTTCAGCCAGGTGAGCAAAGGATATAATACGGTCAGAGTATCTGGTTTTCTTTTCAAATTCAGGTAAATAAAAATCAACTGCTGTTATGGGGGATTCATTCATACCGATGTCTGTAAGATGTTTTAAAACTTCTGCCTCCATCTCATTGAACCAAATGGAACTGCTTTTCTTTTGCGCATGTTCCTATCCAAGGCCAAGAAGAGAGGTTTCGGCTTGGTTACTGAATGTAATCTTTGCCCACAATCTGTAGACTGCGACCTTCCAGAGGGAGGACAAAGACTGGAGTCCTAGCTCCAGTCTAATTCCCTCCACTGGAACAGCACTAGGTGGTTCTAGGAGTGATTGTAATATCTTACCTTCTAAGACAGGTAACCAAAGTAGCGCCCTTACAGGGAAGGCTTCTAAGGCATATAGAATACCAGCAGTCACTGAAATCCTATAAGCGCAGACAATAGCTTTGATAGAGGTGCCTGCTAGGTCATTTATGGCCTGCCTAATTGTCAGCCACTTCCTCCAGGCTTTAGGTAGAATTGACTCTGCCAGCTAGGAAAAAGAAGGGCCAGAACAAATGATGATACCCTGTATTTGTATTCCCCTAGTTGTTCTAGCTTAATAGTGCCCAGTCGCCAGACAAATGCTGGTTTCCCGTAGGCCCTCTTGCCTACGGTCATGACCTTAGTTTTTTCAGCATTGACCCGGAGACCGTTTGCTTCCATGTATCTGTTCAAAGCATCTAACGATCGTTGCAAGTTGATTGCCGTACAATCAAAAAGGAAAAAGGACTGTATCGTCCCCATATGTTAAACTAGGGAATGCCTCCCTACCCAGTCTAGGGGGATAAGTGTTGGTTTATTATTTGGAAAAAATCTGATATAGTAAGGTTATAAAGCATGGGAGCGAGCATGCATCCCTGCTTCAATCCTCTGTTGGTCGGAAATGGACCGGTGATTTTTCCCTCTTGGGAGGTGCAAATTCTCACCGATGTGTTGCAGTAGAGTAATTTGAGGAAATACAAGATGGATGGATCAATGCCCCAGTTTGTTAGTTTATGCCAAAGTTTAGAGCGGCAACCACAGTCAGAAGCAAAACTATAATCCTCAAAACAAATATAAAGTAACCTGCTGGGTGCCTGGAGAGTGTCAGAGATTAAAGTAAGTAGTGCCCAAATAGAATGTGTAGTGCTACTCTTTTTGGAGTCAGATGTAGAAGGATGTTGGTTTCTGTCCATACATTAAACATTTGCAACAAAAGCTTGGAAAAAATCTTTGAACTGGAGTCAAGCATCGCTAGCAGTCTGTAGATTCTCTGAAATTCACATGGTCCCTTTTTATGAATGGGGATGAGTACTGATTGTTGCCAGGAGCTTGGTATCCTACCAGTTTTGCACACATGTCAAAATAGGGATTTTAATATTGCTACCCAGTACCCATACATGCCAACATTCTGTGATCAAAAATCTGTAGGATTCTTTAAGTTTCAAAAATTGCAACTAGCATAATGATAGCATCACAGGAAATTATGTCATGTGAACTTTGACCTTATGACATCATCAGAAATGGCCTCACTTGAAATGACCCGGAAGATATCACAGGAAAGGACTGCCTGGTGTGGTCTATCCCAGACCCTCTGCCCATCATGATCAACACAATTACCAAATGAGTGACATTTGTGCGCTATGGCCAGCTTCTGCCTCCTTAAAGCAGCTATTCCTCTTATACCACACCAATAACAATGATCTGATTCTTCATTAACTTGTATTTTTTATTTTACCACTGGAGAGGGAGATGCGGGTGTCAGTACTGTGACAAGGAAGAGTAGGAATAGGAGTAATACAGATTATCAGTAAGTATTCGGAGCATTACCTCCATGTACCTCTTCCTCCTCACAGTACTTTCTTATTGAAGTATACCAAAGATCCAAGATCAGACCGGCACATATTTGGACCAAAAAGGAATGATCTCCTCTTGCACAGTGGGAGCAGTAGCATCCCATGGAAAATCACAAGAAACCACCAAGGAAAAAAAGGGAATGTGGAGGGCATCCTTCACAGAGATCAACTGGGAAGGGGCCAAAAAGGCAAGTGGTCTAGATGGGCCCAGATCCAGGCCGCTCAACAAGACAAACCAAACCAAGGGACCCCCGCAGAATCACAGAAGTCCCAGGAAAAGCAGCGAAGGCAGGACCATTGTGGGACATCTTATGTACTTTGAACCAAGAGCTTTGAGGGGGTGGCGTTATACAAAAAAATTTAAAGGGTTCTACGGAAGCCAAGTGTACCACCTTCTATAAGTACTGTGACCAGAAAGAGGCACGTGGCGTTAATGACATTTTATATACAGGCACTGACTACATACACCAAGAAGCAGACATATGTGCAGAACTCTGCAGAGAAAAGTCTGTGTGTTCCCTGAGGGCCACTGGACATTGCAGCCTCTTCAAGTGTTATTCATATGTATCTGTTCACGTAGCATTTTTGCAACACAGTTTAATAATTTTCAAATGCATTTTGTTGGTTTTTAATCCCCCCATCATAGGTATTCCGACAAACCTATTTCACTTCTCAATCAACTCCAGTGCCACTGGAGCTTTCTTTCAAATACAGCCAATCACACACTTGAGGGAAATATTTGTAAGTGGTCACACTTGAAACTTTTCTTTATAATGTATAATTTGGAGTACACACCTGTGCAACCTGGCAGAGTTTCAGTTTTCATGATTACACAGAACCGGCACAGCCAGGCAATGTTCAGTTTCATACTAACCTTGACACATTAATTTGCGAAATCAAATTTATATCATCTATTTAATCATATGTATTCATTTACACAATGTAATCACCTGAATAACAAACAATCAGCTGGAAGACTTGTAGCTATATGCAGCTGCCAGCAGACACTGGGAAGCATTTGTGCGCCATGGATGAACTGGAGTAAATCATCTCTGCATGGACACATTGAGAGAACAGAACTCAGGTGTCGCTATGCTGATGCTCTGACACTTGCCTGAGCATTGAAGCAGGTGTCTGCCCCTGTCTCACATGAGGTCCGTTCTAGACTGCAAATACTGTCAACATCAATCACATTTATGGGCCATTAACCCGCTCCCCTTTGCATCACACATGAATGGATGGTGCTCGCTGAGCGGATGGCTGTGCCTCAGTCAGACAGCCAGGCCTGATGGGAGAGCCATAAATCGGTAGGATCTGTACATGAAATCGGTAGGAGGTAGGACTGCATAAAAAGCAGCAGCCTACCACCTAAATCTGTAGGGTTGGCAAGTATGAGTATCCAGGATTTCTCTTAAGAATAGCATTATACATGCCATCTGGGCAACTGCACTGGAATTGTTAGACTTATTGATAGTTTCCACGATATCCACTTCTTTGATATGTTTCCATACCATCGATCCAGTCATTTTTTTAATTTGAAAACTATCGACCGGTTCATAGTTGACCCAATACAGTTCTTAAATGTGGTCGGCCCACACCCTTTCCGAGATATCACAAATCTCCACCGTTGCTTGACCCACTCTGTGGGTACGAATCGTGAGCCTAAACCTTTTTGTGTCATTTGTTTTTATCAGTCTATTTACAAAATTCCACCCCACATTTGCTCTATTATGCCAATAATTACGCAACCATCTCTTGTGGTGCGCAAGCAACTTTGCCCTCAAAGTTGGTTTATTAATCTCCTGGATTGAATGGCGTCTTTTTAGTTTGCGCAAAGCACAGTTTAGCTCTCTTTTCATCTGTGCTATCCCTCTGCCATAAAGCTGCCCATGCGTTCCCCGCTGGCTATGGGAGAGAATATGTCGTGGTGGACCCAGCCATTTCACACCCCAATCTAAATCCCAATTACATAATTCCAAAATGTCAATATCCGAGGCACTCAACAACGCCAGATTAAAGTTAAAACTGGCGATGCTAGTGGCTGACCAACATAGCCTATTGCCCTGGTGATTCACCGTAGGATTTCTTAACAGTTTGTTTTGTGTCTTCAAAGGTTTGACTTTTAGATCTAATTCAAGCCTTGCATGGTCACTCATGGTGACAGGGGGGACACGAAAACACGGGAGATTGTTCATTACAGCACCATTGACAAAAATAAAGTCAACATAGCTGTTGTATGGACCATTAGTCCAGGTATATTGCAATGTGTCATTGTTAGACCTTAGGGAATACAAATCAAATTCGGCCAATGCCTCCCTCCACTTTTCCCCCTCCACGGTGCTCTTTTTCACAGCATCACCGGTTGGTTTCTGTGATTTATCTCGGCAATCTACATAAAAATCTCCTGTAACCAAAATAGCACCTTTAGGATTATTGGGTTGCCAGATTCTAAGTAAATCACACATGTTATTTCTTAATGCTTTGATTAGATTTGCGCACGCTGGGTCATATAGTTTAGCAATCAGAGTGGGCCCCTTTCCAAAAGGGGACTTCCTGAGTACAGCAACTAACAAATTATCATTGTGGGAGGATTGTAACGGCAGCTCTACCATGTCATAGGCCAATTTGGCACCAATACAAAGTCCGCCTTTTGAGCGTCATGCCCTAGGAGTGGAGGACAGGCAGAAAAACATGTTGTAACCATTGTGGGAACATGAGAGGTGAATCAGGTTTCCTGTAATGAAAAACGTTATGTACACAATAACTTTTTTAAAGCAAATTTGCTGTTTAGAAAAGTTTTATGTCTGCGTGAGTTCCATGAAATAATACAAAAGAGTTTTTAGTATCTGTAGAGCAGCTTTGTCAATAAATTGACTTCATTACACTTGCCCATTGGCCCACGATTCGTTGATGTACATGGTTCACTGCCTGGTTCCTGAAGAAGTCAGTGTTATAATCTGTAGACTGAGACCTAGGACATTGATTATGGTCCAGATCGCCGACATAAGTAGGAGAGAAATACGTAAAGTTTGAATCCCAGCTCCCAGAAAGCACTTGCATTTTTGCAAATGCGCTCCACCACAATGGGGGAGACAAAAGAAGGTATGACCCAATTAGTCTGACAATACATTGGTGGAAGTTCGAGCCCTTAAATATCCATGTTTGTATTAGAGCTTAGGTCAGGAATTAAGTGTAACAACTGCAATAGCCATGACCTGTTTAGATGAGGGCTAATATCAGAAGGGTTTGACTCAACAAACTTGATATATTTCGCATTTGCAAATCGCCCAATGGCCAGTGGTGCGTGAGAGTGATACTGCATGGTGGTGCGATTAGCTGTAACATGTTGAAGCCAATTCTCATCCATGGTGTCATCCGCTGGTCTAACTTGTTTATCTGTGATCCATCAATCTTGTTGTAAGCACTCTGTGTTGTTTTAAGCGTAATAGGACACTGTCTCTTGGGATGAACTTTTTTTTGTGGGTCGCAGGGGCTTTGATTGCAAAGGGCGTTTCTTCTTGGGTTTAGGGGAGGGGGAATGAGGGCTTTTGATTATGGAGAGTTCCATGTATAAAGCCTCCAAGGCACACTCATCTGTAGTTGGAATTATGTTTACCTCACCAGGGTGATATCTGACATTGTCAGGCGGCCTTAACAGAGGTGCAGCCCTAGCTCCAGAACTTTTATCGGATGCCTTGCAGTTCTGTGGGTCCCCAACAGACAAGTGCTAGTGAATAAAGGCAGAGGGTTGTCCTGTCCACTTGGCTTTGAACTTTTAGCTTTGCAAATAGGAGCCCTATTTGGAGCACAGTTCTCCAGTATAACATCAACCACCTTGGCCAGTATTGACTTAATTTCAAATTGTTCTGCTGCAATGTTTGAATAGACAAGGAACAGAGCTTTCAATTTAGCTTCAATCTGGTTTAAAGCCAGTGGCTGTTCCTCAGTTTGGGGCACGTAGGTCTCCGGATTAGACTCATGGGTAGATATCTCATCTTCACAGTCATTGCTACTAGAAAAAGACTCAAATGAGGAAGCAAATTAATCGAGGTCAGGAGCCGCCGGTAAATTGGTGGCAATAATATTATTGTAGCCCTAATTAATGAGATCCAGAAAGGCTGATTCATGGAACAAATGTGCGCCGAAAATCGTGCGCAAGCGTGAAAAAGCAAAGCAAGTGCATGTGCACGCGCGCGATTCATGGAAGGGCCTGCGTGTGTTTTCCCCGGCATGTGCGCCAAATCCGTGCGTGGTGCACATGGGCGCACACGTCATTGCAACATCCAGAACGCCATGCGCGACGCGCACAGCGAAAGCGCACAACGTTAGCACACACACCAAAACGGGGGCAGAACACGGGGCCGAACGCGCGGAATGAGGAACAACGCATGAAAATAAGGGCGTAACTGGGTGTGTACTACTGGGAAGTACACGGAACGCCCACACGCACACAAACCACACGTATTCATGGAATAGAATAGGGGAAACCTGCGCACGGCCAAAGACACGCACCGGCCTAAACACGTCCACCACACAAGGCAGGCGGTAGCGTCCTTGCACATTACAAATGTGCGCACAAACAACAAACACGTATATACAGCTACGATGAATGTCCCATTCTGTGGCCCCCTAGGAGAAATGACGTGTCACGCAACGCACAGGCATCCCATAAAAGCAAGAGAAAGAGATAAGAGACCCCTGTAGCCCACATGCGTGTAAAAAAAACACACGCAGTACGATGTGGCAGCCAGGAACCCAAAAAATACATATGTGATCAACACGCAGGCTACTATGGCCGGAAAAAAAGGGTTACGTGACAAACAGGGACACCCGCAGTGGGAAAAATATTGTGTGCGACTCACTGTCTGCCTTGCGTATAGAAGAAGAACGCGTAGCCAACACCCACGCCAAAAGAAGAAGTACGCACTGTAGCCACTGTGAAGTAATCGCGTGTGAACCCCAACGTCTGGAAAACACACGCACTGCTTTCCACGAAAAGCACGTACAGAGCGAAGGAAACCCATGTGGGACCATCAACCCTTGCCAGGAGAACGCCCGTGAGTGTCACGTCACAGACGCGCTTACGCGCTAAGGGCCTTTCCTCGAATTACACGCTGACGTGCAGTTTTTTCACATGCCAAATCATTCCGTATGAAGCTGGCCTCGTGGCAACACACGGAAGACCACACTCCTGCCCAGAAAGCCGAATTACTGCCCCACAGAGCCCTGAGCAGCCTCCCACGAGCCAACTGCTGCTGGCTGCCTGCCTGCTGCCACCGTGCCCTGCCATTTGGTGCCTGCACATCTGCCATCTGCAGGGGTCCAGTTGCTGTGACCACCCATGCTGGAACAGAAGACTCCCGACTGTTGTTCCATCACTCCACAGCCCAGCCCCAGGACCCAGTTTCCCACCCACACGTGCCTCGGGGGTTGCCATGTCCGACACAACACCTTCCGGCACCAGTGGCAACCCCCCAGCACAGAGACAGAGGGCTACCAGCTTCAGTGAAAAGGGAGTTGGTATCCTGGTGGAGCAAGTTCTGGGGCATTATGATGCCCTCTTCACACCATCAGGCGCCAACAATGAAGGACGGAAGAGGATCTGGAAAGACATAGTGGGTGCCATCAATGCGCAAGGGGTGGCACCCCGTGACATGAAACACGTCCAGGAGCGCTGGGAGGACTACAAGTCCAGGACCCTCAAGAAGGCCCAGCGCCTCTTGGAGGCAGCGGATGCAGTGGGGTGCCGGGCCCCGCTCACCATCCAGCAGATGAGGGTCCTGGAGCGCATTCGCCCAGTGCTTCACCACCAGATCCTCAGGATGTAGGCCCGTCTGGAGTCGAGCTGTAAATGCCCATGCATTCACATTTAAAACAGTGCATGTTGCAGTGTGCTGGTAGTTAGCTACTTGGCTGCATGTGTGACATGGGTCATGTATGCATGTGTGTGTGCAGGGACATGATGGTGCTGCATGTGAGTCCAGTCAGGCCTGACCCACATGGATGATGTATGTGTTATAATGCATCATGCGGAGCAGCATGCGGAATGCACACATGTATGCATGCCTGTGTCTGTGCTTTGACATCTTTGGGGTGTGAGAGATGTGTGCTGCTGTCATGGACATGCATCATGTACATGTCCGTGTGTCTGAGTAGTGTGTGCGCCATGGATGCATGACACAGGTCTGTGACGATGTGTTGAATCACTGATACAGCCTACTCATCCTTGTATCCACTGTGTCTGTGGGCATACGGGGCCAGATGCATGAACCTCTGGTGATGCGTGTGCATGTGATCAGCAGGTCCTATGATGCATGTGAGTTTCAGCCCACCATTGGATGTTTCTACGGTGCGGTGGACATGGATGCAAATGTTTGTTGCATGTGCCATGCCGGTTCCTGCATGTGTGTTGCCTGCACTGACCCATGTGTTGTTGGGAGACATGATGGAAGTGACGTTTGACAGTGCCACTCATGTTCTATTACTTTCTGTCTAGGGGGCTATTGTACAGTACCCTGATGCTTCTGTTCAATGTCTCCCTTCACACAGCGGCGAGTGAAGAAGAGGGCGGAGACGGCGTTGTGGAGGAAATACGGCAATGATGCCTCCACCGGCCGGTGACACAAGGCCCAGTCACCCTCCCAGTAAATTCCATCATCCGGGAGCGAGGGCACTGGTGCCGCGTCTGCCACTACGGCTGCAGCGGAAGGGGCGGATGAGCCCCCACAGGGGCTTGCAACGGCGGAAGACGGTGTGGAGCCATCTAGGTTGGTGGTGTCTATAGAGGAGGAGGAGGCTGCTATAGAGCCGCACATGGGGCCTGGTGGGGGTGGGTGGTACCACTGGTGCAAGTGGTGCAGTCCAGGGGCAGGAGGCAGCACAGGTCACCGCGGAGGTGCCTGTGCATGTCTCTGTCTCTGACACTGTGACTGCATCACCATGCACCAGCAGGGATGCCCTGTCCCAGGCCCATTCACAGGTAGGGGGAGGTCCACGTCATCTGGCACTCCTCTACCTTCGGGCGAGGGGACCCGTGACTGGATGGAGTCCGTCCTGATAGGTGTCGCATTGTGCACACGTGACATTCGTGATGACGTGCATGCTTCCTGGGGGGACCATGCACATCATCACGAAGAGCTGTGTGCCAACGTGAACCAGTTGGGAGGGTCCATGGTTGGGGGTTTCCTCCATGTGTGGCCAGTCTTGAGGCCCTCTCCTCCTGTGTGCACACTATACTCCAGTCATTCTCCATGCCGTCTTCCGGCCCAGATGCCAGCAGGGCCCTCTGTGAATCTGCCCCAACCAATGCAGCCAGCCAGTTGGAGATCCCATCCCTACCGCATTCGGGAGTCGGAGGTCCAGCAGGGGTGGCCACCCCACCAACTGGACCTCAGCGGATGGAGCATGTGCCGGCATCATCGGGCAGGGCACGTGCACGACGGCATCGAGGGATTCCATCACCCGGGATGCCATCGCGGTGGCTGTCATAAAACTCTGACCAAAACAACGCCCCGAGGGCAAAACAAGGGCAGGGTGGTTGCAGGGGTTGTGGGAGGAACCTCTCTGAGCCGTTGTCACCTTTGTCCCCAGTGCAGATGTACATGGTGTGGGGGAAAAAGGTGTACAGGAGGCAGAACCAAAGGAAGACTACACTTCCCAGCAACCCCGGGCCTAGGACTGCAGCCCAGCCGGCCCAGGAAATGCCCAGGACAACAACCAACGTGACACGCATGCGCGAAGAGGCTACCGCGCATGCGCGATCCAGGAACGTTTGTCCGTGCTCTACGCTGCTGCCGAGAGGACGCATCTGACAGAGCTCCAGCTAAAGCTACTCGCGGGGCCGCCCTCGCTGCCGCATACATCATCAGGCCCCGCGATGCAAAAGATAAGTACACTGATTTCCATTTAAACCTTGCAGAGGGAAAATAATGCTGGAGGGGGCTCCGGTTGCCAGTGACAATCAGGAGTCTTTCTAACTTCGGGGGAGATACGCGAATGTTACGCAAACTAACTAATAACTTACTAAATCTGCATGTGATGTCCACCTGCCAGTTGCGGGTGTAAACGTAACCCTGCACTCGCCTGTTGCGGGTCACTAAGTATTGTTCTCGCCATTGCGGGTACTTGTGAAATGCCAGAAGGCTTGAAAGAGCAAAGCTAATTATCTCCGTTTTTGTCAGGAGTTATCGCCACCTTCAGTGAACTGATTCCTCAACCCACAGTCTGCGGGCGGAAGAAGCGCATTGGAAAACCAGAGCTAAGTGTATTAATGTGATCAAAGTATTGTGCTTGAATCCATATTGTAAATCTCGTAGTGAACCTAATATGTAAAAGGGCCAAACACTAGTGTCAAGTGTAAGCTGAGAGCTGAAGCCTAACTAAAATACGGTGTCTATTGAAACCCTAAGGTGGGGCAAACTTTGTGAATGTAGTTAACAGAGTGTTGGGTTCCAGTTTAAGGGTAATGCATGCATGAGATATGAATGCATGGGTGAATGCCAAAACGCTAAACAGCAACTACCAAAACGGAAAATAGCTCAGACTCAAAGGGGTCAGAGTCAAGGAGCATCTCAACCCTAACAACCCCTATCCTATCCAACCTCTCCCTAATCCTCAATCCGGTTACCCTACAACCCCAAAACCCATCCAACCTGTGGACCCTAACCCTCTTTCCCCGTGGGGGTCGCGATGACCTGTGTTTAAACTAATCCAGGCACCAAGACCGTCAAGGGGAGGTAGGAGTTCTTGGTACTTCTGCGTTGGGACGGACTTCGCCTTGACAGTGGCAGAGGCAGTTACATCGGAGGCAGCAGCAGGCTCAACGTGGGAGGAATCATGCCTCGGGGCCATCAACACCGCGGGGGCAGGCATCGGCCGAGGGGCAGGAGGACCCCGGACTGGGAGTGTCTTCCATGTGGCAGCGGTTGGGCCGGCAAATAGATGCGGAGAGGCGGCGGGCGGAGAGGGCACGCCTCAGGGTGGTCAGGGCGGAGAACTCCATTCACCGTGCTTTGAGGGGGTGGAGGGCCTCGAGGAAACTCGCAGGGAGTTGAGGGATTCCATGGCTACATCCTTGCGAGACCTTGAGTCCAGGGAACAGGCCCGCCTCCGGAACATCGACATGGAGTTCAATGATGCCCTGGGCTGGAACATCAAACAGTGAGCCATGGGACTAGCCCGCCGCCTTTGTAAATAGTTATGTAGTTATAGGTTTCCTTTATTTATTTTTTCCTTCGGGGCGCATGGACTATGCCCCACCTTTTTGTTAATAGTTATTCATTATGTACGTTTTGTTTTAGGTTTCCTTTGGATTGTTGGGCACATGGACCCTTGATTTTTACATTGTATATAGTTTTGGACCTGATTTTACATATTTATTTTTTACCATGGAGGAATGGTTTTGTTTTTATTTTGACTTTGGATTTGGTGTTATGGACGGACACTTTGGAGGCATTTTTCTTTGCATTTTATTAATTTCACCATTAATAATTTTTCCTTAATTTCGGACATCCTTTTATTTATCATTTTATTCTTGTGTAATTTCTTTTCATTCATTCATTTTTGTATATAATACATTTCTATTTTTTACTTCATTTGTGTGCTCTTCTCTCATTGGTTTCGTGCATGTCACAATGTGGGTTTTCTCTGTCATGTGTCTCCATTGTGTGGGTCTGACGGACTTGTACTCATGCGCATACTGGTTATTTGGGATCTACCATGACATGGGGATTTAAATTTGGAGTGGATGGAATGCTTTGTTGGGTGTTTGGACTAGGGTGGTGTGGGGTGGGATTTGGGTGGCCATAAGGCCCATGGATCTGGATTGTGATGACGTGTTGGGTGGGGGACATGAGTCGGGGCCTGCTGGCAGGTGCCCGTCACTGGTTGTGAGTGGGGGTCATGAGTCGGGGCTCCCAAGTGCATGGTGCCATGTGGCCTACCTGTGGGGCATGCCCAGGGGTGACGGGCTGCCTGCGGGGCATGCCCAGGGGTATGGGGTGGTCCCTAGTGGTGTTGGCTGCCTGAGGGGTATGGGGGGCACACCCGGGAGGGAACACACTGCCAAATCACGTGTAAAACTTCACACGCACCCCTCGAAATACATGTACCCTGCTCGCGCCAGGCCAATAGCGTGTTAAACTTCACACGCACCCCTCAGAGTACACGTACCCCGCTTGCACCAGGCCAATAGCATGTGAAACGCCACACGCATCCCACGGAATATGCGCAGGCAGCCCATCCACCCTCACTATGCCCCGCAGGCAGCCCATCACCCCAGTCCATAGCCCGCAGGCAGCCCATCACCCCTGGCCATGCCCCGCAGGCAGCCCATCACCCCTGGGCATGCCCCGCAGGCAGCCCATCAACCCTGCCCATGCCCCGCAGGCAGCCCATTACCCCAGTCCATAGCCCGCAGGCACCCTATCCCCCCTGGCCATGCCCCACAGGCAGCCCACTTCACAGGGGGGACTTTTTCCACGTTTTCCACATGTTTTCGCTGGCGCGAGCGGGGTAGGTGTATTCCGAGGGGTGCGTGTGAAGTTTAACACGCGATAGGCCTGGCGTGAGCGTGGTATGTGTATTTCGGGGGTGTGTGTGGAGTTTTACATGCTATTGACCTGGCGCGAGCGTGGTACGTGTATTTCGGGGGTGTGTGTGGAGTTTTATACGCTATTGGCCTGGCACGAGCGGGGTACGTGTATTCCGGGGGTGCGCGTGAAGTTTAACACGCGATAGGCCTGGCGTGAGCGGGGTACGTGTATTCCGGGGATGTGCGTGGAGTTTTACAGGCTATTGGCCTGGCGCGAGCGGGGTATGTGTATTCCGAGGGGTGGGTGGGGAGTTTTACACGCGTTTTCGCTGGCGCGAGCGGGGTACGTGTATTCTGAGGGGTGCATGTGAAGTTTTACACGCTATTGGCTTGGCGTGAGCGGGGTACATGTATTCTGGGGGTGCACGTGGAGTTTTACACGCTATTGGCCTGGGGCGAGCGTGGTACGTGTATGCCGAGGGGTGCGCGGGGAGTTTTACATGCAATTTCGTGGTTGGGGGGCTGTATGCTGGTCCACTGGCCTTTGCGCCATGTACTGGATTTGTGCAGTTTTTGGCGCACAGGGCGGGGTTGGGGGCATAACTGGCGCTGCTGCAGGGTCGCTGCACCACTCTTTGCCACGGGTGCTTATGGATGTATAAATTCATGAATACGCTGTGCGCCTAAATGGGTTTTGGCGCACGCAGCTGCCGCAGACTGCTGCACGCGCACTCTGTGTTCCAGCCGCGTGCGCCACTTGTGCGCCGATTTCTATGAATTACCCCCAGAGAGTTACATTTAAAGGTTATGCAAAGTTTTAAAAGAGAGCGATTTCTTTCAGTGATGGGGGAGTGTATTCAGGTCCAGAGTGCAGCTCTGGGGTGTGGGAGGAATTTCCATTGGCCACCGCTGCAGGAAAGTCTCCAAGATCTCTCTCCATGTTGATAATCATGTTTGATAGCACATGATTTTTGGTTGAGTCCCGTTCCTCCTGTCATTAGTTTCTCTTGTACCTTTTTTGGTACAGGGGAATGTTTTTTAAAATGCTTACCACGGATCGGGCTATGTGGTCGCTTTTCCATCGGGTTGTTAGTGTTTTTACACATGAAGATTGTAACAGAATAGTGTTAATGATGAGGCAGGATGGGTGGTCAGATGGCCCTCTTTAAAAACAGTTGCATGGCAGAAAAAATAAACTTGGACACCTTAAAAGATTCTTCGATGGCAGTGTAATGAAAAACACACCGAACTGACTCCGGCTCCAGGAGCCTACTGCAGTCCAAACTTACTCTTCATTTCCAGATTGGTGGGCAGGTCTTGCATGAGGCAGGCCAGCAGACTATCTATCATTTCCTGAATACGATGTGAAGGGAGATTTCTCATGGGAGAGTCAATCAGCTCAGTTCGGAGTGACAAGCACCCATCAGAACACGCGCAAAGTCATATGGTGCGCAAAGCTAAGCAGTGGGCTGTGGCAGGAGGTAAAGGCAGGAGGCTGCGGCAGGGTGCATTCATAAAAATGTACTTATAATGCGATCCGTAACTTAGGCTCAAAGGGCACAGTCCTGCAGTCACCTTTGTACTTTCTCTACGTACTAGCACTACTGCTGCTTCTCCGGGATTGCTGTAGCTACTTGGAGAGAGGGACCAGACCACTCCGTCCATGACTCCCATGGACCACCAGTGACTACTTTGCCACACCACTTAGCCGCTCCACGTGCTGCAGTAATTCTGGAGATTTTAAAGTCTCTGCAGGCTAATGCAGGTCTTAAGCCACTCCTCCAATAGTAAAAGCAAAAGAAATACTCCACCAGTGATCACTTTCCCACACCTCTTAGCCACAGAAACCGTTCAATAGACATCAGCTCTCACAGGAGGTAGATGTTAAGCTTTTAGAGTTAAGACAAGGAGGGAAGGATTTGGTGAATTACATTACGCAATTCAAGTCTTTAGTTTTGGAACGTAGGTGACCAGAAAAGAAACAGTCTTCCCTGTTTTATTGGGGTCTCAGGGAGGAGTTGAAGGATGCTTTAGCAACCATAGTGTTTCTGTGCAGTTGCGACCTGGCTTAGCAGTTCGGGCTGGGCTGCAACCATTGGTGGTAGAACCTGACTGATTTGCATATGGCTGGACCCCTTTTGCAATGGCGCAGATGGGCTAAAAACATTGGTGTGGAAGGTTGCCCAGAGCAGTGCCAGTGGTACAGATACATTCAAAACCTTCCACTCATCCCTTTTTTGGTTGTAGTTTGTGTCACTATGTGAGAGAGGGTAGTCCCAGATGTGGGTCCTTTGCTCGCTGTGCCATAGGGAACCAAGCTGCACCTCACTGAGGAAGCCCAACACGGCTGAAATATGTCTAGTGTTGCTTGTGTTGCCATGCAGAGGGGACCAGGCCTAGCAGTTCGGGTTGGGCTGCTACCATTGGTGGCATTACCTGACTGATTTGCAAATGGCTGGACCCCTATTGTGATGGCGCAGACAGGCTAAAAACAGTGGTGTGGAAAGTTGCCCAGAGCAGTGCCAGTGGTTCAGATTCATTCAAAACTCTCCACCCATTACATTTCTGGTTTTAGTTAGCAACCATAGTAGACACACCCACTTCGTGTGAAGCCTTGATAAATTTAGTGATGCAAATTGATTACCGCTTTGGGGAGCGGAAGGTTGAGCGGAAGTGAGGATTGATGGAGACAAGGGTAGTGTTAGGGAGAATTTTCCAGAATGGCTAATTTCTCTTCCCTACTGAGTCCTTCAGCAGCTTTGCTGGATTTCTAGGCTTTATTTTTCACCTGGTAAGATTGTGAGCCTTTTTGTCCCACTCTTACATGTGTTTTGCTGTGTCCGTTTAACATTAGTGTGTTCATAGACTGTGGAGCCTCACCTACTCCATAGGCATCGTCTTTTTATTGTGTGTTACACAGCACCTTCAGTGCAGTGACCCAGGGTTGTCTTTTAGACTTCCCAACTCAGACTCCATTTTTTGGGACTGACTACTGTCTCCCAGAACATGTAAAGTTGCCATTGACTTTATTAGTCTCTCTAAAAATCCACAGACCCAGTACAAACTATCTTACATAGGGTACTGTAAAGGGTTAATACTTATCTTTTTTTTGTCTCTTTTTTCTTGAAGCATTGTTTCGCTCCCTTTTCATCAAGACTTGGTTGGTGGCAGTGGTAACTACCCTATTTTTCCTACTGCGGTTATCTTAAATAACCTTGGTATTGTTTTAGGCTATCTTGGTACCCTCGAACTTAAACCTGCTGGACCATATACATTTTTATACGGTTCCGGCTGGGTTTATTTGCCATTTCTTTTTGAAAATGTCTTTCCTGTGTTTTACTCCGTGCACCAAACCAGGTTTGGTTCCTTTGTTCACCGTCTTTTTGCGGGCTTCTCCGCAGAAGCCATCCTTAGGCACCTGAAAGTCTGGGTAGGCAGGATGTGAGGGAGGGATATTAGGACCCCTGCCATGGGTTTTCTTGGTAACCCAAGTTGCACTCCTGTTTGATTGGCTAGGTGACTGTCCCACCAGGACAGCCACCCTGCTATGTGATTGACAGCCAGGATGTGTGAACGGGGGAAAACTGCATGAAAAGCAGGTCTCTGGATCTGGAAAGGCAGAGTCGCCGCTGGAACGAAAGAACCGACGAGGAGCTGACAGAAAAGGACCCCTACAATGACTGAACCACCCGGTGAAGCCCTGCTGCAGGTCCGAATCTTCAGACTCCAACGACAGAGAAGATCTACCAGGAATCTTCTTCCCATGAGCTGGTGGTTCCAAACCTTTGCCCAAACTGCAAGCCAGGACTCCCTCCTCTGGTCGAATTTGCTGTATAGAGCTACAGTGAACCGGATAGCCAGGAAGGTCGGACGCTGCTTGGGTTTTAAGGAGCACACCTTTTTGTTAGTTGCTTTGCTCTGCTGCTGGTTTCTTCCCTGGGCAGTGCAGGACCCTCCATTCTTCCTACTTCATGTCAGTCCGACAGTCGCTTCAGGAACCGTGAGCCTGCAGGACCTGCCACGAACATCAGCCTCAGCTACAGCTTCTTCTCCATTTAAAGATACTCTGCAAATCCAGTTGTTCGTTTCGTCCAGCCGAGGTGAAGGTGTGTGAAACCTTTCGCCAATCCGAGGGCTTTTCCTTCTCTACTCTTTAAACTAACTTTTCTGCCGACCAACTTCGTCTGGAACTCTTGGCAAAGACTTAACCGCGAACTACCCTGAACTGTGTGATCTTGAGCAAAAGACTTTTGTCCTATTGACTTTGCCTTTTTTATTTGATTCCATCACTGTAGTTCCTCTTTCTAGATTGCCCTGCTTACTTATCTGTTGGTGCGGCTCAATTTGTATCTAACTTTGTCCTTCGCTCCCTTTTAAATTGTTGGAGTGCCATTTTGCTCACACTTCATTTTTTAGCTTAACTTGTCCAGAATCAATTGGGAGTGGTGTGGTGTATTAAGAGTGTGATTTTTCAACTGCTTTACTTTAGTGAGATGTTATACAACTGATGTGTAAATAAATGTATACTGCCCACAATCTCGCAAATCAGCGTATGATTGGACTTCTGTGTAAGCGGTAAGCGGAATATCAGGGAAATGTGGTCCATTTTAAGAAACCCCATTGGTAAGGTTGTTGACCGGATGGTCGCGACAATATCGGGATCTGATTTGCCATTTCGGATCCAGAGTCGAAATTGTTTGCGTCTGTTGTACTGAAGGAAATTCACAAGTGGATGCTTGAAGGGAATATTCTTGATATTAGGCAAATCGGTTTCAGGAAAAATATGGGATCCGAATGTGGAGGGATGATACTTAGCTGTCTGCGTGCTGAAGCCATGAAGAAGGGGGCCTTACCCATTTATGTTGGTCCATGGATTTAAGCTCTGCGTTTGATTTGGTGGATAGGAGGATCCTCTGGCAGAGACTGAGATCACTAAATATGCCGCCTATCCTGTTGGATATAGTCAGGGCTATATACACCGATACAATAATAAGGGTAAGATTAGATGCTGAGGGTACTTTGACTAGTGCACTGACCATATACAATGGTCTGCGTCAGGGCTGTCGGTTGGCACCTACAATATTCAACTTGTATGTAAGTGGTGCGAATACCGCCCTGACGAATAAAGACCTCGTAGCTCCAAAAATACGGAATATCCGTTTAGCATGGCTAGCGTATGCGGATGATTTCCTCCTTATTGATAATACAAAGATCGGTCTACAAAAATTGTTGAAAGCTTTCGATGAATTTACCTCCTCCCTACTGTTGAAGATCAATCCGGCGAAAACCGTGATAGTTCGTTTGGGCAATAGAAGCAAGAAGTTGGACGCGCTTACCTGGTCATGTGGTATATCGCGGCTTAGAGCCCAGCCTGTGTTTAAATACTTAGGGTTTGTTATATCGGGGTCTAACTTAAGATCAGTATTTAGAACTCAACTTAGATTCAAGGCCGATATTGCTATCCGTCAAATGAGCGCAATCGAATCTAAATATGGTAGATTTACAATGTGTCCTCTGAGAGAATTCTATACGAAAAAGGTCATCCCGAGATTAATATATGGGGCTGAATTACAGTCTCTTAAATACAAGGGGGACTGGTCTGCCACTGAGAGCTATATTTGGAAATCTGTTTTGTATTTCTTACCTAAATCAATTCCTTTGGAGTTAATTCTGTACGAATTTGGTTTAAACTCTCTAGTGGCACATGTAACTTGGGAAAGACTAAAGATGTGGAGGAAATGCATGTTTAGTGAAATGAATTCATTGTACTACTGTGTAGGTCAGGATTCTGGTAACCCCTTTATACAAGAGCTGAATGCCGAAACTACAAAGACTCTGGTATGTTTAGGTATGTCAGTAACCTCTTTAAAGAAGAAACCCACACGGGTAAAAGAAAGTGTGATGGGGTTCGATTGGCTACATACAAAAAATAAAATCTTGGACTCTAAACTTTACCACCAAGTATGTGCATTGAACAAATGGTTTCCAGATATGGAACAGTATTTAGCTAAATATCCTTGTAAGCGAATAAGAAATGATTTTATGCGATTTAGATTCAATGTCATTACTACAAACCAGGTCAATGTCATAAGATCAAGTGTGAAAGGGTCTTGGACCTGGTGCAGATTTTTCCTGGTAGAGGGGACGGTTGAGAATGTACAGCATATTTTGCTGGTGTGCCCGGCACTTAAGGCCAAAAGACTTCTATACTTCAGTCAATATGTATCCAATACTGCTAATGTGGATAGAGATTTTATTTGGTATAGAATGCTCCATTGTAGTAAAGGCAATTTAAATGTTATGGTTGCAACTTTCTTGAGAAATGTATGTGATCTTTTTTAAAAGGTTTGATTGTATTTATTGGAGAGAATGTTAATTCGGTTTGGTGACTTTTGATATTTCTTCCTGCTGCTTTTTTTCACTTGTTGTGTTTAGATCTGTAATTGTGTTTTCTCAGTATTTGATTATGTACTTGTCTTTTTGTTCCTTTTATTTATTGAGACTGGTTCTACTCTATGTCAAAGTTATGTAAATACGTGTGATAAATGTCTATTTCAATATTTTGTAAGGTTTATATAAACCATAACAAATAAATAAATAAATAAATAAAATATCGGGATCTAACTGGAAGTCCTTTTTTGGACCGAAATACGACCTACCTGCACGGCACTGCAAACAGGAGATGGATAAACCTCAGCTGCAGTTTCCTGACAAATGCCCATGGGAACCTAAAGATGTAATTTGGGCAAGAACACAACTGAAGTTTTCTAAAGCTGCAGGACCGCATAGGTTGCCACCCTGCGTGTTTAAAGACGACCCGCATTTTGGGCAAAGTATTTGCTCTCTAGATATCAATTGATATATATATATAACCGGTCAGATTCCATCTTCCTGGCTGATGGCAATAATAATACCCATCCACAAAAGGGGTCCTCTAAAGACCCTGCCAAATTCAGACCCATTGCCCTAATAGACATAGCAGCAAAAATGTTTGCTCGTGTGATCTAGAGGCATCTATTACTGCCGCCGGAATTCAATCTAAAGCACAGGTGGGCTTCCGTACGGCAATGGGCACGCAGCTAAATGAGACGATTCTTGCGCATTTGTTAACAGCTGCACGTACCGGTGCCAAGGGTCCAATTTATATGGCATCTTTGGACCTATCGTCAGCTTTTGACAGTGTCCAGCATATCCGCCTTTGGCGAAAAATGTTGGCCTATGGAATTCCTCTCCACTTGGTGGCAATAATTGCAGCTCTGCATGACAACACATCCTATAGGTTCGTATTACAGCAGAGGGCCTTCTTTCTGATTGCATCCCAACTCGAATTGGAGTGAAGCAGGGATGCAACTTGGCCGCAATATTATTTAACCTCCATCTGGCCGATATTGAGAACATATGGGAAACAACGCCTGTCTTTCCGGTTATCCTTGGCAAGCTGCGGCTGAACCGGTTGGCATTTGCCGATGAGGTCATCCTGTTTGATAGAGTTCCAAAACAAACTGAAGCTTTTTCAAGATTATTGTGAATTAAACAACTTGACAATTGACTCTGAAAAATCAAATATCATAGTTTTTTCTGCAAAGAGGAAAACCCAGGGCTATATGTTTTTTGTCGGCTCGAAACCCATCAACACCATGGGAGAGATTACCTGTTTGGGTTACAAGGTATCAAACAGGATGTCTGCCGGCAAATGGCGATCAATTTTAGACACCAAACTGACCCACTTGACCGCCCAGATGAGAATTATTTTTTCTCGGCATTGTAAATATTCCCTCATGCCTATTATCCATTTCTATTTAATGAAAGTGGGGCCTATTTTAGCTTGGACGTATGCTTGTTGAATATGGGACCCACCTTAAATACACTTCAGGGTAAACTATGGAAAGGGGTCTTGGGTCTCCCTGGGTATCTGCCAAATGCCATCTTAGTTCACGAGCTGGGCCTTCACACATTAGCTGATAAATATGAATGGCGTGTGTTTACCACCTATATGAAAATGTTTTCACCCCCTGTTAACTCTGTCTATGAGGACTTCAGGTCAATGTTATATGAGGACCACCCGGCATCTATTCTTGCCTTTCAAAGGCGTATGACCCAGGTGTTAATATCTCTGAATGTGCCTAAAAAAGATTTAATTGACTCCCCCGAGGTTACCAAATTAAGGTTTTTAGGAACGCATGGGCGCGCAATGCAGATGCAATTGCAGATTATTCATCATTTACCACGTATGCTAAATTTAGACATGCGTACATGCCACGACAGCCCTATATTTTGTGTTTCCCTGATAAGAATGCAAGGAGGATTTATATGAGATTCCGCTTAGACATTGTCCACACGGGTGCTCGGATTAGGAACTGGTCTGGTTATAAAGATCTTGGCAATTGGGAGTATTGTAGGTTCTGTGGTATTGTGAGAGAGCCGGAAACCCTAGAGCACGTATTTATGTACTGCGTTCATTTTGCATCACAAAGGCTCACGTGTCTGATACCCCTACTTGGAAACACCTCGCACTCGGAACGCAACATGATCTGGCTGCGCTGCATGTGGGGACAGAGTAACTCGATTATGCTTGCAACAGTTAGACTTGTGAGCATGATCGAGGATGCGCTTCAGTTACTTAACGATGCTTTGCTTCTTGTTGATGATGTAATGTTCCCATCATCGTGACTTGGTCTCTGTGAGGCGATGTCCAATGCTGCAATCATTTTTTGGTATTGAAGATGATTGACGATGACTGAAGACGATGTGTTTTTATTCTGTTTTTTGTTTTGTTTTGTAGCTTTTTTGCTCTTTTTGTTTCTTTGCTTCCTTTTTTGGTCTAACAAAAAACCAATACTAGATGTTCTAGGATAAAAGTGTTTGACTTATGATACTTGTGACTTTATGTCACTTTGGAGTTTGGCTTTTGCCGGTGAGACGTGACAAGAGAGGAACTCAGTGTACTAAGTCATGAACTGGTTATATACTGTATGATAAAGTGTGTGATTTTATATATTGTTCATGTATGCAATAAGAAGATTGTATGAAAGTATATGCAACAGCTCGTTTTATAGTATGAAATAATTTTGTAAAGGTGTAAATTGATTTTTACTACCAAAAATAAAATTTCAATAAAAAAATAAAAAATAAAAACTGATGTGTAAATAAATGTATATTCTTTTACTCAGAAACCTTGAGTCAGTGTTTGTTTGAATCATAGTAATTGCTGTCCTTTGTGTAACTATTGATTCTGCTCAATTGCTCTTGGGATACGTCTGGCTGCTCAGCCATCACTACCACTTTACTGTGTAGTACAGGCTTGTACCAAAGGTGAATTTGTACTGTCACTTGTAGTCTTAATTGTCTGTGGTGTTCCCAATGGGTACTGCATATAATTCTGCCTAACAGATAATAAGTAGAGAATGGAACTAAAGTGGAACCTGAAAAAAGAGTGGTGAGAACAAGAGTATTTGTTAGGTCAGGAAAGGATAAGGGTCGTTTACTAAGGAAGAAAGGTATTGGAGGCAACAAAATAACTTCAGCTTGTGTTCTTGGAACTCTGGGCACAGTCAATGGTGTCCTCAAACATTTCAGTTGCCAAGACCAAAGGCTCAGTAAGTGGCTAATACCATTCAAGCTGCAGTTCCTCGTGTTACCCTTAACGTATCCTTGTCTGTTCATGGGGAATTGAAGGGAAGTGGGCCGGTAGTCATCGATTCAGGAACCACCAGGAATTGTATGTATTGGAATGTAGTTAGAGCTATGAAGATCACTGTAATTCACAAAGAAAGGGCCGAACAGGTTAGAGCTATAGATGGGTCTCAGTTAGCATCAGGGCCAATAACTCATGAAACAGTTTCAGTTGAGATGAACATGTCAGGAGGACATTGGGAAGAAATAATGTTTTAAATCATTGATACCCCTCAGCAAAAAGTTATTTTGAGAATGCCCTTGTTAACATTTCAAAATCCAAGAATTGATCGGGGGAGAAGAGTAGTAGAATTTACATCAAGGGTTTGTAAAGAGTTTTCTTTTAAGGAGGAATCAGAGCTAAAAGGCTCATACAAGCCTTCAGTTGTTTTTGTTTTGGTAGGTCTAAAGGAAGTAGGGTCCTCTGTACATACCATTGGGGCATAAGTTGGAACGTTACCAGAAATGTATCAAGAATTCCATGATGTGTTTTATGAAAAGGAAGCTAAAGAGTTTCCTCTCCATCGTGATTATGACTGCAAAATTGATTTGGAACACGGTGGAAAAAAGAGAATGAACACTTAAAAGAACATATTCAAGAAAATCTTAAAAAATGTTTTATCAGACACTCCCAGTCACCTGCAGCATTGCCATTATTTTTTGTACCAAAAAGGAAGGAAATCTCAGAAAGTGCATCGATTACAGGGCCTTGAATAAGGTAACCATTAAGAACAGGTACCCGTTACCGTTAATTTTGGTAATGTTGGCTAAAATTCCAAGTGACAATCATCTTTACAAAGTTAGACTTGCGGGGTGCTTTTCTAGTAAGGGTGAGATAAGGCGATGAATGCAAGAAGGCGTATCATACTAAATTTGTTCTTTTGAATATCAAGTAATGCCTTTTGGTGTGTGCAATGCTCCAGCCGCTTTTCAATTCTTCATGAATGACATCTTGCATGAATTTCTAGATGTGTTTGTAGTAGTTTACGTTGATTACATCCTTGTATATTCTCAGAATTTACAACAACATCAGGAACATGTCTAGCAAGTACATCAAAAATTGAGGGAGAACAGACTAATCGCAAAGTTGGAGAAAAAACAGTTCCATACAGAGGAAGTTATGATATGATATGGCATTTATAACGCACCAATACACAAGTGTTTCAAGGCGGGACGAGGCAAGGGAGGGGGAACAGAGGGAAGACGGAGACAATGATCTTACTAGGCTAGGTGACATTGAGATAGCGCAAGTGCAGGGGAAGGGGAAAGGGGTAAAGTGTGAGGGAAGGGGGAGAGGGCAGTGCAGTACATGGGATTGACAGTAAAATAAATAGAATAAATCAAGCAATGAGTAAAAAGTGTGGCCAGCTGGTGGCAAGTGCAATGGTAAGTACAGACATCAATCAAGTGTCGAGTGCTGGTAGGAGAATATAGGGAAAGAGAACCTGTCCTTAATTGTGTGGGTTGCCATGGAGGCAGTGCAGGTATGCAACTGGCTGGTGAGGGGACCTGGGCCAAAGATCAGAGGGTAGCCAGGTGACCAGTGCAATTTCAGTTTCAACTAGGAGTTCATCAGGGGTGAGGATGAGAGAAAGCAGAAGCAAAGAGGAAGGTTTTGAGGTGCTTCCGGAAACAGAGATGGTTCTCCTCAAGTTTCAGGGAGGCAGGGAGGCTGTCCCAGAGGGAGGCCCCAGCCAAACAAAGAGATCTACAACCAACTCGTTGCTTGGAGAAGCAACTGACCCTGAGGGAGTTGGAGGTGGATGAGCGAAGAGCTTGAGAAGGAAGATATTTAGGAAGAGAGAGTTGAAGGTATTGAGGCCCAGGCCCCAGAAGGCCTTGTGAACAATGCAGAGGGTTTTGAACTTAATCCTCGCAGCCACTGGGATCCAATGCAGACAATGCTTGTGCTTTGTTATCTCGCCCAGAGGATTGGAAATGGACGGCCAGACGGTACAAGCGGTTAAGGACTCTCCGTCACCCACTTGTGCGAAGAGTATTCAAAGCTTCGTTGGGTTTGCACATTTTTATCGAAGATATATTAAAGGATTTTCCCAAGTAGTGTCACCTATTACCAAACTTCTTTACAGGGGGGTAACATTTTCATGGACTCAAGAAGCAGGAGAGGCCTTTCAGCAGCTTAAAGACAATTTTATCTCTGGGCCAATCCTGCTGCATCCTCACTCTTCATAGCCCTTCTTTGTGGAAGCTGACACTTCTAATCTGGCCTTCGGAGCGGTGCTGTCCCAGAGACACCCAGAAACTGGACAACTTCATCAAGTAGCTTTTTTTATCCAAGACGTTACTTCCTGCAGAAATGCACTACATGATCACTGATCAAGATCTTCTAGCAATCCAGAAAGCTTTTCAGGAATGGAGACATTACGTGTTAGGAGCTAAGCATACGCTAATAGTATTGACAGACCATAGCAATCAACTTTTTTAAAAATCAGGCAGGACTTTGTCACCGCAGCAATTGCGTTGGTCCTTGTTCTTTGCCCATTATGACTTTGTAGTCACCTTTAAACCAGGTCACTTGAATGGCAAGGTGGCCGTTTTGTCTCAACAGTTCCCTGGATGTGAAAAGGAACTGGATATAAAGGTGGAGCCCATAGCTGAAGAGAAGTTTGTTTCTGCGACAACTCAAGAGAAGAACCATTCGCATCAAAGAATTCTTCAAGAAATGTCTGAGAAAGAATTACAAGGTTGGGCTCAGCTAGATCCTGAATGACATATTGAAAATTGACTTCCATACTTAATGGGAAAACTATTTTTACCCAATGAAGAACTCTGTGAGAGCAAAATGAGTGAATGTCACGAGTCAAAGTTAGCTGGCCATTGGAGCTTCTGAAAGGCACAGCTAGTGAAGAGAGATCTTTGGTGGGAAAGCTTGAGACAAGATGTTTTAGCCTTTGTAGAGATCTGTAATGATCTGGCAAATTCATGTCTGCTATAAATCAGCTGGGGGGAACCATTCTGGTTGTATAATGCCCTTGCAAGTACCACCAAGTCTGTAGTTTACAATCTCAATGGACTTTATCATAAATCTTCCTAGAGATCAGGGATGTTCGAAAGTTTTGGTAGTTGTAGATTGACTAAGACTGCTTATTTCATTCTGTAAGGAACTCATGGTGGCAACAGTAAAGACAAACACAAATGATCACAGCACAGCACACACTCGAGTCTTCCCAGCATGACAGTTCCGTATCAGCTATCAGGTTCTTCGATGGTTACGTCTCTTTTCAATAAAAGTCTCCTGCCTTCGAGGGCCTGATCAATTCAACAAACAAACCCAAAGTTTGGTTCCACATATACTTTGGGTGACGGCTTCACCTCTGGGTCCCCCTCTTCCCGGTGCTGACCCCTCACATGTTGTATGCAACAAATCAATTGAACAGTTCCTTTTTTAAGGAACTTTGGATGATGATTCTCCAGCCCTCGATCTCCTTCTTCCGGGTTCGGACTCCTTTTCAAACACTAGCCATCCTCCTTCAGGTTCACAGTGGCTTTTCTTGCAAACACGAGTCTTTATGTCTTTTCAAAGTATATGCTGTGGACATCCCTCTATTGGGTACATTCCTGTCAGCACACTGTTCTTGTGCACATTTTCACGATGCAGGATTCATTCTCTTAGCTTTCACAATTATCTGCTGGTCAAAGACTTTCTATGGTACAGAGGAATTTACAAGACCCCTCTATGACCACTTTGACCTCTCTTCGCCTCTTCCCAAGGCCTTCTGGTTATGGTAGTCTCTACCATCAGATAATCACCCAGAGTTTCCTGTATGAGCTACCTCATGGTGCCAGACGCCTCTGTTGCAGGTTTTCCCCCTGTTTCTCAATAGTTCCTTTAAACTTTCAAATTCAAATTAGCTGCTTACTACTTTTTTCGTTCAACACAGTTCGATTTCTTATGGACTCTCCCCTCGACTCACCGGCTGTGATGAACCGCTTGGTTTTCTTCTCCTTCGAGTCAAGTTTGGTACAACAGAGACCAGCGTCTCTCCCAGGCTTGGTTATCAGCGGAGGAGGGTCTTGTGTACCATTGACATCTGCTGCAACACTCTCTGGCCTTTGCGCGCAGTCTTATATTTCCGTCTGTGGAGGATTCATGACCCTTGATCAGAAAGGGCAAGGTAACATCTCTCCTTGTCACCCTTTCGGTATTCGCCATCTTTAACTTCCTCTTGAACTGCTGTGCTGAGTTAGCTCTCACATCGTGTGGTCTGCCTGGCTCGTCCTGTGCTCTTGTGCTCTACCTTTTATCCCTGTGGGGAAGGGAAAGGGCTGTCGGGTATGTGTGATTCTGGTCAATTGCCTGACTTTGCCTGAACCTTGTATTGGGACATGTCAGGTAAACAGCTCTGGTGTTAGTCTGTTGTTTTTCATCTTGTGCAAAAGTGTTCATGTCAGAAAAGGGTGGGCAGTGTTTTGGAATATTGTACGTGGTAGGATGGGGAAAAGCTGTTGAAAGAAGGGAGATACTGCATCTCACCCATCAGTGTCCCACTCCCACTCCCCAAAGACCCCCCCATTCAGGTGATCCTCACTCACTGGTCAACCTCCAGGAACTGGATCCAATAATGATGGCTGTGTCCTGGCCACCTGGATGACGGATCCCCGGGGACTAGCTAGGGAGACAACTTTAGGTTTCTCACAATTCCTTTGAAGGGGGAGATTACATCAAGAAATCTGGCAAAGGTTTTCCTGCAAGGTGTAGTTAGGTTAGATGGGATACCCACACAAGGGATTTCGGATTGAGGGGCAAAGTTTGTCTCAAAATGTTGAGGGGCCATTTGTTAGGAACTGGGAATAGTAGCGCAGTTGACATCTGGCTGCCATCCTCAGACTAATGGTCAAACTGAGCAGATCATATGAGCTATAAAAATATTTGAGGTGTTTTTTGCAGGAAGAGCACTGTTGGGTAGACATGTTATGGTTAGCTCAGTTTAGTTATAATAACTGTGTAATAATAACTTCCACTACCTATTCACCTTTCTTTTGTAAAGACGTGGAGACTAGATAAAATTGCCTGAGAAGACATTTAGTGGAAGTTGAAACAGCTCTGCAGAAATTTAAATTGAAAAAAAACTGCAGCTAGAGAACGTAAGGCTAGTTCTCAATATCAAGTCGGAGACATGGTTTGGTTGTCCACTAAGCATATGCGTTTGAAGGGAAGAACTAAATTCAGTACATGATTTATTGGTCCTAACGAGATTTAGAAGATCATTAACCCAGTAAGCATGACCTCAAAGTTACCACCTGCCATAAAATCTAACACAACCTTTCATGTAAGTATGCTAAAACCATATTAAGAGGGTACATGGCTGGGTAAACCTCCTGCTCCTATTATGACAGAAGATAACAGGGAAGAATTTGAAGTTAAGAGTCTTTTGAACTCCAGGAGAATTAGAGGAACTCTGTAGTAGTTCATTTCATCATTTCGATTTGAAGCTTTATCCGGATTAGACCTTCAGCACAATTCATTACAACAATCGGCAGTCAAATTATACAAAATGTTATATAGTAATACACAAATATCTTAAAAAACACATATAAATCTTAAAAACAGGATCTACGTTAATTGGTATCTTCTGATGGAGTTTCAACCAATGAATAGAGCGAGCTTGCAGCCTTATTTCACTTGCCAGTGTAAAATATAAAAAGCACCCATCATCCTCCTTCTAAGTAGCCAGGTACGATGCACGTATCTAGCGGAGTCAAACACAACTTTCCACTGCAATGTGCAAGTTATAAACTACATAGCTTTCCAGGTGCTCCTTATCCTTGCTTCAACCAATGCATCTTTTAAATATCTACTTCTTAACTCTTGTGAGACAGGGAAAATTAGCATATAATGAGTCATGGTTTTGTTCGCCAATCTGCATAGGGGCAATCAGCAGTTCTTGACAGCGACCATGTTCGGGTGTACCAAGCTGTATGCGGAATCCCAAGCCTAAAACAGATATATAAAGAACGTTCATAGGGGGGGTGAATTTCGTACAGCGTCTGTTTACAATTTCCCATCCTGGCACTGGGCAAACATTCTGGCCATTCTTCAATGAGTACCTCAGTGCCTCTAGCTGTTCCAAGGATTTACTCTTAACATTTGCTTTTAGTTCAACTTTAAATATTAATTGACGCTCAAGAGGATTGTCGCATAAGGATTTGGCATTCAGCCTACGCAACAGTTTCCTTACATAAACTATCGCACTTCTTTGCATCTTCCAGTTGCTGAAAGTTCCTCAGGGCATCTCTATGGGGAACTAAGCTCGGAGAAGACCAAAGTCTTACCCAATATAATGCAGGTCTAAGTGCAATCTGATCAGCTATAGGCCACACCTGAAGATCCATTTGGACCAATGAAGTCAGGGCATTTTTCAGTAAAACCAATAGCCAATTTTGGAAAATATTCTCAATTGGAGATAATAAACTTGCATTATAATATCCCCAAATCTCTGAATCATAAAATGCTGCTGGTAGGATTTGTTTTTCAATTAGTTCCAGTGCTGGCGAAATTGCCCCCTACAATGACGCTTAAAAAATGAGTAGAATCACCCACTATATTTACTAAGGGTAACTTTGGCTTTAAAGAGATGATCTGACCATTCCCCCGTTTCGTTAAATCTAACCCCTAGGCAATCAAAATGTTTTACTTGTTCCAGTTTTGAGCCCTCTACCTCTATGTTCACACAAGAGTGTTTGGTGAATGGTGGTTTAAAAGCCATAACTTTTGTTTTGTTAAAATTCAAATCAAGCCCAAGCTCCTTACATTTACCCACAAAGATGTCAAGTGATGTTTGCAACCCCTTAAGTGACGTGGCAAGAGGGTTGGCTACATCTTGGATGCAATTCTAGGCACATCCAATGCTCACACCTCTAAAGCATTTACTATTTCCTGAATATATATCGAAAACAGGAGCAGAGCCAATACACACGCTTGGTGTATCCCCTTCTGAGCAGCAGAGTATTCAATTTGTTCCCCTCCTAGACCATAACGGACCGAGGCCTTTGTCTTCACATGGAGCAATTTAATTGCATTTACTAAGGCAGTCAGTGCTTTCATTCTCCCTTCCAGGCCTTGCCACAGAATTTCAAAGGCCATTCTAAGATCTAAGAACATGGGGTATATTTTAATTTTAAGCAATTTGGAATATTTCTGAATTAATAAAAAGAGCAGGAAGCAGTGATCCAGTGTGCCCCTACCAGCATGGAATCCAGTCTGGGCATCACTAATACTCTCTAAATCATCCATCCATTTTTGTAGTTTAACTTGGAGTATCTTCCCAAATGTCTTCCCAGCACAATCTAGTAACAAAATCACTTGGTAATTTACTGAGTGCTCTCTTCCTCCTTTTTTATACACTGGGATTATTGCTGCCTCCCTCCATGTTCCAGGGACTACCCTTGAGTGTATATATAGCAAATAGCTGCATGAAATACTCTGGTCAAAATCGGGGCCCAGATATTAAGTTTATCCCTATAAAAATCCAGAGGTACCATATCAGGGCCAGCAGCTTTCCCAGATTTCTGAGCAGCCAGGGTCTGTTCTACAAGGAGGGGCCAATCCAATAGCTTTGATGTATATCTCCTCCAGGGCTGCATCTAATCTGGAGAAATGGCTCCACCATACAGTTCCTGAAACGTTGCAATGCATAGTTTGCTCACCATCCAGTACATTTGGCCTGACCAGTTTCCAACATCTAAATGTGTCCCCTCTCCTCTAGAGACAAATGTAATGCTTCCCAGGAGGCTTTTGCATATGCCCCTTTCTTCCTTTTAACTAACAATTTATAGTAAACTCTTAAGGATCGGAGTACACTCTTATCCATTATCTTATTTGATCTGGCACATCTGACTAAAACCCTTTTAGCTATACAACACTCATCATACCAGGGGTTTATCACCAGTGCCCTCTTTTTTATTTGGATTTCGAGGTAGTCAAAAATGGTATTAGATTCATGCCCGTGGTCTCAAATTCTGCGACCACAGCACTAGCCAATAATTTGGGATTGCAGATATTCCCTACATCTCTAGAATTGCTGTATATGCCTCACCTTTAAGTTTCTTACCGATCCAGTTAGCCCACTTAATAGATTTTCTGGCATGACCAACCAAAGCAGTACTTTGGTTAGTCATTAGTCCCTTCACCCCACTGGTTCCACCAACCCCTATGCATGATTTGAATGAGAGAGGGCTGTGATCACTCTCATTCCGGTCCACTACAGCTAGATCCCTGGTTGTAAATCAGTGTTGGGAAGGGGCGACCCCGTCACACCCCCTAAGCGCTTTAGAGTAAGGTGAGCAGCATTCGAAGCTCAATGATGGGCCGGGGGAGGGGGGATAGTGGTAGAACCCCACCCCAATATAATCAACCCACATAGTGTAGCCCATGGTGTGAACAAGATTGCCCTTTTGTATAGATGTTAGTCCATTTTGTGTAGATGTTAGTAACAATAGCTTGGAGACAAGGCCTGCACGGCGAATGCAGCATTTCCTGCGCTAGGCCCTAATCGCGAGACGAGGGAAATCTCCGGCCATACCAGAGCTCCCGTGAGAAAAAGTCACTCCCCCGACCGCCATAAAGCTAATTCATTGTTCTAACAGTGTTGCAAAGAGGTTTTTCTATCCACAACGATGTGCCCTACAAGGCTGCGATCATAGACAGGCACCTGGTGTGCATGTTATCTCACAGTGCTCAAAGCATGACCCAGTCCATCCCCAGGCGAACACGAGTTATAGCCCCTATAACTGACTAAACCTCAAGATCCCTAAATTCCATGGCACCAGGTGCCCTTTGACCACCAACCCCTAAGTAACAAGTCCTGGAATGTTTAAAGAGGACGGATATTGCATAAATTTGAGCTACAAGTATATGATTTGTATTACGAGGTGCTGGGAGGGATACGTTATAGTTCAAAATGAGGGTGGAGACCCTGGAGCCAGATGGCGTGTACGGGAGTGTATGAAATGTGTGTGTGAAGGTTAGAATGCTCCAGAACCTCCTTTGTGCAGTCTTAAAGCCTGCCAGTACAATGATAAAGTAGCATTATGTTAGGAGTGTAGTTCATTTGTTCTTTGATCAGTGAGTAGAGGAAGAGCTTTGCAGCACCCACGTGATGGAAGACAGACAGACTGGGCTGGAACCAATGGCCTGGCATCCCTTATGGACAGGCGGATCCTGTATAGGCGCACACCAACCAGTTGTGCAGGTTTTTACTTTTAACCTCTGCTTGTACCTTCTTTTGACAGAACGTTCTTAGCAGCAGAAAGGTTTGCTGTTGCTCTCATCTGTGTGTGAGATTAAAACTTGTCCTTACAAAATCGACTTGGGCCATTCTTCCCTAGTGGGTTGTATTCTCTCTGTTGTGAGCGTTCAGGGACTTGCCTTCAACAGCTACTACCAGTTGTACATTTCTAATCAATATGAGAAGACCACTTCAGACCTCTAAATGTTGTTTTAGCAGGTTTTACGTCTGTCAATCTTCAATTGCAAGCTCTGAGATTTAAATTTGCGATAATACACACTGATTCCAATGCCACTTTGTTCATTCTTTTAAGGGGGGCGGACAGCAATGGCGGGATTGTCCAGACCATATCCTGGTCTTCCCAAAGATCTTCAGTAGCTGCCAGTGATTCTATCTGCAAGTTCATATACTCTGCCAACAAGGTGAACTAACTTCAAAGTCTCAAGGTTTTTTTTAGAATTGATGAGTTCCTGCATCTTCAAGAAGACCTCCAGCCCAGATCCCATACTCAGTCTATTATATAAATTGAAGAGCAAAAACCGCTCACCCAATTTTGCTGACACAGCCAACAACTGAAGATCAGACGAGCCAGTTTCGAGAGGGGCCACCTAGCAGTCCAATCCCACATCATACCAAATCTGTATACCTCCCACCGGTCTTCCTCTAGGGCCTTTGGTGGCTGGGATTGTAAAATGTACAGAGCCCTGAAAATCAATCGGGTCCAGAGCCCATGTTTCCTGGTACTGTCTCACAAAGTCGCACCAGGGCGGATCCGGAATTACTCTTCTTAGACCTGCTTTGTTCCATGAGAGGGTTTTTAGTGGACTGTCAGTGTTTTCCTCAGTCAGTAACCCTCCAGTCAATTTACCTGCTCTAAACCAGAAGATGTTCTCACACCATTTCTTTCTACGCAAGTCTCTTTACCCTCAGCTAACCCAACATTTCTATTTGATCTTGCATTATTTGAGTTCCACAGTTTAGAACCGCTTTGTCTGAAATTAAGTTCAAAATGTTGCTGTGAGCGAACCATGATCTTTATATGGCTTGGTGGGAATACACGCCAATCAATACCTGAGATGCCCTCAACCTGTTCCTAAGAGCTCAAGTGTACCTTAATGTAAAGTGTGCTGCAGTTGGGAAGTGAGCCCCTAAGACATTTTACAAAATCCTTCCGAATGACTGATAGGCACCCCCTGGTTACCCTGAACCAATGTGGTCACTTATTCTTAAGAGCCTCTGCATCCTCATAGGCACCTCTAGCTAAGTTCGGGACATTGGTCTTATAAATCTGAGGTACCATATTTCCTCCAGCCCTATTCCCACCTATCTCCGGTGCCAAGCCAAGCCCATTCGATTCCAGAGAAGGAATGAATTGGCACTGGAGAGGGGGGACAGATACCCTGCTGCTGCATATATGTTAACCTGTCAGGAAAATGTGGATTGCTCAGCCTTTTCAGAGACAAGGTTTGGTTGTCCCCTAAGCATTTGCGTTTGAAAGAAAGAACTAAATTCAGTCCACGATTTATTGGTCCTTACAAGATTGAGAAGAACATTAATCCAGTAACCATTATCTTAAAGTTACCACCTGGCATAAAAACTCACCCAACCTTTCATGTAAGTTTGCTAAAACAATGTTTAGAGGGTACGCAGCTGGGTAAACCTCACGCTCCTATTATGACAGAAGATAACAGGGAAGAGTATGAAGTTAAGAATATTTTGGACACCAGGAGAGTGAGAGGAACTCTGCAGTATTTAATTGAATGGAAGGGTTATGGTAGGAGGATAGATCTTGGGAGCCAGCCTTAGTTGTTCATGTACCCCTGTTGGTTACAACATTTCAAAGGAAATATCTGCATAATCTGGGCCATGGGACAGGGCTTTGCAGTGGGGGTACTGTCAGATTTCGAAGATGCAGGGGGGCAGTTACTGTACACAGGTTAGGAGGATGTTTCTCTAAAAAAAAATGTTTCTGGGGAAGTTGGGATGGTGTATGGTTTCATTGTTTTCATTAACTCTAGTTGTATAGGAATCCCAAACTAAGATGGCAGGACAGTGAGGGAGAAGCTGATTGGCTGAAGATTTGATTTGATTTATGATTTATGGTGCGCATTTCCTTACGGAACCAAGCAGGAAACTGCATCTAGGATCAGATGTTACATTTTAACAGCCATTTAAAATATTACCACAAAAAGAAGGAAATTACTGACAGAGGTATGTTTTCAGTTTTTTTCAAACAATGCCAATGGAAGATAGATTCCATAACTCAGCTGGTAGTGCATTCCTGAGGCTAGTTGCCTGATAGAAAAATATCGGTCATCACTGAAGACAAAATGAGAGGGAGGGAGAAACCGCAGATTATTTCCATCCGAGCGAAGCGACCTAGATTGGCGTTAAAGCCTAACCTTGTATGCATTTGTGTATTAGGTATAGTAATCTAAATTCAAACCTTTTCCTTTCAGGCAGACAATGCTACTCCCTCCGATACTCCAAAGTTGGTATCTTTTTAGGCAGATTAAAATTAGTCTAACAGCAGCATTTTTGGCCATCTGGATCCGCTGTAGCCGGCTCTCTGGTGCTCCTATAAGAACACCACAATAATCAATTCTAGAATGTACCATGGTTCCCACAACCACTGCACGATCGGGCTCAGAAACAAACGGCAAGATGGTTTTTAAAAGTCTATGTTGAGAAAAACTGATGTAATGACTTCCTAGCCATGAACATTACAACCCAGAGAAGCCTGACAAATACAGCTTAAGTTATTAACCCTACATGAGGAGGAGGTTGTCGCCTCCAACATTGCCGGACAGGAAGGGATCGCATGGAAGTCTCTTAGTAAGTTGTTTGGGCCAAACACTATGACCTCGGTCTTGGATGGATTGAGCTTGGGCTTGCTATTTAGCATCCAGTTTCTTATTGCGTTGGCACAGGCTAAAATCCATTGTGTGGCTTCCAGTGCAAATTTTAATCTGACACAGATTTGTGTGTCATCTGCATAGGAACGATAGTTCAAACCAATCATGCCAAAAATGTCCATCAAAGGCCTGAGGTAAACATTAAACAAAATCGGGAAGAAGGATGACCCCTGGGGTACTTCACACAGCACCGGAAGGTTATCAGAACAGCAGCTTCCATGTTTGACTACTTGGGTCCGATCTTTTAAGAAAGATGAAAACCACTTCAGTGTAATAACAATCAACTTGGAATGTTCAAAACAACCTCTAACTGCCTTACATCAGAACATTTCCAGAGACAGGTTGAGATTAAAGAAGCTGCCTTAATATTAGGCCCAAAGAACTAGAGTATCAGTTGGAATCAGGAGAAGAAAGAAGAGAGAAGAGAGTAAGAGAACAGCAGAGAAGACCACAGCTGGGAGAGCAGCTTTTAGGAATAATCAGTCCTGGAACACAAAAAAGCATTATTTATGTAAATATGTTATGGCTATGAGAAGTGGCAGCAGTGTGAATTGAAACTTTGGCTAAAACTAAAGATGGTAACTGGAAGCGAAATTGCAGCAGTGCTTCAGTGTCTGTCAAAGCTCTGTTCATTTTTTCAGCTGTGTGTTCAGCGATTAAGCAGCCAGTTGCTTGTTTATTTGAGTGTTGGCACGTACAGACACAGTGGCCCTCATTACGACCCTGGCGGAAATCAACTGACATGACCGCCATAGCGTAAATAGCGTTTCTGCCACTGCACGATGGAGGAAAGTGCGGCTAATTCTGACCCATCGGGCACAAGCATTACGCCATGGCGGAAGTGCAAAGTCCGCGATGGCGGAAATGACCCCAAAACGCCCCGTACCGCCGTCGTACGTCGCCCTAGGTGCAATTCCGCCACCCATATTAGCGGTCACCGTAATGAGCGGTCAGCGCAAAATACGGTGACCGTAAATATACGGAAACGGAAGTAAAAACATGGGGCCGGAACGGGAAACAGCACGCCGTACACCTATAAAATCAGAATCCCAACACAACCATTAAAAATCCGACCCTGAGACACATCCCAACCCGTTAGCCACCCCAGTTAAAAAATAAATATGGGAAAAGTTGCTAAAAAAGCGTGCGACCGCAAGCGGCAGGTCCACTTCTCCCACGAGGAACTCACTGTGCTCACAGAGACCCTCCAGGAGAACGCTGCCGTCGTCTTCTCGACGCAAATGACCAGGACGGCACTTGCGAACAAGAAGGCCAAATGGGCGCTGGTGGCACAGCGGGTAAGTGCGGTGGGGACCGCACCCCGCAACCCACAGCAATGCAGAAAGCGATGGGACGACCTACGGATACGCGTCCGGAGCATACTCTCTGCCAACCGGAACATTGCCACAGCTACCGGGGGAGGATCGGAATCACCCATCAAGTTGACCCCCTGGGAAGAAATCTGTGCCTCCACCATTGGAATGGAGAGCATAGAGGGAGTCGGAGGGATGGAGAAAGGAGTGCAGACATCAGAAGAATCAGGTAGGTGGCCCAAATAAAACTATGCCAAATCCACAATTACCAACCATGTGCAGTACCATGTGTCCCCATAGTGCACTAGAAACACATGTCCAGGAGAACGACCACATACATTGCCATGACAGCGCCCCTTAAAAGTCAGATCAAATAAATAAATATTTAAAAATCCAAAAGACACACTGTACATGTGCAGCATGCACACCCTAACTGCAGACTGCAAAATAACTGCATCCCCAATGCACACAAAAATGAGACCACCTCCAAGGCCCTGACCCAAATCACCCCCAGGTACCACCCCAATGCATGTGATACAATTGCCATTACAATTACCACAGACCCATGAATAACGCTCGCCCTCCTTTACTCCACCACAGAGTCCGATTCCAACGACGAGCTTCAGGACACCCCTACCAGCACACCTGCAAAGAGGGCCAAGACCAACGGCCAAAGACCCTCCACCTCAGCTGCACGGATCAAGACACGGCAGCAGCACAAATCGAGTGGCAGCACACTGGAGGGGACATCAACAGGCACCCCAGCAGCCAGCATGTCCACAACAGCAGCACCACAGGTCCCCCCAATGGATGCCACAGAAGGCACTGCTTCTGGTGGCAGCAGCACCATAGGTGACACTGCTTTCATGCCAGCATGCTCCGACACAGAAAACGGTGCTGCCGATGTAGGATCCATCCATGACCTGTCCCAATCCCCCTGTATGTTTCATCCCGTACACCATGAGGACACCACGCAGGGGCACCCACAAGACGACGACTGGCCAACCCCCACAAGGCCTGTTGCAAGGCAACATGAGGCGTCCAGCCCCTCTGTGACACCACCGCAAATGGGCATGGCCCAGCAGAGGCAACAGTCCCTCGAGCAGATGATAGTGCAACAGCAGCAAATGGCCACGCTCCTCAAGGAGCATGCTGCTGAATGTGGGGGTTCTAAGGCAGCCATTGAAACATCTACTGAGACACTTAGGGCAGAAATGGAGCGTAGTACAGAGACACTAAGGGCACAAATGGAGAGAAGTACCGAGAGCCTGAGGGGACAAATGGAGAGAAGCACCGAGAGCCTGAGGGGGGAACTGCATGCGACGTCCAAAGACGTATGTGGTGAACTTGCCGCTGTGCGCCGTGTGCTCACTGAGCTCTCACAAACCCTCAGGGACATGCATGGACGTGAGCAGGCAGAGACATCATCCGTTGCAAGTTCAGTCCAGGGCAGCCCCCAACGTAGATCTGGGAGGACCCGGCGCTCTACAGGCAGGGGTGCCCCTGATACCCGGAGAGGGGGCTTGCAATAGCGTCTGCCCACTGACGATGAGCGTCTTCGGACACTGGTGTTCGGGGGGGAGGTGGGAGGGTGTAGGGGGTGTGTTGGGCTTCATTGGGTGGCGGGTCGATTGGGTGTGTAATGTCATTTCACATATGCAATACAACTCTTCACAATCATCCAATGAGATGTGTGGACATTGATCTCTGTGTACGAGGCCTATCTTGGCGTACAGTCCACATTGTGCATGTTCCAGACACACACAGTGCCACAAGTCCCGTGTCCATGTAACAGCCACCAGGCGTGAGTGCTAGAAGCATGCATCTATGAGATTCTGACGTAATTCACGGGCCTCCTGTGCCTCGCGGACCCCTTGAGGTGCTGCCACATCCCCACCCTCATCATGACCATCTTCAGGTGCTAGCAGTTCTGCGTCGGGGGGCATGGCCACATTCCTACGTACGCACATGTTGTGTAGCATGACACATGCCATGACCATCTTTGCCACCTTCTCATGGCGGTACAGGAGTGCCCCGCCAGACCTGCTGAGGCAGCGGAAACGAGCCTTCAGTAGGCCGAATGCCTGTTCTATGACCACACGGGTACGTGAGTGGGCATGGTTGTAGTCCTCCTCATGCTGGTCCTGTGGGTTCCGGATTGGTGTGAGGAGCCATCTCTTCAGTGGATACCCGCAATCACCTGTATGTGGACAAGAAAGGATGTTTGTGGAATGTCATTGCTACGTACGCACCCCCCCCCATTCCTGCCAGGTCATTCACGCATCACCTACCCCACATACTCATGCATTAAATGAGACTCACCGAGTAGCCAGGATCGGCGCCCTGCGTGTCGCTCCATGTAGCGTGGTATTCTGGAGTTCCGCAAGACCATAGAATCATGTGTTGATCCTGGAAATCGAGCAGAACAATGTGTAAAGATCCTGTTGGAGTCACACACCATTTGTACATTGATAGAATGATATTGTTTCCGGTTGCGGTACTGGGCCTCCATGGCATGTGGGACAACCAATTCCACATGGGTGCAGTCGATGGCACCAATGCAACCCGGTATGCCGCCAAGTGCATGGAATCCCACTTTTGTGTTTGTAAGCTCCTGCTCCGAGCGTGGTAAAGTGATGTAGTCGTCTGAGTGCTTCAGGAGGGCATCAAGCACTTGGAATAGTGTCCGTGAGAATAGGGGCTGTGAAATGCCATGCAACTGTCCGACTGTGTGCTGGTAGGTGCCTGTGGCCAGGAAGTGGAGTACAGACACCACCTTCAGTAGGGGTGGGATGGCGGTTGGGCTATCTATCATGCTGACAAGGTCAGCGTGTGTCATGTCGACAATGGCGGTTATGGTGTCCCGGTCCAAACGGTAGAGGGTGTGGATCTGCTCAGCTGTGAGGTTGAACGGATTTGCTCGGAGGCGTGGGATTGCGGGCTGCCTGCGTGGTGGTAGTGGCTGTGCTGGTGGGGCTTGCTGGCCATGCCTTGCCCTCCTCCTCCTCCTCCTGCGTCTCCTCTGTGCGGCCGGTTGTTGTAGTAGTTGGCGTTCGTCTTCTTCTTGAAGTTGGAGTACTTGCAGTGCAATGAGGTCCCCCAGGCCCAACATCGCTAGTCCTGCCGGTAGCATTCTGGAATGGGTGTGGTTGTGGGAGGGGTTTGGGTATGCAATTTATGTGTTTTCAGGCTGTATAGCCTTCACCTGTGGTGATTCATTCCACCTGTGTCAGCTGCAATGCCTTTCGTGCGAGCACGTCCCGCACACAACGCTGCAATTCGACGCATGGCATCTTGCATTTGCATTCATGTTCTTAGTCCCGAAGGCTGTGGAATATTGGTTTATATGTTAATTCTGCTATGGTCCCATTGTTGCACATACGATATTTGCATTTGCGAGCAGACTTGTGAAGGGTCAGTGGAATGTAGTGCTCGATCAACGGTGGACCCTCATGCAGCACTGTACCGACGTTCACCGACGGCGGGGAGTCCCATCAGTGATTGAGGGCAGTTACCATTTTCATACACAACCGCACTACATAGATGTATTTGTGAGTCCAAGCGTTCACAGATGCCTTTTCAACGTGATGTTGCAAATTAGGAATTCGAAGGACAGCGCTTTCGGTTTTCGACTAGCCGCGTGGAGACGCCCACAGGTCTGACTGGAAATGTAACGTTCTATTGTTGAATGTCCTTGGGACAGGGCCCATGACGGGAATGCAATGATTGATATGATTTGAATGGGATGCGCTATAGCGTAGTGGACGATAAGGCAGGATGTTCCCAAATACATGTGACTTCACTACACAAGGAATCCGGGCAGGAGCACAGTGGATTTTGAAGGCTGCATTACGCACAGACTCAATGGAAATTTCGAATGTTATGTGAGTGAATATTCAGGCGTTTTCATAACGGGATGAGGGAATGATGAATGGATGCATGGGAAGATGATTTAATTGGGAGTCGGCCATGTACATGGCTATTTGGAATGTATCCCATTACCCTGCGCTATGTGATGCAAGGCTGCCATAGTGGGTCCATCGTCTGTCTGCCCTTGTTGAACCCTCCCTGTCTCGACGCGCCTTCAATCACTTGTGTCTATGCACGTTGATGATCCCATCTGATGGATCCTGTTCTGACAGGCGCATGCACAGAGACACTCGTTTGAAATAGTGTATTCACCTCGATTTGTGTCGTAATGATTCGCAAGTGAATTTTGGGTGCTATTGATCCTTATGAGTGGGCTAGCATGCATATGGTTGTAGGTTTGGTGTATTGAATGTAGTGAGTAATACATATGAAGTTCGGATGCCCATACTATCATTTTTTTCATTTGGGTGACAGGTATCTCCTCCCCTTCTGCCGCTGCCATCTGTACGCCACTCCTGCAGATGGCTTCTACAGTCGACACCTGCAGCTTCGAGTTAATCAGTGGAGCACCATTACGATCTTATGGGACGATCGCCAATGGCCCACATGCCCTAGTGCAGTACTAGTGGCTAGGTGCAGCATACCTAGCTTCCAGCTGGACTAGTGCCTACTTCATGGGACGGGCCTGCGGTCCTAGGCGCTTCCATGTTGCCTTTTTGGACGTGGATGTAGCCCCTGTGTGCCATGGAGGTACAGGGCGTCACACATGGGGAAGCTGGTCATTTATTGCGGATGCAGCCCACAGTAATGCTGATCATTTGTGAGTTTATGCTCAAATGGCTGTATGGCCTTGGTGATTTTGATGTGCATTAAATTTATATTCAGATATTAACCGTGTAGCGTTATTCTTTGCTAGTAATGTGGCATATTCCGATTTGTGGCGCGATGTATTGTGAGGTGTTCTGCATTGGGTTCCGGCTTCTGGGTACAGTTGTGTGGTACGTGCTTATGCTGATGGTTGTTTTGACTACTGCCATGTGTACAGGGCTGGTGCAGTCTCCCTCAGGTTACTGCTTTGACTGTTGGTTTACACTGGTGGCAAGCGATGGGGGACTGTTGTTGTTTTGTGTCATGGAATTTTCAGTTCATTTTGATGTGCTTGCACCTTCAGATGCCTGTGCTGCATCAGTACGGCAATGGTGTGTTGCCAATTGGGGATGGCCACTCACAGGGCACTTGGGGCCCCTGCATGCATTTGTTCGTTGGCATGCATGGGTGACTTGTACATTTCACTGGTTGCATGGTGTGACTGCATTGCGCCTACGAGAAGTTGTGCAATGTGGCCAGGGAGTGGAGTACAGGCACTCAGTAGGGCCATTACGGTTGGTTCGCGATGCCGTAGTTCTCGCCATGGCGGAATGGTACTTTCCGCCATGCTTGATGGCGTTAGGTGAATGTCCGCTGGGGTCAGCATTCGCGTACAGTTGCCCATGGCGGATATTGCGGTTTTGCACGGCACGCGTGCGCGTACTTGGTGCAGTTAGCGTTGGCGTTCATTACGGTGTCGCTGATCGCATCGTACTTTACGGTGACGGGTCTTAATCGCAACGGGCGGTATTCGATGGCGGTATTACATTTCCGCCATCGTTTTTCGTATTCCGCCAGGGTCGTAATGAGGGCCAGTGTCTCTGTGAGGGAGCGCAAGTCAAGAGGCAAGTCACAGAGCACATTGTCAGAGCATCAAAGGGTCTGAAGAGACTGTGTGGGTAAAGTGAAGCATCCTAAGCAGGGAAAAAGTGAGTCAGGTTTAGTTTCTTTCATGCCTGCACGAGTCAGTTCTCCGGTGCCAATGTAAGAACTTTGATGTAGTACGTTGCCAAGGAATCATTTCGCTACCTTGTTCACGCATGCGCACTGAACAAGGAAGAGTCAGCATCCAGCAGCAGACTGTGCATCATCTTCCTTGTCCCAGTACTTACACAGGGTGACCATAAAAGTAACTGTAATCATCCTTAAAAGGAAAATAGAAGGAGTTTTTGGAGCGAATTCAATTCTGAAAAAGAAGACTGCTCAGCAGCTTAGTAGTTAGCTTAGGGATAGATTAGGGTTAGGTTAAGTAGTTAGACTTTCCTTCTAAAATCCTTCCTAAGAGAGAAAGCATTTTCTTCAATGTGTAGTTGAACTATACAAGACTTGATTTTCAGTACACAATCACCTTTCAGCTCTCAGAAAATGTGCAAAAGGTAAGGGGGAAGGAAGAGGGAAGTTAATAGAAAGATGCTGTTGAGAAATTATATGGGAATTATTTAATCATGTTGTTTGTCACCCTAACTGCAGATCGCTGAAGCCAGAGCCTTCCAGGGAAGCATCTGTTTGTGTGTTATTTTATCTGCTAGCCCTTTCCCTTCCCTGGGGTTGCTAATTCAAGTGTAATTATAGCAGTTGAGTTGGAAATGCTCTGAGAGCGTCTGTGGAATAAAGAAGCTCCTGCAGATTTGTCAAGTCCAACCTGACAACTAGATACAGGCTAAGTTGCAACATCCCATAAACATCGACATCACCCCAGTCACCAATATGGTGCACGTAACGCAAACCCCACTTTCTCATCGAGACCTTTATCAACCACCCCAAAATTCACCCATTTAGTTAATACGTAATATAATAAACCAATTTCTTGTTCTTTTAACCCATCTTCTTGGGGAAATAAAACCCTATAAACATCTCTCACACTAGTCCCATTAAGGGCATACTCTTCTGCTGAAGAAACCCAACTTGTCCCCCCACCATTTCCACAATCTACCTGATGTTCCACACAATCATCTCAATTTGGTGGAGGACATAAGGCCACCCCTGGAGTACCAACCACCCCTGGATGAATTTCTAACTCAGTTTGAATACCCATATGATATGAAATAGCAGTGGCCCTAGCCTTCGACAGGGTCACAGTCATCATGGCAGCAGGTTTAAGTATCTGGGAGAGCAGCATCGTAAGAGCATCTGACAGGTATAAAAGATGATGAGCAAAAAGACAAAAATTGGCATGGGAATCTTCACAGCTATACTCATCCAAGAAGGCACCCAAGAGAAAAGAGTCCCACCAAGGGTCACATGTGATTCCTGCTTCCTTCTCCACGACACCCCTTACATTATGCAATGCAGCAATGTCTGTGTAAAAGTCCCATTTTCCAAATCGTTAGGAGGCACAAAGTGACAGCACATACTCCTAACTTATTGGCACACACAACCTTCCATGGCAGTTAGGAGGTTTGGGATGTACCTATGTTGCAGGGCTATGAGCCTCAAACCGAGCAGTGCTTCTTTCATTACTAAAAGCTGACTCAGAAGAATGTACAAACAATTCAAGTTCATAATGGGCAACCTGAAGCCATTTCACATTCACAATAGCTTGAACACCAGAGTCCAAGAGAGAAGAAAAGAACTTCTCAGTTCAAGTGAACAGCCTGTACTGCTCAGAGCTTCTGTAGGCACTGATCATATGTAATTGGAACTTCGAGTCTGTCTGAACGATTCGGCTTCCCCAGGCAAAGTCATTGAAGTGTCCATATATAATTATGATTGTTCTTTTATAACACGTTTAATACCAAGGAGTGGTTTCTAAGCGTGGGATCAAGATTCAAACCTGTGTTGCGCTACATTATTTTGCTTCCAAGTCAAACGTGTTACCCCTGAGCTATCCTTCCTCCCCTTGGAGGACACAAGGGATGCAACGGGCACAGGGGGAAAAATAGGCACAGGTTTGGCTTTGGGTGTTGTGCTGACAAGTGTCAAATTGCTATGATGAACAATAAGTACAGGCATGTGCCTTGTAGTGACACTGCATACACCTTGCCAGACTGGAGCTAATTGTCGATAAGCAAACTCTTCACACGACCAAAACACATCAAGAAGTGCTGATGTTTGGGGGGGCGCTGTTGCGCACAACAGCAATGGCCGCCTGATTGTAGAGCTCCCGCTCCACTGAAAAATTCTGGACATTATCATCCGTCCCAGAACTGCCTGGTGAGCCTCAAACATAGGCACCGATAGCCCAACTAGCCGTGGTCAACCCTGAAAACTCCTGAACTCCGGTGGCCGAAGGAGCTGAAGTTACGGCATCCCAAACATCAGCCGGCCCATGCAGCGGACGAGACCCAGCATTGAGTACCAGGATAGCCCACTCGAGTTCCGAGGCCTTGACTTGGTGGAAGGCCCCGGATGGGAGGAGCCTAAGTCTGCGACCCGCGCCCATTCTCCAGACCTGGGCTGCGCGACTGGTTTCCATGGCCAGCCTAGGAGGGCGAGGCGAATAATCCGACACACCGCCGGGGGTGAGCCTAGGCTGGAGCGATCCTAGACTCCCGGGCTCTGGAAAGACCCCCCAAGCCATCTTCATACAGAGACACGAGACAAGCGAACAGACCGAACCGCGGTGATATGCGGCTCCCTTGAAACACTCTGATAATTCCATGCCGCCAAGTAAGTGAGGCCGGAGCCACGGCCAGGGGGGGAAGAGGAACACAACGTTTGCTGAAAACGGTGGGGGATTCTCATCTGGCGGCGGCTCCCCGTTAACTGGGAAACCCCATTCGCTACAGTGTGAGACAGACCCGACGAAACAGGTGTGGGCCCTAGGAGACTGGGGCACATCCACTGCCCGGGGAGCAGCCCTAGTGCTACTACAAATCCTGATGGGACCGGGTCTCCTCATAAACCTCCCTTCTTCTGAGATAGAACTTGGCGGGCTGCAGTGGGCTCCCGCTCGGAGGGGCCCGGCACAATCAGCAGACATGAACCGAGGGTACGCTGGGACCCCCTGGAGTAAACCAAACACCCTAAATTACACCACGCTCTGGGGCTAGTGTCGGTGAGGCACACATAAGCCAACTACAGACCTGGGTGGCTTGGGACTTCCAAATAAGGTTGCTGCATAACCTGACACGAATTGACATTCCCACAATACAATACGTGGGGGGACACAGTCCACTCGTGTAAACCGGGTATTGACGGGTGGTGCCCCGGAGGGCGGGCGTATAGAACGCCTATATCCCGCAGCCCGCTCCCACCCCAAGGCTGTGATATAATACAAGAGGTTTAAGTAAACGTTACATAGTGGTGTGGCAAGCGGAATACTGCATTACTACAGAAATTACAGAGGGCAGTATAATGGGGGAACCATCCAAAGCTGGCAAAGGCGCCAAAACTCCAGGGAACAAAAAGAAAGGCCCGATGGATGCCTACACAGGCAGCCAGAACCAAACCACAGCGGCGGATATCCACACTGACGCCAATGAGGCCCCCAACCCGGAACCTGGCGACCAGGTAGACAAGTTAACAACAATAGTGCAAAGTGGGTTTCTTTCTATCAATATGAAGCTGGATGACATCGTGTCCACCATAGGTTCCCTTAAGGCTAGAGTGGAAAAGGAGAGTGCACGTGTCACAGAAACTGAAAATAGAATAAGCACCAACGAAGACACCATTTGCGCACCATACCCGTGACATTACCCAGATCAAAGAAAATATGGCCAAACTACAAAATAAATGTGAGAATCTCTAATCGAGATCAAGGAGGAACAACATCCGTGTGGTAGGAGTATTGGAATCCTTCGGGAAAGGTCAGATGGAAAGACAACTGTAGGAATTACTCAAAACCTTGTTCGGACAAGAAACATTCTCTGAGCACTTTTTGATCGAAAGAGCACATTGTACACTGGCCCGACTCCTAAACCAGGTGCTCCACCGCGCACTATAATTGCAAGACTCCTGAACTCCAGGGATAGAGGCACAATCCTGCGAAAGGCAAGAGAGGCGGGAGCACTCCAATTTGAAGAAAATCGCATACATATCTATCCTGACTTCTCTGCGGGGGTTCAGGCGAGCAGAAGATCCTATGAGCCGGTCAAGAAGCACCTACGGGAGCGTCAAACCCCATACACCCTTATTTTCCCGGCCAAAATGAGGATCCAACACGCAGACAGGGCATATTTTTTTGAATCCCCAGCTGAAGTTACACAATACATTGAAACTTCCATACCCCTACCTCCCAGAGGGGGTAGACCAGCACAAAACAACAGGCCCAGACCGGCGGACTAAGTAAATATTCACAAGGCAGATGTGTAAAATGCTACTGTGCATTGAAGGCCGTAGTCGAGAAGACGTGAAAAATTAATCGGCCCAGGCAATGTGGTTAAGTGGAGGTGGGACCCAGTCGGCGGCCATGTGAAGAAACATGGCTACCCTTGGAATATTCCACGAGTTTGGTTTGGTACATCGTCAAGTTGGGGGAGACAATGAGGGTGTGGGGGAGGGAAGAGGAGTTGGGATTAAACATTACAGTTCTAAAAGGGACTTATTGTGGTACAATGTTGTAGCCTGTGGACACTCGAGGACGTCGACTCCTGGAGGAAGAACGACAAAGGTAGATTGGGGTTTGAAAAGTAAAAATGTGGTTGCATTTGGACTGGCACTGATTAAGCTGCACGAACACTATATAATTGGTATACGAGACAATGTCAAATATTCACTTATAATGCACGGGTGATGGATTGAATATTAAACTGTTAACATGGAATATGCAGGGTCTAAATAATCAGATGAAAGTCAAGAAAATTGGGAACTACATCTCCAGACATAGCCTTCAAGTACTTATGTTACAAGAAACTCTCATGGTGGGGACGTGCAACATGCATATATTGCCCAAATGGGGTTCCCCAAGGTTTTACACAGACTACTCATCTCAGTCTAGGGGGGTCATCACGCTTATTCACCCGGGTTTGGAGTTCAGGCCAGAGGGCCACAAGGTTGATCCTTTGGGAAGATATGTAATAGTATGGGGGAAGATCGCTTCCCAACACCTACTCCTAGTCAACACCGATGGGCCTAATATTGATGACCCTGCCTTTTATATAGATATGTATCAGATAATTGTTTCACTCGATGCATCAAGGGTCATCTGGGGTGGAGACTTCAATTTGGCTCTTGACCCGGTGCTTGATAGAGCCTCAAAAATGGTCAGAACCCCCAGCAAGTCAGTCCTAAATTTGTCACATGTCCTATCTCAACTTCTGTTAGTGGATTCCTGGAGGGAGCTACATCCCGGTAGTAGAAGATACACGTTTTACTTTTCAGTGCATGACTCTGAATCCAGAATTGATTACTGGTTTGTCTCCTCTTCCACGATGACTGTATTGAGAGGGTGTGAGATTTTGCCACGTACAATGTCAGATCATTCCCCAGTGCTGTTGGATCTATTGCTCCGGAATGCAACCGGACCTTCTAGAAGGTGGAGAATGCCTGGAGGCATGCAAGCGGACCCCGGCGTGGTGGAAACATTGCATGTTGATATTATGGAGTTTTTTGCTAATAATGTGGGATCGGTCGACAAATGCTCAACAGTATGGGAATCCTTTAAGGTTTGGATAAGAGGTTTATTGATATCCAGGTCTGTTGGTATGTTGAAGGTGGTGAGAACCGAGTTATCAGATGCTGAAAACAAACTAGACACATTAGAGGCAGACTACACGCGCACACAAAATAAAGACATATTAGCTGACATACACATACACCTGCAGAAATTCAACAAGTTGGCCAGCAGAGAGGTTCAATATATGGCGGCCTCTGTTCGGGCACGTAGATATGGTGAAGGAAATAAGGCAAGTAGAACACTATCCAATTTATTTAAACAAGATAAACAGCCCACTCAGATCACAAGCATACACACGGCACAAGGGGACATACGCCTCACTGATGAAGATATCAATGGGGAATTTGTAAACTTCTGTAAGAAAATCTATTCAATTAAAGATACGAAATCACTCATAGAAATGAAGGCATATCTTGGGGGCCTCTCCCTCCCTAAGCTCACCGATGAAGACCGCCTGGCTATGGATCAACCAATAACCCCGGACGAGATCACTGAGGCAATCAAGGCACTGGCGTCAGGCAGGGCACCGGGGTCAGATGGGATAGGGGCTGAATTCTACAAAGAGTTCCGTGAGGAACTTGTTCCGATACTGATGCAGGTATGGGAGGAGGCCCTTGAGAGTAACATACTACCCCCAACCATGAGGGAGGCTTTGATAACTGTGCTCCCCAAGCCACGACGACCTCCACAGGACATATCGTCATATAGACCCTTGTCACTTATAAATACTGATGCTAAGATATTCGCTAAAGTTCTGGCAAACTGACTTCTTACAGTAGTCCCTACCCTTGTCCACCCCGATCAGAACGGGTTCATCCCCACAAGATCCACTGCCCTGAACCTCTGTAGGCTTTTTGGCACAATGGCGCAAATAGACCCGGGGAGAGGCGCGGTGGCCATATCCCTTGATGCTGAAAAGGCCTTCGATTCTGTCTCATGGGTCTATCTTTTGGCGGTTCTGCAAGCATTCGGGTGGGTCCCAATTTTGTAAAATATGTAAGGTTGCTATACACAAAGCCCGGTGCACGAGTACTAACCAACAGGTCCATCTCCGAAATGTTCCTGTTGGGCAGGGGGACTAGACAGGGATGTCCATTCTCGCCCCTACTGTTCGCACTAACCATTGAGCCAATCGTGGCCGCGGTCCGATTAAGACACGCAAACAGAGGGATTAAGATGAAGGGTCCACCCAGTTGATCTCACTCTATGCAGATGACACATTACTGTATGTTCAGGAGCCCGAGATAAACATAACACCCATAATGGAAGAGATACAGGAATTTGCAGACTATTCTGGGTATACTATAAATAGAGCCAAATCTGAAATATTCCCACTCACCCCAGCCACCAAATGTCCTGTCATCACAGGAGGTCTCAAATGGTCGGAGCACCACAACAGATACTTAGGTATTCTGGTATCCAGAGATAAACTCACTGTACTCAGATATTTATGAAAATGCACTACACACTTTAAACACAAAGCTCCAGATGTGGGGACGCCTCCCAATCTCGTTAGCCAGTAGAGTCGCTGTCCTCAAGATGGTGATCCTGCCCAAGTTATTGTATCTCTCCGTCAACATCCCCATATGGCCAGGCAGAAGCTTTCTCGCCAAACTCCGATCCATAGTGGTAACATTTCTCTGGAGCGGGAAAACGGCGAGAATAGGCTGGAAAAAAATGACGGAACAGGAGGCATAGCGGCCCCCGACTTTGAGCTTTATTGTTATGTTTCCCAGGCACAGTTTGCAAAGTACTGGTATGAGGCCCCGGATAGTATACCTCACGCATGGATAGAGAAATACACCACACACCACACAAACATACAGTCTGTCCTTTTTGATTCACAGTACAGGGACACTTGTGAATACAACCCTGTGAGTTGCACAGTTAGGGCATGGGAAGGGATATTCAAAAGGCTGAAGCTTGAGACACCCTACAACCTGGAGATACCTCTGTGGAACTTCCCGGGCTTGTCCCCACTCATGACGCAAGCATACAGGAATCCTCGGACCCTAATAACGAAATGAAATTGGGGGATATGTTTGTCGATGGTAAGTTTGTAGACTTGAGCTTATTCTTAAGGGCACTGGGATATGGACCACTTAAAACACTGCATACTATCGTATGAGATCTGCATTCCAGAAAAGGTGGCCGTTGTTTCCGGACGAACCTGTCTCATCCGTGTATACAGCTAATAACGGCTAGAAGCGGTCTGGGAATCTCCAGGCTGTACTCTGCGGTGCAGGCACATACCCCCATGGTGAATCATATTAAGGAGAAAAGGGAAGTAGATTTGCGAACACCCATCGGAGAGGAGAAATGGGCTAGGTATTGCATGCTTACCAAGAGTGTTTCACTCAATTCTGGGCTGAGGTTGATTCAATTTAAAATCCTAAACAGGCTCCATTATGCGCCGGCCAGGGTGACAATATTTGCACCAAACACCTCGGACACATGCCCCAAATGTAATTCACCTCAGGCTGATGCTTTTCATATGTATTGGGAATGTCCGGTGGTGGCGGGCTTTTGGAAAGATGTGGCAGAATTGTTGGAGGAGATAACACAGGTTCCCCCTGAATTGACCCCCCAGAAATACTTATTTGGCGACATCGGTAAATGTGCTGAAAAAATTAGAAGACTATTCAACATTACTTGTGCCGTAGCCAAAAAATGCATCCTACAGAAATGGAAAAGCTCCGCTCTGCCCAGTATGAATCAATTCCTACAAGAACTAACACATATTAATGAGGCAAAAGAACAGTTTGTTTTGACCCAACCTGTGTCATGCAGGCCCAAGGACATTTGGGGCCCCTTCAGAGTTTATTTATGTAACATGATTGCTGATGATGACATGTCTTTGTAACATTGGAAATAGAATTATACTAATGATATATTTTTGTTGTACATGCAAGATAAGTTGTGCTATGGTGCCACAGATCTTTTTGTAACCACTAATTGTTCTGCTCAATTTATGCTTAGTTCAAAATGGCGCGGGCGCGATGCATTCTGGGAGCGCTCGCAGCCATGTTGGATATTTACTTCACTCCGCACATTTTGCTGAAGTGTTAGATTCACAGTGGTGAGACAAACATGCTTTTTCAAACTTGGTATGCAGTCAAGGCCATTTCTGCTGGGAAAAGCTAACGTTCTTATGACTTGCTACTGTTCTCCGTGGAGCATGTTTTTAGAGCAGGGAGGCCCTGCGTTCCTTGGGGGGAGCTCTCGATTGACCCAGCTGGCAACCGAAGGCTGTTCCTCAACTGCGCAGGTGCAATTCCAGAAGGTTTGACAATTAACTCCTTTTTTCTGGAGTGCCTATATAGGCGGAAACCCAGAGGGGTCAGGTGAGACTTCAGCCAGAGAAGGACGCTCCGTCTGGCCTTCCTGTAAGCTGTAGCACTCTCTTCCTGGCTGGCCCCCGGAGTGTTCCAGCCACTTCTGGACGAGATGAGGACAAGAATTACGCTCACAGTATTTCTTTTGACTTCTTTCCATGCCAGTTTTATGAGTTATTTCTATGTACTTGTAATCTTTGAATAAATAGCCGCAAAGAGCTGATTATCTTCTAAAGAGTGTGTGGCTGTGAGTTATTGAGTTATTGAGTCTGTCTGTTTATGGGTTGAAGTATTTGCTCTATAATTGCATTGGTGATTTATGTTTGTTCCGTGCACTTTTCAGAGGAGAGCAATACACTAATAAAGAGAGTTTAAAAAAAAAAAGAAGTGCTGATGTACCTCTAGCCAGGTCTGCAATGCGAAGCGTGCGGCTGCAGTTCCCATTTGTGCCAACAAGCACTGTGCCATCGCCCTTAAAACCCAGAGAAAAACTTCATCTTAATAGGTTCTCTGGCTCCTTGATCCATGTCACATATTTTAGATACTTTTTCCAGAAATATCCACACTCTCGATTGACATGTGCCACCCCTTCTTTTAAGAATCTCCTCATTCCTCCCGCTCTACAACTCTTCACCCTCTTACAGCCTCTTGCCACCGGCCTGCGCTGTCATCCAACTTTAGCCCCTGGCAACTTTCAGCACTTACCTGTACTCACATGTACGCCACCTAGTCTGTAACTCTGAGTCGGCTTGTGTTTGTACTCTACCTGTATGTCATTCCTGATTGCTTTTGTAACCATGTATCAAGTTCATGCACCCTGTTACCCGAGGGTTAGGTGCGCTTTACAAATCAATAAACTAAACTAAACTAAACCCCTTTCACCCATCAAATATTCACGTTGATTTACCCTTCCAAGTTCAACTGGACTCTCTATGTACATTGTACATCCTTCTGCTCTTTACGATCTATGCTTGAACACTCCTCGTCAATAGGTAGAACAGAAGATATGACTGACTGCCCTTGAAACTGCCCTCAGACCAAGCCCTGGGCTAGGTGCACCCAGCACCCTGCTTCTACTAACCCTATCTAATTTGTGTTAAGACGGATTTCTGAACTCTGTCCTGGCGGCGCAGAAGTTCAGAAGGGCAACCTAATTACTTGGAACAGGGTAACCTCTGGACAAGCCAGACCAATCAGGATAGCGATCGCGGCGGTCAAGACTAGGTCTCAAGAGGGTTGAGGGTGACTGAAAGCCCGCAATGAGCACACAAAGCAAGGACACTTACAAATTACTCCAAACAGGTGTTATATTAAAAATATATACACATTTATTCCAAGGCCTTTGCAACAATGACCATAGCGAGAAATCGCAATAAAACTCTAGTAAGCCAACACATACCAAACCAATACAATATATATACAAATACAAATGAGTCTAAAGCGTTAGATGCATGAAATGTGTAGTCCACCTAGAAGGGGAGGAAAACAGGCAGTGCGAAATAATGATTAGACCCAGTCCGCCTTCAGAGGCACCTAACTAAAAGGAAGCCCAAGCCCTACGAAGAGTGGAGCCTTGTGCTCAAAAGTACCTGCACACGCTGGTGCCAACGGGCAAAAAGGGGAGTCTCTTCGAGGGAATCAGGCAGTTCAGTTTGGTGCACAAATGAAGAAGAACAGAGTTCCGCGACTCAAGCGCAGCCTCCACTGTGGGCAGAAGCAGAGCGCGAGTACAGAAAGGCGTGCTGTTTGACACAGCGGGGAAAAGCTATGGGCTCCTGCAGGAGGGCGACCAGTTCCTAGCTATGCTACTCACCGGTCCCCGATGCAAGCAGACCCAGGCTTCTCCACGTCAGTTTCAGTGCTGGCAGGTTCAGGGGAGCAGGGGACGTCTCGTCGTCGTGTAGATTCTGCAGCAGCAGAGTTGAGTTAAAGATCTCCCAAACAAAGTGAACCCGCACAGTTTGTTACCACAGCAGGGCAACGGAGCGGCCGTGTGTATCTCAGCCAAATGTACACTACTCACTTCAGACCTGGGAATGCCAAGTGTACGAATTGTGTGAGAGTGACAAGGACTCGAAATACAACACAACCTGACGGCGGTTACAGAGCAAGACTCCTGGGTAGGCTGGTCAGTCTGCTGGATGGCCCAGAGACACTTCCGAAGGCTTACGTGCAGGAGATGGTGAAGATGCCGAGAATAGCTGTCCCCGCTATTCCAAGGGTCGAAGTACCAGTACAGGCCTTCTGGTTCGATCAGAGGTAGAAAGGGTTTCACAAAGCCACAGCAGTGCAGAGGAACAGTCCTTCAGCGGGTCACCAGTGATTCCTCAGTTCAGCCTTGTGGTTGCAGGATACTTGGCTCCTGTATTCCTTTGTTCGTGAGAACTCAGGAGATCGACATGGTAGTGGCGTTTCCAGCCCCCTCTTATCCACGGTTCCCTTCGCGCCAAAACGGAGGGGACCCAATGGGAGATCCGCTCATCAAACACTCACACCATACGTGGACCTATCACGGACCACGGTGGTCCCAGGCATTCACACCACCCTAGACTCTCTGGCACCCAGGATGTGTATTGGGACCAGACATCCCAGCCCACATCCTGGAGGCACACACAAGGCCCGTAGAAGCCCGCGAAAGCATCTGTGTTTCGCGGGAAAGTACATGCCCAAATAAGGAAGGCCCTGGGTCGGCTCGACCTGGGGAAGGTGAAGGGGGCAAGACGATCAGTGGACAGGACAAAGGAGCCTCGTGGTCTGGCCATTTTGGGAGCCAGGCCACCATTTTGGGCTAAGCGCGAGGAACGCGCTTAAAACGCCAAAAGGAGCTCAAAAAACACAAGAAACGATCGCGGCCACCATTCCCGTCCGTGATTCACTTGCACCGATCAGTTACAATCCAAACAGAGTATCTAGGGCCTGTAGAAGACTAGAGACCCAAGAGAGCAGTAACTTAGCTTACAGTGCTCTCTTGTGTCATGTTGCACGAAAGCTGCAACATGATAAAGAAACTATGGAAAACAGTGTTTCCCGGTACTGACTGTCTTAAGGGCATGTCAGTTTCCCCGTAAGAATGGAGCGAAAGCCCAGAGGAGTGCGGCAGAAGGCTGCACTTCTCTGGCAAAGTCTAGATCATGGTGAAAACAACAGCAAAAAGTTTAGGGGTTGCCACATGGAAGGACAATTACCCACAATTAAGAAATCTTTCCTAACACTATGGAGTAAATGGTCTAGGGACACCAGAAGCATGGGGGATAAGAGAACAAATCTAGCAAGATTCTACAGATCTCTCTCTCTCCACCCTCCTCATATGCCATTACCAGACATTATCTGCTGCAAAGCCTTGTGCATCCACTATTGGATCTGAGTTAACATTGTCATAATCACTCATGAGGTTGGAATTATTACTTTGTTGTTGCCTAAATAACACTTTATCAGATCCTACAGTACTAAACAGTTTAAAAATATGCACATTCATATTGTCTGCCACGCCTGAACCAAACAACAAGAAAAGCGATAAAAACATACATTCAAACATCCTAGCATTAATTTTAAGTTCAACTTTCTTCTTTGCATCTGCAATAACTGTCTCTGGCTTATATTCTCTCCCCCTTCTCTGCCAGAACAAACTGTGAATCCTTTAGGGCATACTTAACTTTGAGCCTGCTCTTGCTTCTGTGCCGGTGGAAGGGCTCTGGTATCCTTTCACACATCACTGATATGGTCTCAGTCATTTTGGACTTTTCCATAATTGCAAAAACTGCATGCTCCACATACAATGTCACTGGGCAACCCATGGAAATGGTCAACGACTTTTGTATTGCAAAAGCTGCTGCTAGAGCTTGTTCACTCAAGAACTGCCTTTTTGATAACTGGGTCTAGGAGTCTGCTTTAGTAAGCAAAGGGCTTATGGTATAATGATGCTTTCTGGGACAGGAACACTGTCATCACCTGCCCATCTGAGAATGAGAATAGATAAAATGGCTTTTGATAATCTTGGGTCGTAAAGACTGGAGCATTGCTGATCCCAGCCTTGAGCTCCCGAAAGCAGGTCACCATCTCATCAGACCATTCACACTTTTCACCTTCTGCGCTTCCTTAAATCCTTGCAGTAAGGGCTTTGTGCAACTAGAGTAGTCAAAGATCCATGATCTACAATAGTTACGGAGTACCAAAAACTGCTGCATTTTTTTCAAAGTAACTGGCTGGGGGTATTTTGAACTGCAGTGACTCTCTAGGCATTAACTTCTGTCCTGCAGGCAACATTATCTGCCACAAATATACTACCTCTGACTGGCAGTATTGCAATTTTTCTTTGTCCACTTTGTACCCTTTATGTGCAAGGAGGGAGAAGAGTGTTATTGAATCTCTTCAACACTTCTCTTTTGAAGTGCTACAGACTAGATAAATATTCCATGTACTGGATTACTGTACTGGATACATGTAAATTCTCAAATCCATTTGAACCACCCTTTTGAAAACACTCAGAGATTCCCAGTACCCCTGGTGAAAACTCATATGCTTGAATCTTTGCCTATGACATGACATGAACGCATTAAGGTACTGGGAATTGGAGTTTAAGGGGAAAAGTTCATATTTTAAATCGATTACAGTAAAGGGAGTCAAACCAGTAGGGATGCTATAGAGAATGGTAGCAGAATTTGGTAACACCAGTAATTCCACCTCAACAATGTTATTCAGAGGGTGCAAATCCTGAACCATCCTCCAACTGGACCCCTTCGCTTTCTTCACAGGCTAGATGGCCATGTAAAATGGGGACACAGAAGGTTGTCCTATGCCTTGCTTCAACAACACCATAATGGTCTTATGCCTTAATTCAACAACACCATAATGGTCTCATAAATCCCTTTGTTAACCTCTCTAGACATGGGGTACTGTCTCACATGTGGCTTTATCGCACCAGGTTTACATTCTATCTGAACTGCTCCAACACTTTTTAACAGCCCCTCATCATGAGGATTACTGGCCCACAAGTGGTCTGGCAACTTCTCCAAATCCTCCTTCCAATATATCAAAGTATATTTAACTATGAACATATTCTGTGGAACTTCCCTTTGTTTTGCCGTTCTGGAAAATATGTGCCGAATAAGAATTAGCTATCTAAAATTGGATTGGAGGGAGATTCGAGTCTGATATCGTGGAACACCCGCGGATTCAGTCATCTGTACAATGACTTCCCAGTAGATTTGACAAACAACTTTGCCATCTGCTTACAAGAGACATGGATGCGATCTCCTCCAACAAAGGATGGCTACATGACCCTAATAAATCCAGCTGAAAAAAACTCACAAGGAAGATCTTTTTCCGGCCTACTAACATTAGTGAAGATCGGGACAACCTGGGAAGTCATTGAAGAAAACAACCCAAATAGTTATGTACAATCAACCCTACTACAACAGCCCATTGGACATGATAATAAATTTCAATACCTGCTCTTGATTAATGTATATTGGAACCCGTTAAAAATTACAACTGCAAATTTTGTCACCTCGGTAATGACAATAATCGATAAAAATTAGAGAAGTCATCATGATTTATCGATAATTATATGTGGCGACATGAATATCACTTGGTTTGACACAAAAAAAGAGCTATTCTCAGATCATGCAAACAGAAATCTGCTATACTGCTCGAGAAGACAAAGATGGGACAATGAAATAGAAGCACGCGACTGTGTAATGGTAAATGGGAATGTTAGTGGCGATAGTCTGCCAAATTACACCTGGCATAATATGGGCCTGAAAAAGACCTTGGATTATATTTGGGCGTCTCAAAACTTATGGTCAACAATTAAAAATCTGAAGATAGTGTCGACCGAAAACAGTGACCATGACCTGATGATCATGACGTGGCCTCTAAAACGCCGAACTACGTTCACAAAAATGAACCAAGTCTTGGAAGTAAATTGTGGAAGAAACAGGCTCAGACTAAAAGCGACCCAAATAACAAAACTGACTGCAGCCCTACTAACGGCTGATAAAGATTTCTGTGATCCAACGAACTATTAGATATTTTTACCAGGTAAAAGTGCAAAAATCTCATATAGTGGGAAAAAAATTCAAACTCATCGCCACATTTGGAGCAAGAAAATAATCCAAGAAAAGAGACAATTTAAGAAGGATATATGTGAAATAAAAGCTCAGTTTGGAACAGCTGAAGAATCAAGAAGAATCAAACTGAGAAAGCAGAAATAACAGAATTGGCAAAAAAAACTTTAAATTTCAACAAGATCAAGAACCCGGAGAGGAGATGTTGGGGTTAATAAAAACAAATAACACAAGAGAAATCTGGTCCATCTTGATTAGAGTTTATGAAAATCCACCGAAGAGGCTAGTAAATGGAGTGGCTGAAGGAGAATGGCACAAACATTTCCAAAAAGTATTTTCGACGCAAACACTGCAGGTAATGACTCATCCGGCATCTGATAATACAATATGGGATGTTTGTGAGTCCAGAGAAACAATTGAAAATGCCATCGGAAAGTTAAAAAACTCGAGAGCTGCAGGACCTGACGGAATCACGAATGTGATGTTAAAAGAAAACAAACATGAGTGGTCCGAATTTATGGAAAACCTGTTCTCAGTGATTGCAGACCAACGATCTCTACCGCCATCGTGGTCAGAGGCAATAATTGTGCCGATCTTTAAGAACGGCAATCGGGCAGATCCTGCCAACTATCGCCTGATTGCCCTTTTAGACACGATTGGCAAGATGTTTGCCACGTTCCTTCAGAAAAAACTATCAATATGGGCAACAAGGGCAGAAATGGTGGACATAAGACAGACTGGCTTTACTAAGGGAGTCGGGACGGAGCTGAACCTGGCAATTGTAAACATCTTGAAATTGGAGGCCATAAAGAAAAAATCAAACTTGTTTTTGCATTTATTGATATGCAACAAGCATTTGACACAATAAACCGCAAAAACTCTGGAGGGAATTAGAAAAGCAGAACTGTCCAAAATCGCTGCTAAACCCAATAAAAGCACTGCATGCAAAAACTACGGTCAGGATCAAGCTAAATGAACAAGGAGATCTTTCAGATCCTATTGTAACAGATAAAGGGGTAAAACAAGGGGGCCCCTTAGCAGCAACGTTATTTAAACTATTCATTGCTGATGTATCGATTGCCCTAGCAAAGGCAAAATGCTTCGCACCGCAGGTCAATGGAACAGGGATAAGATGTGTAATCTATGCCGATGACCTGGTCCTGGTCGACCAAACACAGATCGTGTTACAACAACTGCTCCATGAACTCCAAAATTATATGGATGAAAATGACTTATCAATAAATGTTCGAAAAACTAAAATCATGAAGTTTGGTCCCACTAAAGAAAAAAAAACAAGAACTTTAGGTGGCAAATATACGACAAAGAGATTGAGAAGGTGGAGGAAATTCGTTATCTAGGGATAAAGATCAATACCTCGATACAAGAATGGTGCTGGGTCCAGGAATTACGCCAACAAATGCGGACCTTAGCCCTACAAGGAGCACGAATACAGATACTTTATGGCAAATTCTCCATGATCCTGATACGCACGTCTATCTGCAGAAAGTGGTACCTGCAATTACATTCGGAGCAGAAGCTGGGTGGAACATTGACAGCAAGATCTGGTCCCAGCTTGAAGGGATGTTTTGGCGACGTGTCCTGAGACTGCCAACATATATCTCGATGATAATAATAAGGCATGAGCTAGCATTAGATGGACTCTATACCGTTGTCTTATGGAAATCATTGTCATTACTGCGGAAGATGAACATGCCAGATCCGGAACCAGGATATGAAATATTTGCCTCAAAGAGCAACCGCGTGAACACGGATCTACTCTCGACATGGTCCCAAAAGGTGAAAGCAATAATGGACGACGCAAACATCGCAATGGACACACTACTGATGCTACCACAAATTGCGAAAAAAAACATCAAAGAATGCTCATGGATCCAAAATGTGTCCAAATATGAAAATCTACCGACAGCGCTAAACCTCGGAATGTCAATGAATAAATTAGACAAACTGCCGAATTATCTGCAGCAATTTTCTTCGAGACATCACCGAGATGATTTTCTCCATCTACGTATATATGCTTATAAATCAAAACAAATGCTATATATGCGACATATGGAAGACACATTGGACAATATATGTAGATACTGTGAAGCAAATGAAGACAGTATAAAGCATTTACTAATAGAATGCACAGCTCTTAGAGATAGGCGTTCACTACATATGAGCAAATATGCTCCAAGAACAGAAAATATGGAGGACCTGTGGGCTCGAATTCTGAGTGGGAGCTCGATACACTTAATTTGCTCTGTAGTGAACTTTCTGGACAATATAATTCCAAAGTAGATCTGAGGAGTTCATGAAGAAAAAGTTTGTTTCACATGCTGTTTAGTGTACAGACATCCCCATTGCCATGCTGTCCTTGTAACATGCATGCAAAAGCCCTGCTTCACTTACCGGATACAAACCTAGAGTCCAGCATACTATACCTTCCTTGTGAAAGCGCATGTCATATCGAGTTTACTGAGGAGATCTCTGCCCAAGAGATTTGCCAGGGTATCTGTACATTACAACAAAGGAGCAGATATATTTTTTGTACCTACCATAATATATAGATCCTCAGTATAAGGAACCGACAGGATAGCCCCAGAGAATCCGTGTATGACCATCATTTTGCCTGACAAGGGGAACTCACCTTTCTTAATGCAAGATGTTGTAGCCGCTGTATCAACCATGTATGATAATATTTGATCACATACCTTAACACCTAACCAGGGTTCTTCTTCCAGATCTGCAGTAACAGATAAGACTGGAAACATCAGAGATCCCTGTGAGCTGTCCTTATCTAGATACATATTAGCAACTGGGAGCAGGAAATGATTCCCTTCAAAAGCACTTGCTCCCGTATAGTGAGTGACTGTTCCTTGGGGTAAAGGATTTTTCTTCCATGCCTGTATCAGTGCCTGTGCTGACATGGTCTGCTATAATGTATATGCCTGTGTAGCATAGGCACTGGGTTCAGTTCAAGCCATAACCTATGCTATTGCACAGAACCTGGGGCATATGGCATGTTCAGGGTTTTCATTTGCTGGGCACCTATGTTAAAATACTTTTGCATGCTTCCCGTGCCACGTGTCCCATTCTTCCACACGACCAACACTGGATCCCATATAACCCTCCATAATTACCTCCTATCAGCCTGTTAAACCGGGGCCCCATTCCTCCGAACCCATCAAATGACCCACCTCCTCACCGAAAACTCCCCTACCCCTCGGAAACCCTCTCATTTGCCTTTGACCGGGAGCATACCTGGTCATTTAAACTTGTGCCATACCTGATTCAATATCCCTGTTGTCCCAAATGTCCCTGCTGTCCCTTCGTGGAGCTGGTAATCACCACACCTTCTAAACAGATCTTCGCTAGTTTTTTCTGAACAAGCCTGGCCTCTGCCTTTTGTGCCTGTTCAGTACTTTCCTTTTCCTTTTCTTGCCTCCTCTTTACAAAAATGCACAATGTGCACCTAAATTTACAGCCAACACTTGGCCTCCATTCTCACTACCTTATTGAAATCATGCTAGACTTCTTTGGGAAGTCCCTTTTTTAGCATATGATAGAAAATAGCCACATTCTTACCCCATGCTTCTCCTGTCTCTGCATGCTACATCTCCTGAATAAACTCAATATGTGCAGCAGGATCGGCATCCAAATTCATTCTCTTGGCCAGGATCGAATTTATATCTGGTGTATCGGGATACATGACCCACAGGGCCATCCATACCTGTGACCTATAATTATTAAAGGTTGCTCCATCATGAATGTTCATATTCAACTGAACTCCTGGATACCCTGATCGCCTCCAAAGCTCGTCTGACCGTTCCCCCATTAGAGCCGTGAACAGGATTTTCATGTCTCCTATGGCCAACATGACACTGGATGTCTGTTTTTCGAATGCATAAATCCACTTTCCCGCCCCTGCAGTGAGTGAAGGGAGTTATTTCATCAAGTTATTATGGTCCATGTGTGACAACGGGACATAATAGGCTTTTCCCTGTCCCTTCTGGAGCAACAGGCAATTCAGTCACACTGGCTTTTACTGGGGCGCTCCCCATCTTTACCTTGCTTCTCACTATGGCCATACGAGCACCATGGCATGTCCTACGACCCCATGCTGTGACTGTAGCCACCGCTGCTGGAGCAGGAGGTGGGGCTGTTATATGCTGTTCGCCCTGCTCATCATCGGATTCCCATTCATCCTCCTTGCCTGCCCCTGCGACCACATGTCCTGGTCTTTCTATGGGCACAGAAGCATACCTGCACTACCGTAGTATGCTGGTTGCAGTTTTTCTTGAACAAGTCCTGTACCTGTAGCAACACTTCCCTCCTCAAGGTCCACATTGATCTCCTTGATGACTGGCATATCCAGCCTGACAATGATTTGTCCATGCCTCCACCTTACTTCTTCTACACCCTTTATCTGCCTAGTCTCGTCTTCCAGCTCTTTACTTCTCTGCTGTGGCAACAGCACTACCTCTTCCTCCGCTAGCCTCAATTCTTCTTCCAATTGTTTCCACTCCTGATTTTCCATTGCCATTTGCAACTTATACTCTATTCCCGTGGGTAGAAGGCACAGTCTTCCCTTTCTCACACATACTCAGCCCTTCACCTAACCTTTCAGTTGCCTGTCTCACTCTCTCTCACTCCTCCACTCTAAGTCTCTCTGCTAACCTAGCAATTGGGGCAGTTATTCCCTTTTTGACCTCCGTTCTCAATATTTCTATGGTCCTGACCATTAAAGGAGTTACTCTTCCTATTTCCTCAGCCTTCCATCTTTCAGAAACCGTAGCTGATGGGGAGGCATTACCCGTGTCCATCTCATAACCACTGGAATGGCGCTGGAGAAAATGGATGTTCAAACTCTGGTTTGGTATATCCTGCAGGCAATAAAGGATAGCACCCATATGGGAGCGGTGAAGAAGGAATTTCCACACCCTCCTTTTTCTTCCCTTCTTCAGTATTTTTAACATTGTGGGCCTTCCCGCCCTTCTCATACATTCTCCACAATTCTAAAATATTTAAATGTTTCTCTAACTTTGATCCCTTGTGCCTCGTAACTAACAAGGAATACAGATTTTCCTAAATTCCCTTATGATAGGCCCCCTCATTAGACCAAGAATTAAGCATTTTACCCGTTGTTTCCCACAGCCATTCTAGATGGTAGTTCAACATCTTTACCTTACACCCAGAAAGTACCCGACATAACTGATTCAGTGGCGTCTCCATATTCCAGACCAGAATAACGCTAACAATTTCTTTTTAAAAATCAATGACCTAAAATAAAGAAACTGAACCCACGGTACAACATTTCAAACCAAGGAACCCCTTTTCTCCTTCCCAGTTTCTTAATCTTCCCCACAATCACTCACCTCGTTTGCTTTCATCATGATCACCTCACTTAGCTATTCACGTGTAATTATACTTTGACTCTTAGACAAAAAACGGCATATTTTATTTTTTAAGTGCTGCCGGCCCGATCTCTTTACGTCATCTCCTTTACAAAATGTTTACAATGTTGTTCCGACTACGGGAAGATACCCTTCACTACTATGACTAACCAAGAGAACAAAAGAACACATTAGATACACATTTCAGTTCAAAATGAAGGGTGCCAATGGTATATTCCAGAAAGGTATCTATGAGTGCACTTACCATAAAGATGCCACCTCACCCTTCGGTGTGGGCTGCAAACAAGCAAACCAAAGGGTATCGGGGCCCACACCACAAAGGACGTACAGTTTAAAATGCCACCTCATCCTTCATAAAATAACAAACTAAGTAAAACATATATGGAAAAAGTCTTAGAGCCTCATTACATGGATGGCGGTAAGGATTTACCGGTACCGGTAAAATACTGGTACTGGTAAATCCTTACCACCTTACTACGAGGTCCCTTTGCGGGTTGGGGGATTTAACGCCTGCTTTTTGCAGGCATTAAAATCCAACCCGCTAAGGGACCTTGGAGCTAATTACGGCACCGCAAAATTGCGGTGCCGTAATTAGCGCCTTCCCCATTCCCATAGAGCCCTATGGGGCAGAAATGGGAATGGGGAAGGGCAATGGCGGAAAGGGGATTTACCGCCCCTCCAACCTTGGAATGGGGCGGTAAATCCCCTTTCCGCCAAGGCGGTGCCGGTATTTTACCGGCATGAGCCATGGCGCTAATAGCGCCATGGCTCACCGCCTACCGTGTAATGAGGCCCTTACACCATGAAACAGTTCATTCACTCTTCCAAAACGCTCACCCCTTCAACCCACATAACCTTGTCTGACTCCACACATACATGCCTATTTTACCTTGATCAGAAAACCCCAAATCAAAGAGAAAACCCTTTTTTTTAATCTCTTACCTTCTTGCTCTACCCATCAAAGTGCACTCATGTAAAGTGGTCTCCAAAGTACTCTGAAGTGGTGCTCCTTCAATTGGCCCTTCCGTAGCTGGACATGATATGATATGATATTTTATTTATATCACGCTCGTACACAAGTGTTTCAGAGTGCGACCAAGCAAGGGAGCGGAACATGGGAGAACAAAACAACAATCTTACTAGGCCCAGTGACAATGAGAATGCGCAAGTGCATGGTGGAGGGGGATGGAAAGTGTAGAGCAAAGGAGAAAAACAGATCAATAATAATAAACATATAAATAAGGAAGACACAAGATCATGGTAGTGGAGCCAACGAGGGCAAGTGCTGGGTGAAGGCAGCAGACAGGCTATGTTTGATAAGCGCAGGAAGAAAACCAGGGGTGGGGGGCTTTATGGGTACATATACAAACCCCAGTGAAGGAGGTGGCCTGGAGGCAGTGTGGGGTGGTGGCAGGGTGAGCAAGTACCTGGGCCCAGAAGACAGAGGAAGACCAGGTACATGGTGCCAAGAGAGAACAGATCAGCAGGGGAGAGGGAGCGAGGGAAGGAGAAGCAAGGAGGAAGGTCTTGAGGTGCTTCTGGAACCAGATATGGTCTCCTCAAGTTTCAGAATGTCAGGGAGGCTGTTCAAGAGGGAGCACCCCAGCCAAAGACAGAGATCTACGACCCAGCTCATTTCTTTGAAAAACGACTTGGCCCTGAGGGAGTTAGAGGTAGAGGCGAAAAGAGCCCAAGAAGGGAGGTATTTGCGGAGGGATAGCTGAGGGTATGTTGGACCCTGTTAGGCAGAAACCTGTGCAGTTCCCTTAGGGACCACTGCAAAAGGCTTAGGACTACAGGTGTTGGCAGTAAACCTAATTGGTAGCAGTCTGTACCACCCAGATTTACCTGGTAGCTGTGGCTGAGCAGCCAGACTTCTCTCAAGAAGAGTTAGACAGTATATAGAGTATACAAGATAGGTACAAAGATACAGTAGCACAAGCAAACACTGGCCAGAGCTTGGGTATAAAAGTATATAATTATTTATTTAAAAACACACTTTGTAAAATACACTAACACTAATATGGCAAGCAAGTTCAAACACAGTCACTATTAATATATATACATCCCTGATTACTTATTGAACAAGTCTTAGTTAAAACACCACTTATTTTTCAGACAGAGGTGAGCGCTTAACCTAAGATGGCACTCCAATAAGTTAAGTAAAAAGGGAGGGAAAAAGGCAGAATTAGGAACATACACAATACCAACACTTTAGGAGAACCAGAGCAAGTCAGAAAAGGCAGAATCTACTGAGGAACAAGAAAGTCATAGGCCAGGCCCACTCTTGAAGAGAGCAAGGCGGAATGTGTCCAAGATCACACAGTTGAATAGTACTTTCAAAGAGTCATTGCAAAGAGTTCAAAAAGGGTTGGCTCAAGTCAGGGAAAGTTAGTTAGTAGAAAGTCAAGGATTTATGGGACACCTTGAACAGTCTGTTGCAAGGGAGACCAGGCGGGACTCAGTACCTGAAATGGTGAGAAAGCTTCAGCGGGGGCAGTTGTTCCTGGCAGCGGGTGCAAGTTGGTGCTTCGTCCAGAGGAAGAGGAGATCTCGACGTGGAGGAAAGCTGGAGGTCGTTGCACTGCCAGGGAAGAAACCAGCCGTGGAGTTTCCCGGTAAAAAGGTACCACCCTTTTATTCGCGGTAGTGGTAAAGCGTGGCTATCCGGCTGCCGGGGTGCTTGGCACGGCGATTCGACCATGAGACGATCCAGGAAGGCGAAAAAGAGGGCAAACTGGTTATCCCCACCAGCTCAGAGGAAGAAGACTCTCCGGGATGAAGATCTTCTCTGTTGTTGGGAAGTGGTGAGACGGTTCAGCAAGGCTCCACCGGTGGTGTCGTCGTTGCAGGTCGGCTCAGCTTCTCCCTCTTCGGATTCTTTGGTCCTGTGGCGACTTCTGAAGTTCCAGTCCCCAAAGCCCTGCTTTTATGCAGAAAACCCCCATTCATCAGTCCTAGCTGTCACTCAAACATGCTAAGTGGTGAGCCGAGCGGCTCACCACTTAGCCAATCGCACAAGATTGTGACCTGAGTTGCTGAGGCAACTCAGTCCAGGGTGCCTAAAGCCCCTCCCACACATCCTGTAGACCCAGCAGAGTGGCACCACTTTTGGAGGCTTCTGTGGAGAAGCCCACCAAAAAGTAGAACAAAGGGCTCGACTTGGGTTGGAGTTACAGAGGCGAACACAAACGCCATTTTAAAACCGAGTCCTGGCAAAAAGACCCAACCGGGGAATAAATATTAAATAAATAACCCGGCAAAAACCAAAAAGTGGTGCGTTTAAAAATGAATGGGAAAATCCCATAGGAAATATTCTGGGGGAATATTTTGCGTGGTAACCACTGCCACCAGCCAGAAACTCGACGAGGGGGGACTGCACAGTGCCCCCTCGAAAAACAGACCCAGGGGAAATCTAATTACCCCTACCAGTACTTCCACAATATGATGGTTTGTACTGGTTCTGTTCCCAATTTAAGACTAGTAAAGTCAATGGTGACTTTACATGCCCTGGGAGACAGTAGTCAGTCCCAGGGTATGGAGTCTATGTTTGGGGATCACTATGACACCCCTGTGTTACTTCACTGAGGGTGCTGTGTAACACACTTACCAAAAATACATGAAACCCTATGGAGTAAAAGACCCCATAGCCCATAAAACACATTTCTAAGTCAAAGGATATCTCAAATCATGTCTAAGAGTGGGAGAAAAAGAGTCTCAATCTTAGCAGGAGAAAAAAATAAACCCCAAAAATCCTGCAAAGCTGCTAGGGGACTCACTAGGTTTGGGAAATTAGCCTTAACAGAGAATTCTCCCTAACAGACCCAGGCCCCAGAAAGCCTTGTGTATAATGCAGGGGGCTTTGAATTTAATCCTTGCATCCCCATGGAGCCAATGGAGAGATTTCAGAGCTGGAAAGATAGGATCCCAGGGCTTCAGGCCAAGGACAAGTCTCGCAGTCCTGTTCTGGATTAGTTGTACAGGGCGGAGAATAGAGGTGGGTAGATTTAGAAAGAGGCTGTTACAGTAGTCCAACCTAGATAGAAACAGAGCTTGGCAGACAATGAGCTTCTGGGGGAAGGAAAGGAAAGGCGGAGTACCTATGAGGAGGTGCAGTAGGAAGTTTGACTTTTTGGAGACATCAGAGATGTGGGCGGAGAAGGAAAGTTTGGAGTCAAAGATTCCCCTGAGGTTCTTAGACTCACAGGTGGGGGTAGGAGGAGGGCCAAGCGAGACCGGCCAGAGAGTGAGGGGAAAGGTGGGTGAAGATGTGCCAGTGAGGAGGATCTCCGTCTTGCTGGTATTCAGACAAAGATCGTTGGCGGCATACCAATCTTGAATGGCAGTTAAGCAATCAGAGATGTGAGAAGGAGAGGAGGTGGCCGAGGGCAGCCTGAAAATTAGTTGAGTGTCATCAAAGGAGTTGGGGAGCAGACATGCCTTTAGTCAATATGGTGCCTTTAAACGTCTCCTTTTGTCATGCACAAAAGACTGGTCCCCTCAGAGAAGCACTGCAGATGATTTTTGTGGACAGGAAACCCGAGTGTCTCAGAAAGCCTGGAGAACAAGTTGGGGTCACTAAATGTGTGGGTGGACCTCCGATCTCCGTACTGTGAAAGATCCTGCAGAGTCATCACTGATCCCCAACCTAAAGTGTCCTCCCATGTGGCCAGGGGAAGGAAGCTGCTACCTGATCCTTACCCTGGGGGTGGTATTCTGCGGGTGGATTACATGGGAGGAGATGAATGTCAGGGTAGAGTGGTAGGTCTATCAGGAGAGAAGTGATATTCTTCTCTTTCTTGCGAGGAAGATCCCTTAATTCCTTAGTTTTTGTTGAAATGTTGTCCTTATTCAGAACCTTTTAATTATAAAACTCTGAAAACTACTTTGGTCAAACAAAACCCATTTCAGTGTTCATGTGTGCATGATAAGCCTAGAACATATCTAACATCTAATGTTTGTGGTGATTGCTGTCTGCATAAAAATGTCCAACCATCTTACTTGAGATCATTTAGAACTTCCTTGAACTGAACTCCAAGTCCCCGAAAGCCTCAAATACTGAGACGAGGAAGAGGAACAAGGAGTCAATGAGGAGGGGATGTGACATCAAGTATAATGTGCAGTCTAGTCAGGAACTAAGTCAGCTGCATGGGATATTTAAACCGGAAGTTTACCTGCACCTGGCAGATTGAATAAGGAGAGAGGAGAAACCAGGGACGTCATTTGGGGGTCACCAGGGGTTGTAACTTCGACCCCTGTGGTCTCCTTTGCAACCCATAAAAAAAAGAAAAAAACATTATTATTTTTTACAAACCAAAGCTCCTGGTTCTGTGGCGGGCACCAGGTGGCTCTTTGTTTCTGGAGTGGCTGACTTTCTTGTTCAAGCCTCTTAAAAACAAAAAACAGGGGTACCACAAATGTAACAGTGATCCTAAATACGAAACAATAGGAATAGTAAATAATGTGTCTTTTTTGTATTCTTAACAATAATTGTTAGACTCATTAAAGGTTTATTTTAGGTGCATTTCAGGGGTTGAGTCATTGATTTAGTCTCTTCTTCCCTAAGCATTTAGGGTATAATAAACATCCATTTCGGACTATGTATTTTGCTTTTCGCAGGTTGCAGTTATAGCATGTTTTTTCTGCCATTGTCTCTGTTACGATCATCACAAGCCATTCTATCTAGATGTCCTCGGTCACTTGACAAAATCATTGTGCCTAAAAGCTTGTGTACAGTGTAGAAATGTTTGTCCATAGCACATAGTGACCCCTGATTTCATTGTGCCACTGAATGCTTAATTGTAATGTCTCTATCTTTCCTATCTCCCTGGCATGCTGTTCTGGATGTTTGTTTACATGTATGAGTTAATGAGTGCCCAGAGTACCGGATGCCTTGTGAGTGCGCTGCTTTCCCTGCACTACAATACATTTGTTAATACACAGTTATGAACCCTCCCAATAGTATGTATTTTGCCAACCTATGAAGCCTGAAAAGTAGATCCACGCAAGCTTGACATGTGGCCAAATTTGCACCAGACCTGCAGATGAACTGCCCTACTGTTCACAGTCACCAGTTTAATTGTATCCTCTACAGAGTGTAATTTCCTTTCTGACTTTGAGAACATTCAGGCATGTAATTGCAAGTTTTACTATAGCTGGTAAGGTAGCTCAGTGGGTTGAGAGCTCACTGATGCGATGTGTATCTGATCTGCAGGTTGCAGGTTTGAATCCCAGCAAGGCCAACTCAGCCTTTCACACTTCTGAGGTCGATACATGAGTACCAACACATGTTGGGTGATATTGTATGTACATTTGTTCTATACAGAGTGCTTCAGCATAAGTGCCATATAATAACACTTAATTATCATTTTGTCTGCTTGCATTCACTGTAATTTGGTAATATGGGCCTATACACACTGCTGTTAATGATACATATGGTGATCCATTCTTGTTTGAAATGTGTATCATATTACAGTGATATCGTAACCATATTTTTCGTAGTGTACTAAGGAACAATTCTATGTGATGCCAGTTCCTATTTTGTCAAGGGGTGAAAGGTTGTGTGCCATCACTTCCCATGATGTCACTTTGGGGTGGGCTCAAATGACATAACTTCCTGTGATGTTATCAGAGATCAAGGGTCATGTGATGTCACTTCTGCTACCCCTGGCATTTTGGTGCAATGACGTCCCTGGGGGAAAGGTTGCAGGGTACGCAGAGCAGGAAGCGAGACAGGTGGCAGAGGCAATCCCACGGAGACGAGCCATGGGGAAAACAGGGAATGTCTGCCTGTAGTATATTGCCGGCATACGGGAACGGAGAAGAGAAATACCAGGGAAGTTAAGGTCAACGGTGTGCAGCAGAGCCAAGGGAGATGTGGTCCCGCAGAGTTGCATCGGTTTTGGCGGCGAAGGACTCAGAAGCTGATGAGGGAACCAAACGAAACTCTGCCAAGACGGGGAACTGGCCCTGCAAAAGCCTCTCACGGCAGTTGCACAGTGAACCTGTGAGTCAGCCTTGATGAGTAGGCTACCCGGGATGTGCAAACCTATTAAAGACTAGTTGGGAAGCAATTTTGAATACCGACCAAATAGAAGTGAAGAGAAAAGACAAATATAGTATGATTCTCCTAAAGTGGGAAGTCAGTTGGGGGAAACCTGGAAGCTGAATTGCCATAAGCCAAAAGACAGCAAAAGAGAAACAAAGCAGCAAAAGCTGTACAATTTTCCTGACATGAGATGCCAACCTGGAATAAGCATTGCCAAGCATTGCTAACAGCCAAGAGAGACTGAAAGAAGGGTTGACAAATAGAGCTTGAACAAACCCTCATACTTGCAATGTCAGTATGGGAGAAACTGGTACAAGTAATAACTGAAGGTAACAAAGTTGTGCTGTTGAAGTAGTACAATTGTGTGATACCTAAGGAGAATGGGAATGTTACAGAGAGACCTAATACAAGTATCAGGTAGTGAACCTATTTGTAAAGAGATACTTGGCAGGAGGGTACACCAAGATCTATATGTGAGCCAAAATGGGAGATATTCCTGGCAGGAGATTAAACAAGGATATCAAGAGATCCAGTTGAGAGGTTTCCTGGTAGGGCCATATACCAGAAAACCCACTTTGAATTGGTGGTCTTGAAACAGAACATTGGGAACAGTTTTCCTCAAATAATCCAGGGGAAGGGAATCAACCCCTGGACACAAGGATTGTTTTGGATGAAATTATATGTTTAAGATTGTGCAAGTTTTTAGTGAATTGAATTTTGAAACATTTACCTTGCACCCTTTTATTGTGTATGTTTGTTTGAATGTCAGATTTAGTTTGGACACAAAGTCAGCCTAGTTTAGTTTCAGTTTACTTTAGGATAGGGAAAGTTAGGCCTTTATCCAAACCCCCTTCTGTTAATAAACTGGCTAATGTTGAGAATATTACCACTTTGTGTCCGCCTCTCATTTCTGACTCCTCACAGTAACTCTTAAGAAGCCGGTGCATGTTTGTCAGTAAAGCAAGTTTATTGCACTAACTGCCAGGAGGGGCTAGATGACGCCGTAGAGTCAAACTAACCCACGTCCCCCCAAACCACACCAAAATGGCTGTTAGGCAGAATCCTGTGCAGTGCCCTAAGGGACCACTACACACAATTAAGACTACAGTTGGCAATACAAGTTTTACCTTTGGTACAAGCCTGTACTACTATTTCAGAGTGGTAGCAGTGGCGGAGCAGCCAGGCTTATCTTAAGAGTATATGAGCAGTAGCAGAGATTACACAAAGGGACCACAGTCACTGTGACTCAAGCAAACACTGGCTCAAGGTTTCAGGTAGAAAAATATAAGTACATTTATTTTTAAACCATTTGTTATAAACACAACACTTATATTAAACTTAAAAAAAAACACATGTTAAATATACTACAACTAACCAATTCACTTTGTACAGTATGGGCCTCATTACGACCCTGGCGGTAAGGGGTTAACGCCAGCGTTAGCTGCGCTGACCCCTTACCGCCAATTACGAGGTCCCCTAGCGCCATGGTGCTTTTAACACCTGCTTTTAGCAGGTGTTAAAATCCATGGCGCTAAGGGACCATGGAGTTAATTACGCCACCGTAATTTACGGTGGCGTAATTAACGCCTTCCCCACTCCCATTATGCCCTATGGGGCAAAAATGGGAATGGGGAAGGGTAAATGGGGATTGGGGACTTACCGCCCCGCCTAGGTCGGAATGGGGCGGTAAGTCCGCCAACCACCATGGCGTAAACGTAGTTTACGCCATGGTGGTAAAGTCACGGCCCAGGCGGTAACTTACCGCCTGGGTCGTAATGAGGCCCTATGTCTCAAGGTAAGTACCCTGTGTTTGAATGAACCGGTGTTCTGCACAAAAACGTTACCGCAGATACGATTGCGATGACTTTTTGACAGTTCGGCCTACTAACTAAATGAGTATCCGTGACATTAAATGCTACCGGGGCAAACACACACTTAGCACCTGAGATACTCAAAGGGAGTTGGAGGCAAAAATCACAGGCAATATTTTGGTTAGGCAAACAGAATCGAGAAACACTCATAGACAAGAGTTCAAAAGTCAAAGGGCCGAAGCCAGGGTCAAGTGACACCGGGGCCTGTTGCCGAAGATCACACCGTCAGACAGTTTATGATTCAACGTAGCCAAGAGTACTTCGATATTGGCAATTTTTGGAAGTTATAAGAAGGAGGGAAGACAAGGGCAAGCCTTGGAAATGAAGAAAAGGGGTTCACCCAGTTTCCTCAAGCAGAACACAGTACCTCATTCCCATGATGCAGCTGGTGCCCTGGCAGTTGTTCCGGTTGGTTTCCCGCAGACCCACGATTCCTGGAGTTTCGTTGTGAAGGAGGACGTCTGAAGGGGGTCTGCACCACACAGGGATGAAGCCGGCAGCAGCGACAACGAATAAAAGGTGCGCTCCTTAAAAACACAGGAGAGGCTCTTCAAATGGATATCCGGACCACTACAGCTGTGTGCAGCGATTTCGACCACCAAGGAAGAGGATCCTCTGGCTGTGGAAGACAAGCTGGTTATCCCCACCAGGCTCAAGGGAAGAAGACTCTGGACTGGATCTCCTCTTCGTCGTTGAAGGGCAGATAGCTCAGGACTGCAGCAGGGCTTCACCGGGACGGGGTAGTTGCAGCAGCCGTCGTTCTCTCTGCTTCTCTTCGGTTCCTTGTAGTTCCAGTGGTGACTCTCTGACTTCTAGCCCAAGAGACCTGCCTTTTATGCGAAAAACCCCCATTCACGCAGCCTGGCTGTCAATCACCCAGCAGGGGGGTTGTCCAGCCCGGACAACTACCCTGGCCAATCATGACAAAGTGCGACTTGGGTTTCCTAGGATACCCTGTGGAGGGGGTGACTACACCCCTTCCTCACATTCAGCCCACCTAGACACCAAGGCGCCTTGAGGAGGGCTTTTGAGCAGAAGCCTGCCAAAAGACGGTGAACAAAGAAGGCAAACCTAGTTTTCCGCGCAAAGTAAAACACAAGAAGGACTTTAACAAAAAGAAATGGTGAATAAACCCAAACGGAGTCAAAAGAAAGACGATTTGGTCAAGCGGGTTTATGGTCCAGGCTAGTATAATAGCCAAGAAAAATACCACGTTTATCTAATATAATCGCGAAAGAAAAGTTAGGGTATATACCACTGCCACCAGCCAAGTCTAAATGTTAAAAGAGCGAAACAATGCTCTAGGAGGTACAGATAAAAAGGGATATGAATTAACCCTTTCCAGTACTGCATGTAAGATGGGGTGTACTGGATCTGTGGTAGATTGACTAAGTAAAGTTAATGGTAACTTTACCCTTTTCTGGGGGACAGTAGTTACCTCAGAAATGGAGTCGGTGGGAAGTCTAAATGACAACCCTGTGCCACTGCACAGAAGGTGCTGTGTGACACACACAAAGAAGGGGGCTACTGAAGTGGTGTACTCCAGAGCCCACAATCCCAAAAACAGGTAAAAACACATAGCAAAATACAAGTAATAGTGGTGAAAAGCTCACACTCTTACCAAGTGGAAAAGAAACAACTCCAGAGATCCAGCAAAGCTGCTGAGGGACTCACTAGGTAAGGGAAATTAGACATGAAATGATAATTCTCCCTAACAATGACACATTACATACTTTATTGCAACAGTTAAAACATTCCCACATATTTCATTACAAAGTCATCCCACCAAACATGATTGGTCAACACTATGCAAAGAAATCTAATCTCCCTCAGTTCCCACCCTGTCATTGGATACAGCTATTTACCTACCATCCACGTTCCACATACATTTGCATTATCTCATATTTACAGCACACCCCTTTTTGGGATCTTTCTGTAGAAGGTCATCACATCATCTCATGGTTACATATTCACAAAACATTCCTAATTTACTACAAGTTCCATCTAGTCGGGGACCTCTAACCCCAGTCGTGATGCACATGGCTTTACTAAGGATACTTCAACAATACGAGGAGGGAGAGAAACAGACAAGCTCCCTTTGAACTGGCAATAAGCATCTTGTCCACCTTTGGCCATGGCTCCAAACTGACACTACCAGGTGGCCATACTTCCATTGACACTGAATAACAGGCTCCCCTGTACCTAAAAAGATTGCATCTCCTCTCCACAATAGCACCAAGATGTAAAACCCTTGCCTGGGTGCAGCTAACCATTATGATGTTATCGCAGCTGCCCGAATAGAGTAAGCTGCCTTTCCCCAGCCTTCATCCTCGATCAACCAGCTTCCCGGGGAGAAAAACAATTTATCTCACCAGCCCAGGTTTCTGTGGCCTACACAACACCTAGCTATGAGGGCATCCACGGTATACAGATTCCTGTATTCGCCACGTACCCCCTTGTTTACCAACGGTCCTAAACATATCTCCTTGAAGCCCCTGTGTATGTATGTCTGTGCATGTATGTTCAAGACTACCGCATTCTCTTAAAGCGGGTGCTCTCTCCGCAAATGTTTCTCGTGTGTGCATATGAAGCTCCTCGCTTCCCATCTTTAGGCGCTACATGGCACGCCACGCAGCTACATTGTTTTCATATTGCATCAGCAGATTTGTCATTATGTTACTACGTGCTTGCAAATCTTAAATGTATCAACTATACACAAAGTAACACTAATAGTAACACGTGTCCCATTCTCATTAGCTACACTAGATAAATGCTAAGTCAAAACATCACGCGCAAAGTGAACCCATCTTTCCCATTGAGATATTTATCTAGCACCCCAACAAGTTCCAGATGTGGCTCAAAGGGTTCAGTACAGCCCCACTGTCAATGCAGTGGAAGCCTGGGAGATGTAGTCTTCACAGCAGCGATAACACCAGATAAGTAGCAAGAGAACAAAGAGCCTATCACATCACTTCAACTCAGTGTGGAAATCCTGATATCGACACCAACGCATTCCCCAATGAATCTCTCCCTACCTGATCTTCCCTCACAGAGTCGCCGCAATCACGGCTATCGTCCTCTAATGCCTAGAGTATACTAACACCCTATACTTGGGTTCCCCTGCATCACAACTTAGAAAACTCCAATGAATTCAAAACACTGCAGCAGGCTCCTTCTTGCCTTAGGTCCCAGAGACCACATCACACCCGCCCTTCATGCTCTTCACTGGTTGCCAATCAGGCGGCGATTCACCTTCAAAGCAATGTGTATCACCCATAGACCTCTGCACAACCCGGGAGCAGAATATCTACAACACAAGGTCACACCCTACAGGCCCACCAGAAACCTGAGATCAGGCACAGCTCTCCTCCTTGTCATCCCAGTCGCAAAAATAACCAGTATAGGGGATCTTCTTTCTCCGTCCATTTAGCATCCACCCCACAGAGGATCACCTCGCTTTTCGGAAGGCACTCAAGGCCTGGCTCTTCCTTTCTCCATCTTGATTGACCTAGTCCACCTCCTGGGTGAGCCATCACAGGTAGGTGGGAGCACCAATGTGTTACTTAAGGAGAGAATAAGACGGTACCTAGCACGCATGGGAATGATTCCATCAATCTGTATGATATGTTCTACATACACTCATCACAAGGAGATATCAGCCTGGATTCTCTGGTACATATAGCACGGCATCTAAATGTCACATAGCCGCATCCCACCCAGGCCATGGTCACCCACACGCATACATCTGTAATAATCCACAATTCGACTTCATAACGTACATCACCTCTGCCATTAGAATGTAGCTCAGTCCTATGAGAGAAATTCAGTCCAGCTGGGCACACAAATAGTCTCTATGATTGTTCTACTCTCCTGACAGCCTATCATAGCACACATCCTCTAGCCAGATCTCCATGGGTCGTAAGCAGGGCAAAAATGCACACACATCATAAAATCCTGCCCTCAATTCTCATACCTCGGACTTTGGTCCTCCAAGGGTGTTCACCCCACAGCGCTTTGAGGCCATACCAATGGCATTAGGCAGTGTACAGTGACTAATTTGTCAACATTTCCAGTCCCTATATATTTCAAAATGGTCAGCCCCTAAGATAAATTTAGTTCACAAGGTGCACTGTTCCAAAAATCCTTGCTCATGGTTTAACTGGTTATAGTGTTGCCTCATAGGTAAATAAACTGATCATCGTTACAGTGTACAACACAATGTCATTCGTTACTTAGCTCACTAACGTCAGCACAACTGGAAAGGCCCTCTCCTGTTCTCAGTCTATGCTTGCATAAGTACACCATCCAGGTAGCTCCTAATCGGTCTCCACTATCTATTCTATGATAAATGCACCATCCTGGTAGCTCCTAATCAGTATCGACTATCTATGCTATGCTATGTGCACCGTCATGGTAGCTCCTAATCCGTATCCCCTATCTATGCTATGGAATGTGCACCTTCCTCATGGCTTACAATCTGTCTCCTGTAAACAAGTTTGAGAACCTTTGCATTTTGCAAGTCTGGTAATCTTCTATGTCTATGTTGTGGCACATGTACCTTTTTATTTGGCTACTGATCTGTGGCCACATCTGGCCTGGAGCCCATGCACATTCTTTGTGGTTGCTATTGTTGAAAAAGGTTGGGTGTCTGAGATAGACCACAAGCACCCTCTCTGTGGACTCCTAATGTCACTATACAAATGACACTTGTTTATTATTGTGATTGCTGAAGGGATGGGTAAGGCAAAGGGACTTGAAGGGGGCACCCATGCTTATTTTGACCATTCATGAGGCAGCATAACAAGTTAAGGGTTGTGATTGAGAACAATGGTATGGCCAGAGATTCTGAATTCCTTATTTATGTTGATTTGGGATATGCCTAAAGGCATGTGTGCTCCATGCCCCAAAATCCCTCCAGATGGCCCTGTTATGCCTTGGAATAAATGCAATAAAAGCTCACAACACCTTTTGCAAGGATAACAAAGATGTTCTTCTGTAAAAGAAGAACACTTGCCAGAAGGGGCATTAAAAACCTCCTGCCACGGAGTGCACACTGGTTAAATCAAGACAAAACAGAACCTTTTAAAGGGCACCAACGTCATTCATGATGCAGTCAACATGTAGTATTATTTCAAGATTTGCATTGGTACATTCTTATATTCATTGGGTCAGTCCCTTATCGACCTTCAGATGATTGCCTCTAGGATCTTGTGTCAATCTTCGTCCACGTGGGTCTTGGCCTGGTTACTTTTATACTCTAAGAACACAATTGGCTTGTTACATAAAAACATCCTCTCCTGCCCAGTCTGTTCACTGATGTGCACCTGGTAATTAGATATGAGCTCAGTGGATACTGTTGAGGTCAAAACGGTTCTCAGATATGTGAGAAGCTTTGTTCCATCCCAGACAGCCAGGTGCCGTCTCAGTGTCTCCCGATCTCTGGCCTAAATGTGTTACCCTCTCCCAGAGCATCTCGCACTACAAATCATCCAGGCATTCTGATGGTGCTCCCCCTTGGTATCTATTCCCCCGCTGAGCCGTCCACCGCAGACCCACCAATCAATTGTTGACTGAAGGATTTAAGAGTGCAGATGGTGGGCATCTGGTAGTTAAATAGGATGACTGGGAGGGGTAGGAGCCCTACATTTGGGAGACATGTTCTGGCAACTCCAGCCCTCTGCCCTGTATCCCGATGATCGTCCTTCAGGGACGAGCGCAAACCTCCCCGAGCTTTACTGCTCACATTCCTTTCGACTGACAAGGGCCTGCAGTGTGAACAATGGAAGGTTGTATCTTGACTGGGCGAAATTTCCTTCTTTCCCACTGCCTGAAAGGGGAACAGGGATGAAGATGTGCGCTGCAGCTGAACACCTCTGACAATCCTCTAATAGCACTGTGTCCTTTCCATGCTAGGCCTAACTCCCCAAAATGGTGGCAGTTCAGCATATTTCCGACTGGGGTTACTTACTGTCTAGGACCCCTAAGTGTATTACAATATCAGTCGTTAGCACCTCTCCCCTTCCCCCTACTGCCCCAGGTCATTTTCTAAAAGCATGTATACTGTATGGCTCTCAGTCTGAACAGCTTGGGAGGGAGAGGGAGCTGGACCTGCATCCCAACATTAGTAACCTGCCACCCCACTACCCAAATCCCATGCCAAAACACCACACAAATGTACTTCATGTCACCCTGCCTCCCCACCCTACGCCACTACATACATCTAACTGGGATCCTGCCTCCCCACTCACACCACTACACAGATACCCTGCCTGATGCTTTGCCTCATACCCACCCCAATACACATACTTCCCATCCTGCCATGATCCTACTACACAAATCCCCTACTCCCCTTCCTGGCACTCTGTCTCCCTACCCTTAGTACACATAGTCTACCTGGAGGCCTCCTACACCAACACTGAAATATCCAACCTAGCATCCTGCTACTCAGATATCATTCCTGGCAACCTACGCCCACTACAAAACCCCAGCCCAACCTGTCCCCCACTACACATATGGTATACCTGCCAACCTTCCACACCAGTACACACATTTCCTGGCATCCCGTTACAGAGACATCCTTCCTGGCCTGCCTCCCCACCACACAAATCCTGCACCTGACACCCTGTCGCCCACTACACAAATACCTCCCTACAGACACAGTACACAGGACACAGTACATAAATATCCTACCTGGCAATCTGCCTCCCCACTCCTACTTACATAATAGTCCAGTGATTTTGAATATCAAAGAACATGGAAAAAGCTTTAACAATAGGTTCACTCTGGTCGTGTGGCACACCTCAATAGCACTCTGATTGCGCTTAATGTGCACACCAGACACATGACAAGTGCTTTAAGCAGCAGTCTTGCTCTGACTATGGGGCTCTCTTTATAAGCACTCAGTTTGCGCCAAAGGTAAACATCAAAGGACAGGAAAAGTCCCTTAAGCAGCAGCTGTGAAGGCATCAAGCAGCAATACACAGACAACAGTTCCAAAGTTCAAAATAAATGCTTTTATTAACTTAAATGTCAGGATGGAAAAAGCCCTAACTTGCCGTATGCTAAGGTGGGATTTATATACCTAAAGAAAACTAAAAAAGTCTGAGTCAGTCTGCTTCATCACGAGTTGGGCGGTATCCCAGCGGTATTACTGCCGGGATACCGCCTGTGCTAATAGCGTTACCGTGACCCGGTCCGGCAGTATTAGCGCCGGATCAGGGGTTGGGCAGTAATGGATATTCCTCATTCCCCATTGGGTCCATTGGACCAAATGGGGCATTTTTGGTGCAAATAGTGCATGCTAATAGCGCCACGCTAATTGCACCCGATAATTGGCATTTTTCCGGCGCATTTACCCCCAGCTTGGAGCTCGGGGTAAATGCTGCCAGACTCATGTTTGGGCGGCCCATTAAATGTGACGATAATAGCGTTACCGCTGCATTTAAGGGCTACCGCCCAACTCGTGATGAGGCTGCATAGTTCAACTCAAGAACCTGTATGTATCCAAAAACCTACACTTGCACTCACAACTAAATCTGTACAATATGTAGGGATGTCAGCAACCAAAAAGAAAGCAGTGTTTAACATAAAGTTCTGAGCTTCTTGCAGCTCACAGGTCCTTTCAGCACCCTTCCCCAAGTGTAAAACAGTTCCATAAAAAGTCTCAAAATTACCTTCAGTAGACTTAAGAGGAAATAGTCTGAAGCAGAACCCAGGGTACCCTTCCCCAAGTCAAGACTCAGGTTTCTCTTCCCCAAGATTTCAGTAACACAGTTCAAAAAGCAAAGTGTTCTTGTTTTCTAAACTTAAAGTTCCAAAGTTCAAGGTTTCAAACATTAATTCCTTTAGTTTTTAGCCTTTATTGGGAAGGGGGGCAGCAACCCCTAAGCACTTTAGAGTGAGGCAAGATCGATTTCAAGCACTATGACGGGCCAGGGGGTATGGGGGGGGTGAGTGAAAGGACCACCTCCTCAATATAATTAAATATAATCAACGCTAATAGTGAAGCGCAGGGCGCAAGCAACATTTCTATTTTGCATAGCTATTAGTAATCATAGGTAGAAGCTAAGGCTTGCACAGCAAATGCGGCATTGCATGCATTAGGCCCAAACAACTGTTTTTTCAACAGGAGTTTTTTTGAAAAAATGTTGCTGAAAAAACTCATTGAAGTTATAATGTTTTTATTTTTGGGGGGTTCCCCCAAACCCACTCCACCTATTGTTTGCTGTTCCTGACCCCACCCCCCCAAAAAGAATGTGATGAATTTTTTCGCCAATAGTTGTTCAGCAAAACAACTGTCGAAAAAGCTACTGTCGATAATACAACTCCCATGAGGACAGCCCATACCCCCAACCACCACAAAGCTTTTTTATTGTTCTAACGGTTTTGCAAAGATGTGTTTTTTTACTCAAGAGGAATGTGCCCTATAAGGCCCGGATCACAGACCAGCGCCTGGTGTGCATGTTATCCCACAATAGACAAAGCATGACCCGGCCCATCCCCAGGTGACCACGTGTTATAGCCCAGATATCTGACTAAACCTTAAGATCCCTGAATTCCATTGCACCAGGTGCCCACCAAGCCCAAAGTAACAAGTCCTGAAATGTTCAAAGAGGATGGACAGGGCACATCGTTGAACGACAAGCATATGATTTGTATTGCGAGGTGCTAGGAGGGATAAATTATAGTTCAAAATGAGGGTGGAGGACTTGGAGCCAGATGGCACGGAAGGGAGTGACTGAAATATGTGTTTGAAGGTTAGAGTGCGTCAGAAGATACTTTGTGCTTGTCTTAAGTCTGGGCAATGCTGCGAGGCAGGGTAACTGCTGTTACCATCGGCAGCTGGGAGAGGGGCAGTTCCAACCTCCCCCCGCCTGCTCCTCTCCTCCCCCTCCAGCTATGGAGACACGCAGTCTCGGCAGCGCAAAAGCCACAGAAGGGTAAGGTGCGAACAGTCATCACACCCTTCCTCCAAACAGCAAGGCGCTAAGCGCCATAAGGAAAACAACCATCAGGCAGGGCCCAGGTTCAAAGATCTGCCCCCACCACGCGGTCAGACAGTCGGCTATGCGGCCGGGGGCTGCGACAACAGCAGCCCCCACCATATACACAACAAAGACCAAAGCCTCCCTGGGTCCTATAAATGAGAGCAGCATGCTCAGAGTAATCACAATCTGTTTGTGGACCCTGAACGGGGACCCAAGCGAACAGGAGGTTCACTGTTTACTCAGTGTCTTCCAAATCTTCTTGCTTCTTTAGCAATTCTTGAAGTTCGCTGTACATCGCAGTGTCTTTTTCCTTCCTTAACATTGTACTGTTCAAACCAATTGCTGATGCAGTTTTAACGAAGGAAGAATCAGCAACCGAACGGCCAGCGCAGACGCTGTCAGCTTCAACATTTTCAGCATAGACCGAAAAGCGAGCGGCGAGCGTGTCCAAATCACAGCAAACAAAGACACGTGCTGCGGAATCATCCACAAAACCAGTGCGAACGAAGGAGAAGCGGCACTCGAACAGCACGACGCGGACGGCTTGCGATTCAACACTTTACAGGTGAGCCACCGCGCTGGGGCTACGAGGGAGGAAAAATAGACATTTATGCCCAGAAGAGATACATGTTATTACAGTGGCTCGGAACACACGCGTTATAAGGCAGACGGGGCAGGATAACACAGGCCAATTTTAAACTGTGCAGAGTCACAAACCAGCTTGGGAGGTCGTCTTTGCTTGACAGCCACAAAGAGCTGGCGAACACAGTTCCAAGCTCGGCGTGCCCAAAGAGTGCAGATTTAAAATAATTTCTGTAATACTGCAGGGCGACCTCACAGCGAAACCAAGTATTTAAATCAGTAAATCAAGCCTGGGGGCTCCCCAATTTTCTGAAACCCGGACAAGAAAGCACCAGTCAACAGTTACCCATCACGGGCAACAAATAGAACAGGCGCAAAGAACCCGCCGATAACAACGGTTTAACTCTGTGATATAACCCCTTTTCTTTTTCCTATAGCAGGCATAGAAAAGCATGGGGCCCAAACGGAAAGCACAGGCACCCCCAACACCGGCGCAGAAGCCCAAATCATCACAATTGCTAGCAGCCATTGAAGCAGCAGAGCACTACGGATGAGCATGGGTTAGAGAAAACATGTACGGCCTACCCAGGGAAGGAATTACCAGCCCACCCAGACAGGAGGAGGTTTCTGCACCATTAAAAAGGAGAAAAACATCCGAAGATGCCAGAAAAGGTACCAAAGAATTGTCAAAATTATGCGAGAATATAGCGGAATTACAGCAACTAATGGTAGAAATAAGGGGGAAACAGACGCCGCCCACAAGGGAACCTGGGGCCTCGAACCCCCCCATCGCAATAGAACCTACTATAACGGTTGTCAACCCACCCGTAACACTACCTATAGCAATTCCGCCACAACAAGTACAACAGTTGCCAATAGCGCCCACAGCTATAAATACAACAGCCTCCACAACTCCGGCAACTGATCCAACAGGTGCCCCAAAAACATGGACAACGCCAGGCACAGACAACACGGGCGCGACAGGGACACCCGGCAGCAATACAACTGACATTATATCAATCTGTAATGCGCAATTAGAACAAAAAATGAAATCTTTCCAAACAGAGATATTAAATTGATACAAAAGATGGCTGGCATGGAACATTGATACCACAATCAAAGAAGCCATATGGGCCAAAGAATTTACAGAAATCTTTTCCCTAATAGAAGCACAGCGCAAAGGGAAAGACGCTTTTAGAGACCCCAAAAAAATAGAAGAAAAAGCCATTGTCAGGAACGCCCAGGTCGAACAAAACTGGGACAACTGGTTACAGGCCTTTGCCATATTAGCAACTATATATGAAGAAAAATTCCCCATGGATGGTAGGAAGATCTGGCCATACGTTGATAAAATAAGGGAAGTAAAAGTAACCCAGAGGGGGAAGACATCGCTAGCATACAACATCAGATTTAGGAGGAGCATGTCAGAAAGGCCGGCCATCGAGTGGGATGAAGTCCAGAACGATTTATACACCCTCAACGCCGAACCTCCCCAGGAAGAAGATACCATGCATTCTTCTTCCAAAAATAGCAAAAATTTGCAAGTAAGCAAATCCCATGACAATTATAAATCCAAAAAAGAGGAGCAGCCCTTTCGGAGGAACCAGCCCGGGGCGGCTAAAAATGATGCCCACAGACAGAACAAACAGCAGGCTGTCAAATCCAACATCCCATGCAGAAATTTTGGGAAAAACCAGTGTACATGGGGCAAAGAATGCTGGTACAAACACGTCTGCACAAACTGCAACGGCGACCATGCAACAAGCAATTGCACCAGACTTCCAGCCAAGAAAGAATGATATCCCAATTTTAGAACCAGGACTAACGCCCATCAACCTGGGCAATTTTAGGGACGCCCTAAACAGCTACCCAACATAGAAACCAGCAGGATAATATCGCAGGGTTTCTCCAAGGGGTTTTTCATCCCATTTATAGGCTCTGGGTGACAATATATCCGGATGAATCTAAAGTCAGCCAGGGACAACCCCCAGATAGTAGAAACCAAAATCAAGAAAGAACTGCAGCTGGGAAGGGTAGCAGGTGCTTGGGACGCCATGCCTCTAAAGGAATATTTAATATCTCCACTAGGCCTGGTCCCCAAAAAGGAACCCGGAAAAATGAGACTAATCCATCACCTATCCTACCCTAAAGGCCAGTCTTTAAACGATGGCATCCCACACACAGAATCCGCTGTAACTTACACGCATTTCCAAGAAGCGGTAAGGCTCATACAAGAGTGCGGAGAAACGCCTTGATGGCTAAGCTGGACATCGAATCTGCTTTCAGACTCTTGCCAGTCCACCCAGAGTCACAGCAGTGGCTAGGTTTCACTTTTAACAACACATTCTACGTAGATAGATGCCTTCCCATGGGGTGCGCAGTATCCTGTGCACTATTTGAGAAATTCAGTTCCTTTTTGCAATGGGCTTTTGCTAAAGCAGAGACGAGGGACAAAAATAGTGCATTACCCAGACGATTTCATGGTTGTTGGGCCACCAAACTCTGAGGAATGCGGCCAGGCTTTAGCAAATCTGGAGCATATGGCCGCTCAGTGGGGAATTCCCCTAGCAGGGGAAAAAAACACCAAACCAGACACAAACATAATCTTTCTGGGCATCGAAATAGACTCAGCAAAGGGGCTCTGCAGAAACCCAAAAACAAAAATATCAGAACTCCGGGCTAAAATACAAAACCTAATAATGAAAGATAAGGGGACTGTAAAGGAAATACAATTCTTAGCAGGCAGCCTCAATTTCGCATCCAAAATAATACTGCAAGGGAGGATATTTTCTAGAAGCCTGGAGTTCAAAATCAAATCACTCACCAAACCACACTTGCATATCCGGCTAGGCAGAGAGGTGAAACAGGACCTGGAAACATGGGGAAAATTCCTCAGAGATTTCAACGGGTCTTTACTTTGGCGAACGCCTTTGAATACCCGGTCAAGCAGGGTCCTATACACCGACGCAGCTGGGAGCAAGGGGTTTGGAGCCATACTAGACTCCGAATGGGTGGCAGGACACTGGCCCAATTCATGGCAAGCAGCAGGGTGGACAAGAAACATCACCTTACTAGAAATATTCCCCATCTGGCTAACATTACACATCTGGGGCAGGCGACTAGCGAATACGGAACTTTTGATTTGGTGCGACAACATGGCGGTAGTGGGCTCCATAAACAGAAGGTCTACGAAATGCCCTCTGGTACTAAAAGTATTACGAGCCATTACAACAGTCACATTACAAGTAAATGGTGTACTCAAAGCGAAACACATTTCAGGGGCAGATAATAACATTGCTGATGCCTAATCTCGCTTCCAGTGGACAAGATTAGTAGAGCTAGCGCTGCACGCCCAAGAACAGATGACACCAATACCAGCAGAATGCTGGGCAATAATGGGAAGATAAGAATAACGGCATCAACGCCAACGCCAGAGAGCACAAGCCGGGATGCCCAACGAAAACCAGGCACCTCTAAAACGGGTGCCAACGACACATCAGCATCAACGCCAGCACCAGAGAGTGCAGGCCGGGATGACCAATACAAAGCAGGCACCTCTAAAACGGGTGCCAACAACACATTGGCATCAACGCCTGCACCAGAGAGTGCAGGCCGGGATGACCAATACAAAGCAGGCACCTCTAAAACGGGTGCCAACAACACATTGGCATCAACGCCAGCGCCCGAGAGCCCAGGCCGGGATGCCCAACAAGAATCAGGCACAACAACAAAGGGTGCCAACAACCTCACAGGCTTCCTAACAGAGATGGCAGCGAGAGCGGTGGCAAGCACCACAGCAACACAGTGCAGTAAGTGTTTGCAAACAGTATTCAAAGCCACAGGTTTAAAATACGTGGAGCTAATAACGATTAAAGATATAGAAGTATTTTTAAAATGGGCCCGGGAAAAAGGTTTCGAAAGGGATTGGGCTAAAAGACACCTGGTGGCAATCTCATACTTTACGAAAATACGGAGCGATTCAGACCCCACCCAGAACACCCTCATTTCTTAGGCAATGAAGGGATGGGGCAGATTAGAGGGGCCGCAAGGGGACACCCGCCGACTCCTGGATTTCACCAAACTGGTACAGATAGCAAGCCATTTGGAAGCCATATGTTGGCACCCTTACGAGACAATGTTATTTAAAACAGCCTTTTTCCTAGCCTACTTCGGGGCTTTCCGGGTAGGAGAAATCGCTTCCAGCACCAAGGCCACAAATGGCCTGGGCGTCATGGAAATCAGGGTGAGACAGGAGAGTGTTAATATAGAAATGCAACAGTCGAAAACGGGTGCAAAAAGAACTATCAATATTTGTTGCAGCAATGAGGCAACAAACTGCCCGGTGTGCATCACCAACCTATATTACGCACAACGACCCAAAGTGGGGGGGGGAGTTTTTTAATCCACAAGGATGCATCAGCCCTACCAATTTAAAGGAGTGCTGATGAAAGCAATCAGCAGAGCAGGGTGGGATCCCAAACATTTCGGCACTCATTCCTTCAGGATAGGTGCCACCACCGCAGCATGGCAAGGAGGTTTAGCACCGCAACTACTAAAAAACATAGGGGGATGGAAGTCAGACTGTTATAAAAGATATATCAGACCGCAATCGATATAACCATCGACCCTTATAATTTGTCTTGCTTTTCCCTCCCTCCCTCCACCACAGAAACAACAGGCAAATTGAGGACCACACTCCGATCAGCATGGATAGTTGGCCACTCATTCGTTTTCAGGACAGGCAGATGGGCAGAAGAGACTAAAGAAGGGCCACCTTTCAGAAACACTATTACTTCATGGTGGGGATACAGAGGCCTACGTTGGGCGGACGTCCACAAAACATTAGCGGAACTGGTGGCATACAGGGATCCACCAGAATTCCTGATCATACATCTAGGGGGCAACGACCTAGTCAACACAGCTAGACACACCCTATGCGAAGAAATGGGCTCCTCCCTAGCAGGCATTTCGCACAACTGGAGGGGTACCGAAATATATTTCTCAGCCATCTTACCAAGAAAGAAATGGCTAGGGGCCAACTGCTACAAATCTATAGACATATCCAGAAGAAAACTGAACAGGACTATAGAGAGATTCTGTATGACTAGAGGACTGGGTTTCATAAAACACCCAGCCATTACACTAGGCAACCCAGAGCTTTTTCTCGACGACGGCACCCATCTGTCTAGCCAGGGCATGGAGCATTTCTTTCGGGAAATCAATACAACACTTGCTCACAGGGGCTGTCTCTAGGGCATACTCTTGGGGGAACACGGTCAGCCGGCAACCTGCCCGTGTGTGGCGGCACGGGTTCGAGGGGGTAACCGCAGGACATGGTGCCCAAAAGTATGATACCATCATGATATGTGATATTGTTATTGTCATAACCCATATCTGTACAATAAAATCCTACGGCCTTTTTATTGCCAACACTTGAAACAAGTTGTGAGCCTATCATTATGGGTGAGGGTTTGGGGTTCGGCCATTACTAATGCATGCATATGTGTTCAGCAGTTATGGGCAATGCTGCATGGGCATCCCACAAGCGAGGCAGGGTAACTGCTGTTACCATCGGCAGCTGGGAGAGGGGCAGACCCAACCTCCCTGCGCCTGCTCCTCTCCTCCCCCTCCAGCTATGGAGACACGCAGTCTCGGCAGCACAAAAGCCACGGAAGGGTAAGGTGCGAACAATCATCGCACCCTTCCTCCAAACAGCAAGGCGCTAAGCGCCATAAGGAAAACAACCATCAGGCAGGGCCCAGGTTCAAAGATCTGCCCCCACCAGGGGGTCAGACAGTCGGCTATCCGGCCGAGGGCTGCGACAACAGCAGCCCCACCACATACACAACAAAGACCCAGGGCCTCCCTGGGTCCTATAAATGAGAGCAGCATGCTCAGAGTAATCACAATCTGTTTGTGGACCCTGAACGGGGACCCAAGCAAACAGAAGGTTCACTGTTTACTCAGTGTCTTCCAAATCTTCTTGCTTCTTTACCACAGAACCCACCCACCCTACAAAAAGGAGAGAAGAGCAAAAAGAAGTACAAGGCACTGTACGGTGCCCACAACAAGTCGTGGGACACAAGAAGGCGGCACGGGTCCGAGGGGGTAACCTCAGGACCCGGTGCCCAAAAGTATGATACCATCATGATATGTGATATTGTTATTGTCATAACCCATATCTGTACAATAAAATCCTATGGCCTTTTTATTGCCAACACTTGAAACAAGTTGTGAGCCTATCATTATGGGTGAGGGTTTGGGGTTCGGCCATTACTAATGCATGCATATGGATTCAGCAGTTACTGTCAGGTGTACAATATAGTAAAAGAGTAGCATTAGGTTAGGAGTATATTTAATTTGTTCTATGCCCTTTGACGTGAGAAGAAAGTGATCACCACAGCACCCATGTGATGGAAGACGGACGGACTGGGCTGGAACCAATGACCTGGCATCTCTTATGGAGCAGGCAGATCATGTAGAGGTGCAGACCAACCAGCCACGCAGATTTTTACTGTATGTATTGCATGATCTATGATGATGTTTTCCTTTATAAGATTCTGCTTGTACTACTTTTTGGCAGAATGTTCTTAGCATAAAAGTTATTTGCTGTTGCTCTCATCTGCATATGAGATTAAAACTTGTTATCTTTACCAGATCGACTCAGGCCTTTCTTCCCTAGCAGGTTGAATTCTCTCTGGTGTGCGCGTTCAGGGACTTGCCTTCAATTGGTGACCCCAATGTGATCTCATCGCCCCCTGTATTTTCAGTGGCTTCCAGGCTGCTTCCCCAGAAGGAGCTGCGCCCACCTACAGCGACCGGTCCCAAAAAAACATGTGTTCCGAGTGGTTTAGCAGGAGCCATTTTAAGAGAAGTCCACTCTGCTCTTTGAAGCAGGGCGCGGCTCTGAGGTGAGTGCAGGCCGGTGTTGGAACCCTCTGACGGAGTTCGGGTGAGCATGCACATGTGAGTAGACTCTTGTAGGCGATAACAAGTAGTGGGCAGATGCAGGGGGAAGTGATAGAGGTGTGAGCATGTGGAGACCGAGGTCGTTGATGTGATTTGGGTGTGGTTTGTGTTATTTTATATTGGTGTTTATGCTGGTAAGATATTATAAGGTAAGACAAAGGTAAGGCAAAGTTAAGGCAGGGAGCCCCTCCTCAGAAGGGGAGGGAAGGTGGTACCACAATAAAATATATAATTTAAAGGAGGAATACAGAAATAAAAGTAATGGTCTCATATAAGGAGAAGACCTGGAACAAGTGGTGGTTATTTTTTTAGTTTGTTATTTAAGTGTATTGTATTTGTGGTCTATTGGATGAAGAACAGGCCCTAGGAGGGGCAGTAATTGTCCGTGTCGCAGTGTGGTGTGGAATTGGACGGGTTTGTGGAGTGGTGTGTGTGCGCAAGCAAGGGGGACAGAAAAGGGTGGAGGTTGATTTTCTTTTTGTCACAAGCAAGCGGCAGAGTGTGCCATGCGTTAGCGGGACTTTGCAGGGTCAGTAAAGGATAGGCATCACTAGCATGGGGGGAGGAACACCAATATAATATATGTATAAGGCCCAGCCACTGTATCATGACAGGATGGAGAAATACCATACGCAGAGGATCGCTGCGACAGGAAGAGGAGAGATGCCCTGCCCATGGCCAGAACACATAAGAGCATCTTTGAACAAATGTCCACATTTTTAATAGCTAAGTATAAGGGGGAGCAGCTACAGAAGAGAAAAGAAATCTTAGACCTCTGGCGTATGTTCAAATATGCATAAAACCAACGGGACGCAGTAGGGGCACAGAGACAGAAAGGTGGAAAGTGTAGGAAGGGAGAAGGAGAGGGTGGGGAGCCAGCGGAGCGCGAGGGATTATATCCCTTGACAGCGTGTCCCGGAGAAGGGTACACAAATCCAACCTATATACCCACTGTGATAGGGACCCCTTCAGAACCAGTCACACCACAAGCCACCACACCCCCACCCCATACACAAACCTGCCTGAAGTATCGGCATCCACGGGTGTCAGGTCAAGAGAGATTGAAGGCAGGTTGTCAGAGTTGTTTGCAGAACTGAACAGGAGCAGGATACAAGCATCCTCAAGAGTGGTGAGGAATGTAGGGGCTCCAGAAGAGGGATCAGATCAGGAGATTTCTTGCTTAGAATGGATAAGGGATGAATATGAAATGTATGTGTTGAAAGTGAAAGAGGCTGGGGTAAGAGGGCACTCTGCAGGCAAGATATGGTGGTGGGATATTTTGAAAGGGAGTACGATAGTGATTCGTTCACCAAGGAACAAGAGTAAGGAAGGGGTGAAGAAGTGGCTGAGAGTACCACCCAAGCAGCAGACACGTGGGGGAGGGGCAGGTTGAGGAGTAAGACTGACCGGAGAGCGTTAGTAAGAAAAAGGGAAAGTATGACACAGGGTATGGGAAGTGGGGTAAATACGCAGATGCCCCTGATACATAAGGGGGGGAGAACACAATATTTGCTCTGGCCCCATATCGATAAGTATATTTTAATTATAGGCCCTCCCACAGAGGTGAGCAGGGGGATGTATCAGTTTGAAAGGCAAACAGCAGGGGTGCTCCAGGCAATAGGGGATATCAAGAGCTTGATGGTTGCTATAATAGGGGACCCTGCTGGGGATGTGTGGGTTAAAGCTGGGTATCCGGGAATAACCCTGAGGAACGATGAACATGATGAAGCATTGTTTAATGGAATTAGAGCACAAGTGTGGAATGCATTATGGACGGCTTTCCCGGATACCCCCGATTTACAGTGCCTGATGCAGTGTACAATGGGTGATGATGAGGATTCAGCTAAATTCATTCACAAATTCCAAGAGATGTGGAGAGCTTAAACGGTAGGACCATGGGATCGTTCAATATTGTTCTTCTATTTTATTGTAAAGAGAGGGTTGCCAAAGGAAGTGCAGAAAGCGTTAGACAAGATTTTAAGTATTGAAGCAAAGAGGTGACCGGTGTATAATAGTGCATCATTGCAAAAGGATCAAGGAGCAGGAGAGGGAAAAAGCGCAAAAATGGCATCAAGCGGAGGAAGCAAAGTTGGCAGAAAGGAAATTGGCAAAGGGTGTTGTTCAGGCAACTGGTCGTAAAGGTGGGAGGGAAGGTAGTATGGGCGCCCCTACTATATTCCGAAAGTTCCCTTGTTAATTTACACGGCAGGGACCTGCTCAGCAAAATAAACATGACAATATTATTTACAGATCGCGGTATAGTTTGCTCCATGCCTGGGATGTGTGCTATAAGTTGATAATACACACAATGACTAGGGAGGTGGCGGTCCACAGGACTCCTGTGGACCCTGACGTGTTTATTTATAGTATTGCTGTGCTTGTGGAGGCGGTGCCTCAGATTGCTAAACAGTGTTGGCGAGTGCCCACAGATTTCAACTTCCTTCGAGCTGTGTAACCTGAAGTGGTGGCGGGAACGATATTGTTGCTGGATTTACAGTGATTGTTGGTCACTGACAAGATGGTTGTCGTGATAGGAATTGACAGGGATGGGTGTGAGTGGTGCACAGTGCTCTGTAAAGATCCAACAGTACAGTTAAAGGAAATGACGGGTGACGAGTTGTTTGAGAACAATGACAAAGATGGGGAGATAATATTGGAGATTTGTCTCCTGTGACATAATGATACAGTACCGAAGGGTGCAGTGCCCCCTGCTGGCAGTACTACCCCCACCTCTATTCCTTGAACGAACACTTACAACATGTACCTTCGCAATTGTGGACTACAAATCCACACGATGTGGGATTACTGAAAGACGTTACCCATGTGCATATAACATAAAGCCAAGAGCAGTGCTACTTAGGGTAAAACAATATCCGTTATCAAGGGAGGTGGAGGACAGTATTAGAAATACACTACAGGCTCTACTGGACCATGGAATTATTGTACAGCCCATGTCTCCATGTAACACAGCGATATACCTTGATAAGAAATCGACAGGGGGCAAGTGGAGAATGTTATGCAGCATCTGCAATGAGGCCACATAATTCACAGTAGTGGATTTGAAAAATGCATTCTTCTCGATTCCATTCCAAACCTGAGTCGAGGCCTGACAGCATTTACACAGGGCCAGATGCGATTTAAACATACTGGGTTACCTCAGGCATACTGTGAGATCCTGAGCATTTTTAGCAGGATATTGCATGCTGATTTAGGGAACATTCAGGTGCCCAGTATGATTATCCAGTACATGGCCGATATGTTAGTGTATAGCGACAGTGAGCAACGCTCCTGCAAGGAATCCATGAACTCTTATGACTGCTGGCCTACAAGGGCTATTAGGTTGATATGGCCAGGTCACAATACTGCCAACAGCAGGTGCTCTATTCAGGGCAGTTCATATCAGTGAATGGTAAACTTATATTACCAGATAGGGGAGCATCAGTACGCGCCACCCCCAGACCTGCCTCAGTTGAAGAAATGCAGAGGTTTTTGGGGTTGTGCAATTACTATAGGGCATGGATCTTAGATTACACGGCATACACAAGGCCGCTTTTACAGTCTCTTAGGGAAGCACAAAAAATAAAGTACCAAACGTTACAGTGGACGGCAGACATGATCAAACAGTTTGATGATTTGAAAGAAGGCATTAATTTGGCACCTGTACTGGACACCCCAGATTACATGCAGGAATTTTACTTATTCTTACATTCAGGTGGCCAGATCATGACAACGGTACTGACTTAGAAGAGCACTATGGGCCATACGCCATTGGCCTATTATAGTGGCACTCTGGATACAGTTTGTCTCATGTCTCATCAGTGGTAGCGGGGGTAGTATATCACGTCAAATTGTTGGCTCATTTGAGGCCCATGATTTCCCAAGAAAGTGCTGAGACAATTGCTACGGCAATAATCGGTGCTAAATTGGATTATTGCTGCAGCCTTCTGTTGGGCATCAGTCAATGGGAAATGCATAGACTACAGGTGGCCCAGAATTGGGCGGTTAGAGTAGTACTCAGACTTCCCAGGCCTAGCCATGTAACTGAGGCTAGACGTTCTCTCCAATTGTTTCCCATTGAATCCTGGATTAACTTCAGAGTGCTGGTCATTGTTTTTAAATGCAGGCTACAAATAATGCTGGCATATTTACAAGATCACATAAAAGAGAAGTGTAACCAAAGAACTCTTAGATCAGGATCCCTAAACTTGATAATACAGCCAAGATGTAAGACATCAAAGGCGGAAAATGGAGCATTCAATGTGAAGGCCGCTTCCCTTTGGAATAAATTGCCTGCAAGACTGAGGAGTCACAATTCTCTCCAAGCTTTAAAGAAGGAATTGAAGACCCTCCTATTTGCCTGATATTTTTATGCCATGGATGCTATCAACTGCATCCTTTTTTGGCTGGGAATCAAGTAAACACTCCTCATTGGCTTTTGACCTCCCATTCTCTTCTCTGCTTCTCTGTTTGGTGTTGTCTGTCTTTTTGTAGTCCGCGCCTTTATGCCTGTAGGCCAATAGTGCGCATAACAAATGTAATGTAATGTTTGCGCGCAAACAACCCTTAGCAGCTGCTGCTATTGCAATAGAGAAAATTGTAATGATGTACTCAGTTACGTTGTATGTGGAACACTCATTGTTTGCTATTCTAGAAAGGTCAAAGTCTACTCTGACTACACAGAGATCTTCGGTGTATGAGATTATTATTTCAAAGCCTCACATTCATGTGGTTTGATGTAAAACAGTGAATCTGGCTACCTTTTTAAAAGTTATGCCCACTGCCGAAGATCTGACAATGCATGACTGCGCCCCATACGAGGGGGAGGAGGATGATATCCCCAAAGCAAAGGATTGTGCATTGATTGAGGGTGAAGTACTCTTTGTTGACAGGTCGTCCACAAGTGATCAGAAGGATGGGCAAAGACTTACAGGGACAGCGGTGGAATGACCCGAGAAAGGGGAGTACAAGACAGTGGTCTTGAAAAGACTACCAATGCATTATTCTGCACAGGTGGCAGAACTCATAGCACTTATCAAAGCATTGGGAGCATCTAATGGGTGCCATGTCACAAAATATTTAGACTCTGCGTACATCATAACGACTGTGCAGGCCGGTTTGTCCTGCTGGAAGAGGAGGGGATTACGGAGGGTGGATGGATCTTCAGTGCAGCATGCAGCGCTGCTAGAAATACTAATAGAAGCATTATTCCAGACATCTGTTGTGGCGGTCGTCAAGTGCACCGCCCACACTAACGGGACAGACGAAATTTCGATGGGGAACAAAGCCGCTGATGCAGCGTACCTGCCAAACAAAATGCCTACTGAGTATGTTGTGCCTGCCCCACCAGCAAGAGAACATCCAGCACCTTACACAGCTTTGCCAATCTCCCAGATTATTGAGTTACAAGGAAGGGCAGCTGAAAGGCAGAAAGAGTTGTGGTTACGGAGAGGTTGCAAGCAATCCCTGACAGATCTGTTGTGGAGTCAAGAGAGCTCTGGGAAGACAGTAATGTCCCAGGAGCTCCTCATAGTAGCCGTTGAACAGTTACATTATCTATCCCACAGTTCAAAGCAGCACATAACAGCAGATATACAGGACGATTGATTTAGACCAAAAATGTAGGACAGTATCACAGGTCATGAGGATCCATTTGAAGTCCAAAGCCAAGTGCAATTCCTGATATGACTCTGTAAACTTAGGTGTAGGGCGGCTGAGAGGAAATGGAGGGCTTCTTGTTCATCCTCTGACAAACTGGCCTGCCGCCTGCTCCAAAGGCAATAGAGACTCTCTGTCCGCACCAAGAAGAGAGTCCACATTCAAGCCTGTGTCTCTGCGGCATCTAACAACTCGGCTGAACTCTTTAAAATCTGAAAGGAGCTGGCCAACCTTGCTGCAGTCTCCACCTCCACTCTCACCTCCCAGGCTCTTTGCAATGCCCTTGCTGCTCACTTTATCTCTAAAACCCAGGACATCTTGTCCACCCTCCCTTCGCTCCACCTCCTCTCCCCTCTCTGTCTCTGCTTGCTGTCCCTCCTCCAGCTACCCCCCACCCTCTTTCACCTCCTTTCCTTTTTTCTCCCCTGATGAAGTCGCTAGACAAGTCGGATCTATGAAAGCCTCATCAAATCAAGTCCATCCCTGCTCCTCTAAAACCATTTGGGACCACATTGATACCCTTGCTCCAGCCCTTGCCGATTTCTGCAACCTCTCCTTTGCCTCTGGATCTTTCCCCTCCCCCTGAAGCACTCCATTGTGCATCCTCTGCTCAAGAAACCCACAGCCGGTCCTTCTTATCCGGCTAACTATCGCCTTATTTCCATTACTCCCTTTCTGGGTAAACACCTGGAAAAGCTAGCCATCTCTCAGCTAAACCTTCATTCCAATTCTGTTGGCTCTCTCCATGACCACCAATCTGGCTTCAGAGCTGCCAGAAGCACCAAACCTGCTCTCCTATACATCCGTGAAGATGTGCTCTCCAACCTTGACTCTAACATTCCCTCTGTCCTTATCCTACTTGATCTCTCCTCTGCCTTAGACACGGTCAACCACACCACCCTGCTCAACCGTCTCTGTGACAACCTGGGTATCACTGATCAGGCTGTGGCCTGGCCGACCTCTTTCCTCTCTGATCGACACTCCCAATTGGGTCCTTCCTTTCATCAATCTCTCTCTCTACCTGTGGTGTTCCCCAGGGGTCTAACCTCTCGCCCTGGCTTTTCAACCAATACCTGCCAGCTCTTGCCTACTGCATTTCCATTTTCTGCTCAAACTTCCAGTGCTATGCTGATGAAACTCAACTCATTTTCAGGCTGCCCTCGGCCACCTCCTCTCCCTCCCTCATTTCTGATTGCCTAATTGCCATTCAAAATTGGGGTACTGCCAACAATCTTTGTCTAAATGCCAACAAGACTGAGATCCTTCTCCTCTGTACACCTTCACCATCCTTTCCCCTTACTCTCTGGCCGGCCTCCCTTGGCCCTCCTCCTACCCCCACCTGTGAGGCCAAGAACCTCGGGGTCATCTTTGACTCCACACTTTCCTTCTCTGCACACATTTCTGATGTCTCTGAAAAGTCAAACCTCTTACTCCACCTCCTCAGAAGTACTCTGCCTTTCTTCTCCTTCCCCCAGAAGCTCACTGTCTCTCATGCTCTGGTTCTCTCCAGGTTGGACTACTGTAACAGCCTCTTTCTAAATCTACCTGCCTCCACTCTCCGCCCTCCATCCTAATCCAGAACAGGACTGCAAAACATGTCCTTGGCCTCAAGCCCTGCGAGTGTATCTCTCCAGCTCTGAAATCCCTTCATTGGCTCCCAGTGGATGCAAAGTGTTTATTAAATTTAAAACCCTCTGCATTGTCCACAAGGCTTTCTGGGGCCTGGGTCAAAATACCTTTAAATATCCCTCCGCAAATACCTCCGCTCTCGTGCCCTACGCTCCTCTACGTCCAACTCCCTCAGGGTCAGTCGTTTTAAAAAAAAGAAGGTGGGGAGCAGATCTCTGTCTTTGGCTGGGGCCTCCCTTTGGAACAGCCTACTAGACACCTTGAAACTTGAGGAGCACCATCTCCGGTTCCAGAAGCACCTCAAGACCTTCCTCTTTGCTTCTGCCTTTGCCCCTCTTCTCCCCTGCAGACCTGTTTTTCTCTCTTGGCACTGTGCACCTGGACACCCTCTGTCCTTTGTGCCCAGGCACCTGCTCACCCTGCCTCCCACCTGCACTGCCTCCGGACCTCACATTGCACTGGGTTCTGTATCTGTACCCATGCATCCCCCCACGTTTCCTCTGCTCTTATCAGATATATCTGACTAATCTTGCACTTGCCACTTGCTGGCTGCACTACCACCTTTCCATTGCCTGTATTTATTCATTTATTTAACTTATTCTTTTCTCTCCACTGTTCTGCACTTTCCACCTCTCCCCCTTCCACGCACTTTCCCCCTTTTGCCTTCTCCATGCACTTGCGCATTCTTAATGTCACTGGGCCTAGTAAGATCGTTGTTTTTATTTTTTGTTCTCCTTTGTTCCCCTCCCTTTGCTTGGTTGCGCTCTGAAACACTTGTGTATGAGCGCAATATAAATAAAATATCATATCATATCATATATTGCACCACATGTCAAGGTTTTAGTACAGGTATGACACTACAGACATTACAGGGCTCCTTGCCCTGCCCTACTGGGCCATTCCGTGAACTACGCATAGATTACACTGACATGGGGGAGTGTTGTAATGGCTCCAGGTTCCTCGTAGTAGTGGTTTGCCCTTTTTCAGGGTGGGTGGAAGCAGGGCCGTGTGCACACCCAGATGCCAAGTATGCTGCTAGTTTTTTGGTATGGAAGGTTTTCCCTTGATGGGGTGTGTGCAAGGTCTTAAGGTCAGACAATGGCACACGTTTTTTCAATGTATTGTTTCAGCAAGTCACAGCACTACTTGGCATTATGCACTGGATGTGTTCGATTTACCATCCACAGGGCAACAGCATTGTGGAAAGAATAAACAGCAGCCTATTAAAAAACAAATTATCCAAACTGTGCACCCTCTGGCCCTCTTCAGTTTACATACACAGCCCAACAAAGACCACCATCTGTCACCTCATGAAGTGGTCACTGGTCAGCGTATGCACACCCCCATATCCCCTGTAAGACGAGCTTCAGACGCATATAGGGCGACAATGGTGCTAGACGACGAGTTCAAAGATTATTTGACCACACTAACTAGGGCAATTAAATGTGTCTCTCAACAGATTGCACCTCCCGGGATTGAGATGACAGACATCGGATGTAGCAACCACGACAGTGACAGATTCCAAGCGCATGATTACACACTGCTGCTTCGTGATTTTGTATAGGTTCATAATTTTGTGCGCATGTGGAACAACCTTCGGTTGCACAGACCCGATGAGGTGGTGTTTTGCACTCCCCTTGCAGTGAAAGTAAAGGGTTTGCACTATTGGGTCCACCTCTCTGATGTCTGTAGGGCACCTCTAGATAGTACTTTGTTACATCAATTATCCTAAAAATGAGGGGTAGCAATAACTGTGCCCCATTTACCTCAATGGCCTGTCCAGGCACAATACTTATGCGGTGGCACACTCCATTGGCAAGCCGAAGCTGAGCTGCTAGCTCTATATCATTTTCTTTTCAGGAAACTCTTTCTCTCCTTTTTCTCTCTCTTTATTTCTCTCTCTATGTCTTGCTCTCTCTCCCCCTCCCTCTCTCTATCTCTCTCTATCTCTGTGTAAAAAGTACATCTTGTACATCTCTCCTTTTCGTTGTCTTGTGTATCTGTGTTCTCATTTCAGTAGAGAAGAAGACGTGACAAATGTAGATAATTTGTTAATTCGGGACCCGAGGTGTACATGCACAAATGAGGAAATATGGACCTATGTTTATTATTGTGGGTTGGCCATTATCCCAGGTCTCTGTGTGATATTGGTGGAACTATTGGGACTGTATTGGGGGGAGGATGTTATACGGGGAGGGCCTATAAACGGGGAAATGGGATTGTATATTATCCAAATGGGACAGTACATATACATGTTAATAATATTCGCATAGTTACATATATTAGTAATATTGTGAGTACTAACAATAATAATGGGAATGAATATAGTAGAGGCAATAGTGCTGATACGAGTATTAGTGATGATGTTATTTTCGGTAGCTCTGTTAAAGCTGCCGTCCCTGAGAACGTGCATAGAATAATGAAAAGAGAAGTATGAAGAAAGTATGATACATATCAAGGGCTGGGTTTGGATGTGATTAAGGATATCTGTCATCCCGACTCATGGTATAACGACATGAGTGGTGTGGGATGAAACACTTTGAAGGGAAGCATGCCTCAAGGGATCCCAAGGTGCTAGTGCCACAAGCAGTCCCAACTATATAGGCACAATTACTAGTTCATCTTGCGCTATGTAGGATAAAAGGAACGTTCCAGGCACATAGTGTGCAACTGCAAATGGTGGGTCCAGATCTTGTACAATGCAGCGTCGATTCAAAAAACATCAAGTGTATGGAGCAATCCAATCTGATAGTGAAAGGGTGTAAACATGTCAATAACAACTGGCAGGACATCACACTACCTTGCTTGGCAGAAGGACTTGTAACATACAGCAAGGAAAGGATAGCACAGATGGACAATTTCTGTGCGCAAATCTGGCAGACCATATCACAAAGCTGACCTAGATTACAACAATGGTAATGACGGTGTGAGTGCACAAGGAAGAGGAATATGGACATTGTTTTCAAAGCACGGGTACAGTCTTTGTTGGCTCGAACGAACATTGCAATAATACTCTCCTGATCGCAGATATGAAGAAGGGAACAGCAGCGATGATGGATTACTACTGGGTCTGTGGCCAACAAGCTTACTTGTACCTCCCACCATCATGGAGGGGCTGTTGTTCGCTGGCCACATTGCACTCAGTGCTATTAGTGATCCCAGAAGAACACCTGAAGGGGGCGAGCATTGCCTGCCAAGGGGCAAACTAGTCTCCCCACATTTGAAAATGAATATAAGGGCCTGTGGCCCACACAAGAGCTCCACATACTGCCAGGAAAGGACAGCTCCAACAACTAAATAAGACAAAAAGATCGAATTACATATCCAAAGACTCTTCCTCATTGCTTGCTGAAATACCAGAAGAATACAGGCTCTATAGCTCAGCAGAATCCTTTTTCACATCTTTACTTTTGCCAGGAGTGCAGGCCACAGCAAACGCCAAATGGTTGCAGATCATGAGATGGGATCTGGTCCAGCTCGCGGACGATACAGAGAACGGGTTTACCGTGATCAAGGTTGAGTTGTGTGCATTGAGACTTATGACGATGCAAAACTGATATGTGCTGGGCATGTTAACGGCAATGGAAGGAGGGGTTTGAAATAAATGTGGCGATTCCTGCTGCATATCTGTGCCCCCAGAGGATACGGAGAATGCATCATTATCCCACATCATTGCAGCTGTCATTGGCTTGGGGGTTAGCATGAAGAAGGAGGGAGGAGTACAGGACAGTGACTGATTTACTTTGGCATTCAGTTGGGACTGTCGTGGCTCGGACCGATCCTGAAGATATTGATGCCCATTATCATGTTCATCCTTGTTATTTTCTGCACCTGTCAACTGAGCCATCAATGTTGTGCCACTGTGGCACCCAAGAGAGTAAGAATGAGGTTATGAATTGGAGCTTCAAAATCACCTCGCGAGACAAAAGATATTGAAGTACAGACTGATATGCCACAAAATGGCCCTAGGTATGAAATGCTCCCCATCCCGTATGGAGATGAAGTTGACTTATTTAGAAAATTACACAGAGGATTGGGTGGACCTGGCAGGGGTTGGGGTGCATCTATATCACTTGTTCACCTGAGTAATATGCACGTAGAGGGGAGAGTTTGCGGTCAATATGCAGGGTGTGGGCACCGATAAAGGGAACACAACCATACATGGAAGCGGAAAGGAGACAGCGGAAGTAGAGGTGTATTAAAGGGTTCATTACTGTAGAAGTAACAAAATGGGGGAATGTTGGGAAGGGGACAGCCCCGTTCCACCCTCCTAAGTGTTTTTGAGTGAGGCAAGATATATTTGAAGAACTATGATGGGCCGGGGGGCGGTGAAATAACCATCTCCCAATCTGAATGACCCAACTTCAATATAATCAATTATAATTAACCCCCACAGTGTATCGCAGGGAGCGAGCAACATTGTTATTTTGCGTAGATATTATTAATCATAGGTATAAAGTAAGGCTTACACAGTGAATGCGCTATTGCATACGCTAGACCCAAATTGCGAGACAAGGGAAAACTCCAGAGATGCCCGAGCTCCCATGAGGACAGCCCACAACCCCAACTGCCACAAAGCTTATTAATTATTCTAACAGTGTTGCAAAGATGTGTTTGTTTTCTCAACAGGAATGTGCCCTACAAGGCTTTGATCACAGACCAGCGCCTGGTGTGCATGTTATCTCACACTGGCCAAAGCATGACCCGGCCCATCCCCAGGTGCCCACAAGTTCTAGCCCATATAACTGACTAAACCTTAAGATCCCTGAATTCCATGGCACCTGTAACAAGTCCTGAAATGTTCAAAGAGGATGGACAGGGCACATCGTTGAGCAACAATCATATGATTGGTATTGTGTGGTGCTGGGAGGGATATATTATAGTTCAAAATGAGGGTGGAGAACTTGGAGCGGGATGACACAAAAGGGAGTGAGTGAAATGTGTGTATGAAGGTTAGAGTGCCCCAGAACCTCCTTTGTGCTCAGCTTTAGGCCTGCCAGGTGTACAGTATAGTGATAAAGTAGCATTAGGTTAGTAGTGTAGTTAATTTATTCTATTACCTTCAACGTGAGAAGAAGATGATCACTGCAGCACCCACTTGATGGAAGATGGACAGACTTAGCTGAAACCAATGACCTCGAATTTCTTATGGAGCAGGCAGATCATGTATAGGCACACACCAACCAGCCGCGCAGGTTTTTACTGTATGTATTGCGTCATCTATGACAATGTTTTCCTTTATAAGATTCTGCTTGTACTACTTTTGGGCAGAAGGTTCTTAGCAGCAGAGTTCTTTGCTGTTGCACTCATCTGCGTATGAGATTAAAACTTGTTATCCTTACAAGATCAAATCGGGCCTTTGTTCCCTAGCGGGTTGTATTCTCTTTGGTGTGAGCGGTCAGGGACTTGCCTTCACTTTCACACAAGTGGACATCAATATTCGCTGTAATTTTCAAAGTCACACTGAAAATCAAGCTTCAGCACCTTTTGTTTGTAGAGTGCTTAAAGTCAATTTGGAACTCAATAGTCTTTGGGTTGTTTATCCTTTAAAGTTGTATTAATTTCAACATTGTAATATACAATGGTTTGTTTGGAAGTGAGGTTCTGTTCCCTTTCTGGATTCCCACGTTTCTTTATTCTGATTGTTAACAAGGTTTTGATTCAGCTCGGTATTCTCTAGTCATAGGCTTTGCTTATTATTCCTTTGCGATTTATCCGTTGTTCAATAAGCGTTTATTTCCCTTTAATTGAATTGCCTAATGTTCAGAGACCTTCGAAAACATGTTTCTTGAATCACGCAAACACTCTGATACAAAGTATCCCCAGCTCTTCCCAGCTTTTCGATAATTGACAATGGAGGATCAGAGATCTTTGAAAAACAGGCCTATTCAAGGCAAACAACCACTCCGATATAATGTATTCACTTTATAACAAAGTTCACGCACTCGTGCAGCGGGTTTCCCATTCTTAGAAACTGACTGCTCTCTTTCATTGTTCTTGTTGCATTGCGGATCACACAGTCTTCAACTCACAGTTCTTTTTACAGCTCGGATCACAGAGACTTCTATTGTTGTGTCAGGGCTCCAGCTCCTGTCCTTCAAACACCCATGTGTTGGTCCTCTCACACAGGGGAACAAACACTTCAAGCGACAAGGAAAGGGGCAGCCTTCCCTCATGGCTCCCCTCACTGTGCTCAGCCAGCTCCGGGGAGTCCCAGCTCCCACGCCATAATTCCATGGACCGCTTCTCTCCATAGTCCCCAGCATCTTGGCATCCCGCTCCAGCTGCTTGCACCAGCCTCCTTGCTGCTTCACCTGTCACTCCCTTTTCCACTGGGCAGGTCTTCATTTATACACCTGTAGCCCCTTGACAGGATGCAGGTTTGAATGCCAATTTTCCCTGCCTGACCACAATCAAAGGGACATGCCTGACCTTCACAGATCTTAGCAGGCATCTTCCTCCTCCCGTCACCAGAGTGGTAAAAGAGCATAGTCTTCATTGCTCTTAGTTACGTCTTCTTCGTCTCAGTACTGTCAAGTGTCAATTATGGAGACTTGAGGGGAACTGGCTTATAACAACCTATAAAGGTTGAGGAAGGGTTGGGTTGGATGTCAATAGAAAAAGGGGATATCATGTCTCACCCAAGGACACCCCACTTCCATTCCCCAAGCACCCTCCAAGAACCCTCCCTGCAACCTGCGTAGAGAATCTAAGGGGTTTAGGAGAGAGAATACCCTAAGGTTTCTTACATACCCTTCTCCAATGCAGATTGGACCGAGGTGCTTCACAGGGAAACCGACAAAGGAAATCCACTTTACCTTGCTTTTGGCCTTTCCAGTGTTCAACTGTGAAGCAACCAGGTTGGCGGTCCAAGAAACACTGCATATCCGTTATGTTAGATCCTCTATGTTGAGATATTGGGTTTATTTCCAAGGACTTTACTCCTCACTAGATCTCCTTTTAAATCCAGGAGTTTCTAGTTTCATTAGATGAGGAGGTCCAACTATAGGAGTCTTGGAGTTTATTTGAGCTACCTGTGAAACCCATCGATCAAATTGCGATATCTACCTTCCCAGGACTAATTGAGTTGGCAAGTTGGAAATCACTGCTACAGTCAGGTCTAAATTCTTTGCCAAAATGGTAATAGAGATTTGGGTTAATGGGTATCTCTTTGTATGGCCATGTACACAGGTTACCTTCTATTTTCCAACCCCTTTCCAACCTTGAGGAAGTAACTCTGTTCTTATGGCAGTTTCCCTACTTCGGTATCCAATTCTGCCCAAACAAGTTTTTCCTCTGAAGTAACATGGATTTTGTACGAGGTTTTTCCTTCAGTATATAAAAAGGCATGAGTTTGTGCTTATAACTTTGTATCATATGATGGTCTCAATCTGTCCCCCTTAATTGCTTGAGTCTAGCTGGGTTCTCATGATGATAGAATATTAGGAAGGTAACCTTTGTTCAGTGTACAACTCCTCCTAATGTGTCTGTACCCTTTACTAGAGTAACACTTTCGATTGGGATCAAGAAATGGGTTATTACTGGAGGGTAACCCCCTTCCTCTGATTGTTCCCTTAGGGTTTTGAATGTTGTGGTACTTTGTTCTAAGGTTGTCGTTATATGTGGAAGATGGATGTTAAGTAATACTCGTGAGGAGGATAGAACATCAAATGATGATTTATTGGAGCTCTCTGGGTCACTTCAGAAGTATCTTCTGAATTTAAAGTCCCTCACTCTTTTCCCATAGTTTTTTAGATTCTTAAATATTCTGGAGAAGTGTCTGATTTTGCTAACATATTTTCCTTATGGGAGCATTGTCTTTATGTCTCTAAAGGATCAAAGATAAAACCTTAACTCCTCTCCTTACAGGAGATTTTCTCCCGATAACTTTCCTTCAAACATGGACAGGTGGAAGTTTCCCATAAAATTTCATACCTTAAAGTTCCTACCGACTGACCTGGTTTGATCTCAATGGGATCGTCAGAAATATTCAAAAGGACACACTTAAATTTCTTTCCCCATGAGAGCATAGGCTGTATTCGTAATCCTGTTCCTCTAGGGGGTAGTACATATATATCCATGCCACAAGAGAAATTAAGCTGTAAGCCCAAAGAGATTATGATTGTGTCCCTCTCTGGCACTCGACAGACATGGGCACAAGAAAAATAGAAATCATTCCAGTGTACATACTTCATTATGGGGAGGAAAGCCTGTGAGTTCAAAGCTTGAAAGGCTACTCCTACCCGATGATCTACCTGGCTCGGAAAATTAGAGTTTTCCCAAGGACTCGTACTTTGTAGAGTTGACCACAATTTATTTTTTAGGCCAGTCTCTGCTTCTTGTGATTTTAGTCCATTGGTGGGACAGGCAGATCGTATAGCGATTGCTAGTTTTCTGGCAAGTCGTACACGCCCGTATTATAATTTTAATGTCGGCGTCCATTCCGAGCCAGAAAACTGCCTCTCTCAAATAGGTTTGGAGTTTTAAGTGCTCCGGATGATCTTCTGAAAAATGTGACCGGGCTCTCCCTAGAATCACCTTTTTATGACGTTCTGGGCGAACCAACTGTAGTTTTACCCTATCCTCTGGAGAGGTGTCTCCCCTATGGAGATACCCATGTTTCAGAAGGAAGAAAGGTTCCCCTATCTCACGGCCCTCTGTCTCTGAAACTACTTGTAAAAAAGCCTTATCCAGAAAGGGGTTGTTTCTTAGGGCTGTGGCTAAATCTGAAGTGTAGTTGGTTCTCCCTTACAATCTGTTCGTGATTCAGGTTTGGAAGGGCCACCAGGTGTCTCAACAGCCTCCCCAAAACTCTGGATTCCCCCATTGAGGCTTTCCTCTCTGTTTCGTCTTTAAATCTGGGAAAGACTGCTCTCTCAATTACCCCTTGAGCAAGCTTATGTCCCTGGCAAACTTGAAATGGGTCCTTTCCGTGGTTTTATAGCAACACCTTAACCTCACCTCAGAAGCTTGTGCCTATCACCCCCGCCAAAACATCAGTCACAAATCTCCATGCTAACCATTGCTTGGGTGCTATCCTAATATATATATGAGAGGGGGGAATCAATATCAAGTCAATAGGTATCAGTCTCCTTTTTCATGAGGGAATTGTTTTATCCCTACTACTACAGATATCAAACTCGATAGAGCCTCTAGTGGCTATGGAGATGCAGATGCTCTGGCACTGAACTCCTCACTTTCTCGAGTCCCCCAACTTGTATTGCTTAAGCCACCCCCCTGACACCATCTGTGAAGTCATAAAGAAGCAAGGCACTGACAAAAGATTCATAGCTCAAAATAAACACTTTTATTAACTTAAATGTCAGGATGGAAAAAGGCCTGACTTGCCCTATGCTAAGGTGGGATTTACCTACCTAACAAAAACTAAGGAATGTCTGAGTCAAAGAGTTCAACTGAAGAATCTGTCTGTGTCCAAAACCTACACTTGCCCTCACAACTAAATCTGTAGGGATGCCAGCAACCAACAAGAAAACAGTGTCTATTACAAAGTTCTGAGCTTCTTCCAGCTCGCAGCTTCCTTTGAGCTCCCTTCCCAAGTGTGAAACAGTTCTATAAGAGGTCTCAAAATTACCTTCCGTAGACGTAAGAGGAAATAGTCTGAAGCAGGACCCGGGGTTACCTTCCCCAAGTCAAGACTCTGGGTTCCCTTTTCCAAGATTTTAGTAACACAGTTCAAAAAGCAAAGTGTTCTTCTTTTCATTTAAAGTTCCTAAGTTTGAGGTTTCAAACACCAATTCCTTTAGTTTGTAGCTTTCACACAAGTGGACATCAATATGCCAGTAATTTTCAAAGTTCCACTGAAAATCAATTTATAGGAGCAGTTAGGCGCCATACAAAATGTTCAGTCGCACTGAAAATTTGGAGGGATGTTACATAGAAGAATGTTACATGGAAGGATGTCGTCTGCCAAGATATCAGAGTGCATCATTGAATATTATAGATGGACGTTAAATTAAATCTGACAAGGACAAAGTGATGTTATGAAGAAGATATATGAACCTATGTTGAAACAATATGAAAATACTAAGTAGTGAAGTAACTGAAGTACTAAGAGTAACATGAATCTGAAGTTAAAGTGATTATGAATCTAAAAAGAAATGAAGTTACTTATTGACCAATAACTGTAAATGCGCAGTAACGCAAAGTAAAAAGGCAAAGTATAGAAGCTTGCTATAGAGGTATATACAAAATGGCAAGGACGGACATATTAGGAAAATTATATGATATGATATGATATTTTATTTATATAGCGCCTATACACAATGGGCCTCATTACACGGTAGGAGGTAACCATGGCGCTATTAACGCCATGGCTACTCCCTACCGCCTTCTGGGTCCGGGTAGGCGGTAGGCGCTATGGGGACTTACCGGGTCATTCCGACCCTGGAGGACCCGGTAAGTCCCCATGCCAATTACCATTCCCCATTCCCATTTGAGCCCCCATTTGGCTCAATGGGAATGGGAAAGGAGCAAATAACGGTACCGCTATTCTGGTCTGAACACACGTTAAGGACGGGACCCGCTGAGGGACCTCGTAGTAGGGCAGTAAGGGATTATCGGCACCGGTGCCCTTACCGGTGGCGGTAATCCCTTACCGCATAACGTGTAATGAGGCCCAATGTGTTTCAAAGCACTTCAATACAATAGCATTCTTACAGGCCATGAACCGTAAGGATGTGAAATGAACTATCGTACTCAGCCTGACGACATTTCAGATAGTGCGAGAGCTAATACATAGATAAGGAAGGGAGGGGGAAAGTGGGAAGGAAATGCAAACAGAAAGGCGACTACCGTACTGACGACATTTCTGGTAGAGCCAGAGAAAAACAAAAGGTGAGGGAGTGGGGTGCAGAAAAGGAGGGGAGGAATAAAACAAGCAACTATCGTACTAGGCATGACAACATTTCAGATAGTGCAGGGGGGAGGGGGAAATGATTAAGGGGTGGGGGAGGAGACAGACAAGGTTGCCATCATACTAGGTCCAGGGACAATTCTGATAGAGTAAGTGCATAGAAGAAAGGAAGAGGAGGAGGGGAGGAGATAGGAAAAGGGAGGAAGGGAGAGGCAGAGAGAACAGAGAGTAAGCAGTCAAAAAGAGTGGAGAAGTAAGAGGGGAGAGCGAATACAATTGCAGGAGTCAGTAGTAACACATAATGTCGCAAGACATGATACAAGATGAATATGGGAACATCATGATTCAGGGCCACCATTAGTACAAGATGCAAAGGTAGTCCAGCATGAGAGCTGAGAAAGGGTGACACACCGTGAATCAATGAAGTCCATAAAAGTCAAATCCAGCATTGGCCACAAGACAGTGATGGTGAAACCAGAATGAATCATGACAGACACCTGCAGAAATAGACTGGAGGTGGGGGGGGGGGGGCAGCGTAGAAGAATCAAGCAAAACAGGCAACACCAGTCAACAAATGGATGACGGTTCATGTTAAATGTAATCAAGCTACCTAGACATTCTTCTTATACGAAGGAAGACGAAAACATCTGTAAGAGCTAAACTGCTGGTCAATTAAAACTGTATAAAGTTCATATGCGATCATGTGAGCAGGTCTCTAGCGGCCAAGAGGAGCAACAGCACCTTGCATAATTAAATCAAATAGCAGTAAATGGAAGTCTGAAATTCACAAATTTGTGGTACACACACGTGACCCAGAAGTCAAAAACAAAGACTATACATTAGAGCGTTAATCTAAGATAGTGATGTGGTCATACTCCCTTGAATGTTCCAGAACAGTGAGCAGAAACAAGGTCATCTACAAATGGAAGACTTTGGCTGATTGCCTACTGATGACAGATGATGGTCTAATTGGGAAAGTTTATTTTCACGTACGTGCTGCTAAGGAGTCAGAAGTCCAAGGTTGGGATAGTATGCCAACAAATCAGTCGGGTTGGGGGACAACCTAACATACAAGGTTGCAAGAGCCACTACCCTAATGTTGTGTCCATCATAATAAGTCCTGCATGTATTTAGAGGCAGTTCAAGTCATGACCTACAGACAATGGGTAGCCAATGAATCACTAATACTTATATATTTTATAAGTAGATATGTTCCCTTAACCAATCCCTCACTTCAGTGTTTTGTATTTTGCGAAGGTAGAATGACATCATAGATGACGAATATTGAGGTATAAAACCTCCATGTAATCAAGTTACTGATTGAGTGTACAAACATCAGTCCAATGTCTGCCAGATGAGCCTACTTTATTAAACTGATAATAAAGTAGTACCATGCCATATTCTTTGAGTCTGTCCGGTTATTTGGTCTAAACAGTAACAATACATTCTATCAGAAGTGGTGTCTCAAGAGGCAATAACTTCAAATATTCATTTTTAAGGGCTGGAACAGGGGTCATAGATCAGTCCAAACAATTCTGTGAATGTAACATATTTATTAATTCATAATAGAAAACTGACAATCTATCAACAAGGACAATATAAAATATTCAATCATGTACAACATTAAGAGAATATTGTGCAAGAGTGGTGCATAGAAAGTGCAATTTGGTATAAGGTGCAACTCAGTATTCTCTACTGTGCAACATTAAACAGTTTTTCTTTTTGTTGCCATTGTCACCATCTAAAAACACCTATTGTTTATATACCAAAGAATTAGCAACAAAACTCATTGATATTTGTGATGTCATCTTTGATGTCATGCGTGTTAGTCCTTGCAGTGCACAGTGGTAGCGTGAGTTATGGTTGCTTAGCTTACCATAACTGGCAGATTTCTGGGTTTTTTTCAGTTTTACCTGTAACCATAACGTCTCTGTAATAACGTTTGTACATTGAATTGCATAGGTTTTTACTAGTGCAACCTAACCATAACGTCCCTTTAACAATGTTTTTGTTAGTGAATTTCATAGGTTCTTAGTAGGGCACTGTAACCAGAACGTTGCTTTAGCATAGTGTTTTCAGTAAAGGTGATCCATTTTTAGTAGTGCAACTTAACCATCCCTTGAATAATGTGTTTTGTCAGTGAATTGCAGAGGTTTTTAATAGCGCACTGTAACCATAATGTTCCTTTATCATAGTTTTTTCAGTGAAGGTGATAGGGTTTTAGTAGCGCATCTTAACCATAACGTCCCTTTAGCCATTATTTTTTCTCTGAATTTCATAGGTCTTTAACAGGATACTCTTATTTTGTATAGATGTACTGTACAGCATACTGAAGCCGGTGGCACCATACTAATACATACTTGCCAACATTTTATGACCAAAAAGCTGTAGGATTTTTTAAGTTTGAAAAATGGTAATTAGCATGGGAAATGAGATCACTTGACCATATAACATTTCAAGAAATAACATCTCAAGAAATAACATCACATGTCATATTGCACTCAACCACAAGGTTCTAAGCATAACAATTTGAAATAAATAGCATAGGTAATGGTTTAAAATGTGCACTTTTCAGTGCTCGCCTTACAAACTGTGCTTGCCGGAGCCCTTCCCACCATAATCTCCCATGGGCATACATGCCAACCCTCCCGATTAAGTCAGGAGACTCCTGATTTTTCTGTGAAAAATGTTGATATTTTTCACGTTCTCCTACCTAAAATAATTCTAGCCCCAATTCATTCCTATGGGAAACTTTAAGTCTCCCGATTTCTCAGAGGAAATCTCCCTCACAGGTGCCTCGGAATGTTGCATGTATGGTTGGCTATACCAAAGTGTTACTACCTTCTTGCCTTTGACACCAGTTCCTCTGCATCAGCCACAAAGAAGGATTTATAGATTTCCAGTGGGCATTTATTGTTTCGACTCCCTGATGGCTGGAAGTCATGCGATAATTGGTGGCAATAAGCCCCACCTTGTATTTCCTTGTCTGCATTAAAATGTATGCACACCATGGGTGCCTTGGACTTTTTTCTGCTCCAGGCAAGGCCCCCACTTCAACCGTCATGTTGCAGTGGGCCCACACACCTCTCTAGTCGGGCCCATCCAAGCACAACCACTGTTAACACCAGCCAACGCCACAGAAAAATACACTTAACCCATTCTGTTGCCAAATCTGCATGCAGGCCATAGTCTTTTTTGCGTGCTCCATCAAAAATACCCTGCATGTGCTCCATCAAAAATACCCTGCAAAAATACCCAGCACACCAACCGCGATTATTGTATGCTGACTTCATTTGTGTTCCATACCCTCCATATGTGTGTTCTCTGTTCTGCACACATCATCTAAACTCTGGGCATGTTTAATGTTCTACCTCAGAACCTTTGGAGTTAGCTTTCTTCCTATGTGCTATTTGCTTCTGTACTCATGGACTTGTGCTTCGCTTACCCAGATATGCTGTATTTCTGAATGCCCCTAAAGTCCCAGATGAAATAATGCAGTACATTTCTTTCAGGGAGATCAGGATATAGAAATAAGTAAAAACAGCAGGAAACTTGCCCCAGTGAGCACTCCAGGTAGCCGGAAGAGTGTTCACTGTAGTTTTGGGGAGGCAATAGTTCACGGCATTAGTAGAATGCTGTGATCAAAATGGGCGAGAGACTTGCAGCCTGTGCATTTCCGTTGCTACAAGCACCAATGATTTAGGCAATACACAAAATACTGTACCTTTTACATTTCGTCATGCAAAAGCCCACTGTAAGCATCAAGCATATAGTAATACATAGCTAATTGCAAAGAACGCTGCCTCAACTTCCTGTGCCCCCAGGCCTGTAACTCCTCTTCACATAATTCCTTGCCTAAGCATAGCATCCTGCATTACACTTTACTTCCCGATTCATCCTTAACCCCCCATAGCTGAGGGTCATCTGAAAACAGTGAGATGGGGCATTTAAAAACAATTCTCATCAACGCAATTGCTCTGGGAGAATATCATTTGGAAAGTCAAAACAGAACATTGCACATTTGTTCCTCTAGCAACTTAATAATATGATTATCTGGCCCTTCAAATGATAATGGCAGAGAACGAGACTCGTCCCATTCCATCTGTGCTTCTTGCACAACTGATCAACATTCACACCATGGCTTTATTACCTTCACTTAAGACAGCTTTTTTTTTTGTTTCCTCCTTTTTGGAAACTTGACAAAAGCCACTAAATCTTGAGTTCTAATGCACAAGTCCTTATCAGTCTGAACACATTTTAGGTGAAATGCCCCTGTGACAACCTGACGTTCTCTGCACATATGTGCCTAGAGTTACATCAGGTCAGTCACAGTTCATCACGTAAATCAAATAAATGTCTTCACAACCACCCACCAGCTGAAATCGAACGCTTTCATTTTGCAGCTCTACAGCTACTGGCTCTGTGTCTTGATCTCACTCCGAGACATGAGTGCCTGGGGAGCCATAAAGCAACTTCACAGACACACTGAAAAGTGGTAGGATCAAACACCCTAATCTGAAGGCGGTAGGAGTGCTTAAAAAGCAGCAGCCTACCTCCTAAATCGGTAGGGTTGGCAAGTATGCTAATAGCCACAGTGGTTGCGAACAGTGCATTTGTTCGCGGACATCATGTGGCGTCCAACCTACCGAGAAAGGGAGGGGTGGTCGTACAAAGTGGCACCATACACCAAAGACAAGGAACATATACAAAAAGCAGCAAGTGCATGAATGGTAAGGGAAAATGCAATAGGTGCACTACGTCGGTACTTTCCAAACAAACAGCGCATAGGCATAGGGTGTGCAGCGTAATGGAATGCACCAACAAGAGAAGTAACATCTGCCTTCAACAATCTTACCACACACATGCTGCACATGCCAACAAAGGATGAAGAGGCAGAGTTAGGGGGCCAACTACTGAGAGCAGAACTTAAGTGCAACATACTAAGTACACTTAAATTTGTGTTATAATTGTACATATCCTGTAGTGTACAATAGTAGGAAAGCATTATATTTTATTTTTGTGCGCAGCAATGGCAACCACCCTACAATGGCTGGAAGAGAATGTCCTGCATGAAAAAATGAATGAGGACGATAACCCCATTGGTAGGCACTGCAGTGTCAAAAGGAAAAGAATTACTGCAAGTGCAAGCACCCTAGAATGGCTGGAGGAGAATTTCCTGCATGATGAAATGAGTGACCATAGTAAACTCATAGGTAGGGAACGCAGTGTGAAAAGTAAAACAATTACTATATATTGTTTCATGTATAGTAAAAACATTTGTCTTTCTGTAACTGAACATACGGGAATACAATTGAGTACACCAGTAGCTGCACCTCTTCCACAGCAACATACGGCCACAGAAATTGAAGGAAACGCTGTAAATATGAAAGTAGACCGCCTGTACGCCAAAATGGATGCATTGCTAAACAATTTTGCTGCTTTGAATAATTCTGTACAAGAACGTATTATGGAGAAAATAAAATACCACTGCCCCACCTGCACACAGCCCCCTTGCCCATTTTCCAGCCCCTCATCCCGGCAAATTGCTTGTCATGAGAGACGCTTCGATGAGACCTCAATCTCTTCCTCCCCTCACCACCAACTTGTAGAAATGCTGAAATCCCCAGTATATGTATCAGTTTCTGGTCCCCCTTCCCTTTCCGAATAGTGGCTATGAATGTTTGCAAATAAAGGTTGATATGTAAATTGTTACTGAATTTATATGTGCCTTTTTTTGTTATAAGAAGCCCATTGTAACTCTGAAAGGCATAGCACTAAATGATTTGGCAACAGTACTACCAAAGAAATTGAAAGCAGCTCATACTACATCAACTACCAAAAGCACAGACAAAAGGAGTAAAAAAGACAAGACATACCCAACTCCACACCCATAAAAAGTGCCTTTTCAAACACACCACGTACCCTTCCATCAAAGTACGCAGACACAGAAGGAACTGGCCCATTCAAATTTTCTAATACAACAGTGTGATGCTGGAAATGCATCGGAGGGACAGGGCCTCCGTATCCTTGTCCTTTACTATTTTATATTGTGTGTTATGTTGTGTATTCCATGCAGGAGTTCTTGTGGGACTCCTCGTGGTGCAGCTCTCTCTTTTGGTTTGGTGTACAGACCTATGGGATGCCCTTATGGCACCCATGGGTGGGGGTACAACCCTGTGCCCCTAGTCTAGGTTTTTGGGCACCACAGAGCAGGGTACGGGCTGGTGGCAGCTACGTGCTGAAATGACTGGTGCCCTGAGCGTCCTCTATTTTGGGATGCCCAGGCCCTGTCATTGGAATCGGTAGATTCCTGATGGAAACAAGATGGCCCCCCATGGCCTCTTGCCTTCCATCGCCTGTTACCTTGATCTTCCCGAAGTCCCGGGATACTCTGACTCTGTCCCTTCCCCCTGACTAGCTGTTGGGTGGAAGTTGCATATGTGGTAGTGTGGGGAAGTGTCGACCAGACTGGCTGGAGCCTTCCCAACGACCGTATGTTGTGGGTACGCCTGTGGGTGGGACCTGGGTGAATGGAGTGTGTGACGAATATACACTTCTTTTTGTGGATGTCTGGTATCTGGTGTTTGACACAATGACTGAGTCAGCCCTGTCCGAAATTGGCATGAATGCAGTGTGTAGTGTTGAATGGACTGGTACTTATCCGAATCCACATTCCGTGTTGCGAGTGTCTGGATGGAGAAGAATGGCCTGATTGGCTGACTGACTGCTGAATGCCCTTCTGAGTGATTGGTTGCCTGAGTGTGACCCAGCAGAATGAGTGGGAGATAAACTAGTATATCTTGGGTCCTCTCACTGCTAGAAATCGTTGAAACTGAAGCTTGACCTTGAAGCCCTACTGGAAGAGAAGAATTGCTGTTTTTCTACTTCACCGATCTGAAAGCGGTTGTGTCTCCAAGAACTGATCCAAGAGAGGACCTGGTTAGGAGACCTTTCCCTGAGCTACGAGGGACCATTGTGCACCAGTTGATCTTTCCAGACGGAGGGGAAGAAAAAAGCAGGAAGCAAATGTGAGCGGGACCACGGGGGTATTAAACTGTTTGGTATCCTTAAAGGTCTCTGATGAGATGAGTCTTTTTTTAGAAATTAGATCCTATGTACAGGAGCTGGCTGAAAAAAGGCCTGGAGACACCCAAGCCCAAAAACAGTAGAAGCAAAAGATTAGGTCAAATACCCAATCATACAGCCGCTCTCTGGAATACCAAACCGGGTTTTATGTTAGTTGTAATTTACTGTATGCAATTCGTGTGAACAATACAGCTGATTCATGGAAAAATTCAATAATTCAAAGTTGTGATAGTTTTTCAATGTTGATTTTATCTATCAAACCAAGGATTTTTTTATGAAAAAAGTAACAAGTAATCACTTATAGTATTCTTAGTAAGGAAGAGTTTGCCACAAGTCACTCTATCCATAGACTTATATTGTGCCAATGCATTTCGGAATAAAACAATTCCTTCATCAGGGCAAGTCTGATCCATTTAAACATAAAATTTACATGGAATTGTGCCAGCCATATCATGGTTAATATCCATGTATAATCAATCCCATATTCGAAAGGACATATGTGTGTAAACATAAACATGAACAGTCATCATCCAGGCTGAATTAGCATAATCTTCTGCTCTGTCCTTGGATGGTTAATGATGTTCCCATTGTGTCAACTGTAACTTTGTTATTAAAGGGAACATCATTAACCATCCAAGGACAGGGCAGAAGATTATGCTTAAGACTTTTGGCACTTGTGACAGCAGTAACATCATCTATGGCATTAAATGCCCTTGTGGGAAATTCTATGTTGGACAGTCAACACGAACAGCCAAGTTGAGGTGGGGTGAACACCGATCCTGTATTCGCAATGCGAACACTAATTCAGCCGTGGCACGTCATTGGATGGCCAATGGACACAACGTGTCACAAATAAGATTTGTGATTTTGGAGGTTTTAACCAAGAATAGCCCTCATGAGGATTTATGCCAACGTTTGAATCGCAGAGAGACATACTGGATTGACAAACTTGGCAGTTTGGTACCAAATGGACTAAATGAGGAGATCAGTTTTCATTGTTTTCTCTAATTGTATGTTGCATGTTTCTGTTTGGATTAGCACCTAGGTGCGCATGGCACCATTACACACATGACCTGAATGTTGATGGTCACTTAGAATTGATTGAATTGTATACATTTATATGAATAGAAAATGTTCTCAACGTAGTGACCTGCATGCTGCGCATCCTGGAGCTTTATCCAGGACCCCAGGTGCCGTCTGCCAGGACGACACCACTAACGGCATTAAGGCACACACATATAGTGCATGATATAGCCACAAGGTTTATTTCCAAGGAGAGTTTATTGTATAATCACATTAAGGCACATATATAGTTATTACATAGCCTCTAGATAGGTGTTCATGGAACAGCCATTACTGCCATCCACTTGAGATATTTCTATCCCCATTGATTATCCACTTCTAGTATTTTTTCTATGTCCATGGGTTAAGGATTTTTTTTTCTCCATTTTATTCGATGACTTTTCCCGTAACTAGTCTAGGACGTCCTATAATTACTTATTTTCATCATTTTCAAGCCCATTAGCTTGTTTGCAGACACGGATCGTGACTCGCGCCCTCCTTCGTGGAGCCGCGATCACGTGTCTATAAAACCAGGTTGCTCGGCGACGCGCCGATGCAACGAGGACAGTCTGCTTTCGGCAGACGCGGAGAGAACTGCTCCGCTCCGTTTTTTACAAACGGTAAGCTACTATCCACCGGTGTTTTGACTCGATGCGTTTAGCCACGCTTGGATAGACCCTTTATACATACCTTCTTGTTCATAGTTACTGCTCGCCGAGCCCGGTGCAGCAGTGCGGGTTTTGAAGCACAGAATTTGCCACTATTCATTCACCTACATCAGGTAATGGACCCGATTCCCTCCTAATTCGTTATATGACATCTTATCTCACCTTGGTACTGATCTGATTGGTTTCTCTTGTTTCCGACCTGCCTACTGTTTCTGCACACTACATTACTGGGTATGTGTAATCTTTCATTTATTATTTTACTTAACCATTTGGATGATGACTGTTCATGTTCATGTTTATACACATATGTCCTTTCGAATATGGGATTGATTATATATGGATATTAACCATGATATGGCTGGCACAATTACATGTAAATGTTATGTTTAAATGGATCAGACTTGCCCTGATGAAGGAATTGTTTTATTCCGAAATGCATTGGCACAATATAAGTCTATGGATAGAGTGACTTGTGGCAAACTCTTCCTCACTAAGAATACTATTAGTGATTACTTGTTACTTTTTTCATAAAAAATCCTTGGTTTGATAGATAAAATCAACATTGAAAAACTATCACAACTTTGAATTTTTGAATTTTTCCATGAATCAGCTGTATTGTTCACACGAATTGCATACAGTAAATTACAACTAACATAAAACCCGGTTTGGGATTCCAGAGAGCGGCTGTATTATTGGGTATTTTACCTAATCTTTTGCTTCACCAGTTGATCTTTGCCTAAGCTCCCTGGTAGACAGACCTATGAAAGGCTGCCGACCGGAGACAGGCACTGCCACGGAATCCCAAGGAGAAGCGCCCGGACTGTTGTTCACCACCACCGACGACCTCACCGCCGACCAGAGCCGCCGTGCTCGCGTTGCCTAAAACCATTTTATTAACGGACGCGCTCGTCCGCACCGCTGACCGCCTTATCCCGACGGAGAAGGCCAGGCTGTCGACGCGCCGAAGAGCATCCGCCGGTGGGTTTCCCGCCACATAACGACCACAGAGATGCCGACGACTCGACACCCTTGCTAGGCCACAGTTCTTCAAACTCTTTGCGGTCCTGAACTATCGACATCAAGGTGCCCCGCACGCCTCTTCCTTGCAGGATGTCTACGCTCCGTCGTCAACGAGCACCGCTAGGAACAAAGCTGCCACTTCACTGCCGGAGTTCACCCTGTTCATCGCAGACGTTCGACAACCCGTGGCTCCTGCCTTAAAGGGAGTGCGCTAAAGAAGGGACGTTGATTTCCCGAAGAGGAACTCTACAACACCAGGTACTTTGGGGTTGTGGAACTATTAGAAAGACTCTTGTGTACAATATATGGACTGGGCTTGTGATATATCTTTATTCTACAGGATGCCCAGGTGGGGGGATCTCCACACAGAACTGTGTCTAGGTAACAGGGCCAGCATTCTGCCAATTGTTCTAACCAACTGCGTTCCTCTTATATCTATCATCGGTTTCCTTTACAAACTGATTTGTGTGACATTTAACCATACAGTTGATGCACTTTAAAGAGATCGAATAGTGATTGTGGTACCATGTAGAACTGTGTTGATTTGCCATTGTAGATAACCGAGTACAAAGTGAGTTATTGTGATATTGTACATAACCTTGAATATTAATTATATAACAACTGTGTTTTAACTAATACAGTGTGTGGACATTCCTTTGTGCGTGCTTGGGACTACACTGTACTTAAGAACAAGCCCACATCACCTCCTGAGAAGCTAGGCCTTGATTGATCGTTCATTGCTACCGTAATAGAGAATCTTGGATGGGGTCCTCTGTACCTCTCCTCTACCATATAGAGAGCAGAAGTACAGACCCCCGCTCCGGTCCTTTACAAACAGGTGTTAATTGCTATGCAAAGGTCACAATAAATGTTCTATTCCAAATGCCAGCAATTGTGGAAAACATGTATTTAAATGGCGCAGACCAGTTGTGTTTACAAATGCTCGTCCTTCACAGAAATGCAGTAAATAATCCTGACAACATTTACAGTGTCTTAGGAGTAAGTCAAGAATTGGACTACTGTGCTGGAATGGTGAAATTCACGTTAAACCGACAAGAAGATCCACAGGAATTTCAAATGTACTTACTACAAATACTGGAAAGGAAAAACATACTCAAATGAAATCTTTCACATTTCCTACATGTGGAAACATAAATGCAGTCTCTGCAACCATCTCATTCAGGAGCAAGTACCCAACAAATGCTTTGTGTATGTAGCAATACCTAACTGTGACTCCTTTCCATTTCAGCAACTGGTGCACAATGCAAACTATAGTATATTGTGTAAATGGTGCAATTCTGATAATTGGTCGATGCTACATATACTCTCACATAGTCAATATGTAATTGTAATGCTCTTAAAATACAATGCCGATGGAACCAAAAACAACTGCAAACTTATTGCCTTCACACATGGCCAGGTATCACTTGGCAAGAAAACCTTCACAACAGTAGCCATAATCTACCACACAGGTGACACAACCAGTGGAGGCCACTATATAGCATACATTAGAAAGCAATGCACATGGTGGAAATGCATACTTCCATCATTCCAAAGCAGAGATTACCTACACATCTTGCAAATTCGTACTTAATATTCTGGAAGCCAAAATGTAGTCATTGATGTACAAAACTACTATACCTTACTCCCCAGCACCAACCGCTACTTTCGTAAAGGCACAAATAAAGAAATACCTTCCACACTGTCGCACTAAAGCAAGTTAGCATACAGCACGCATTCAAGAAATGCATTAAAGTGCGTGTTGGATAATTTTATCCCCAATGAACCCAATAAGTACACTAAGACAAACATTACGTGTACACAATTGACAGTAGCACTATTTTCCTCATGATACTTAAAAGTGAAAGTATAAAGTATGAGGGTTCAAAACTATCCTCAGTAACCTCTGAAACCACAAAGTACACAAATAAATGACCGCCTCTCTAAGAATACGCATACAAATGCTATAAACATGGAACTATCACTAGGTAAATCCATTGTGATATACCACCACTTCAGAATGAACACAGATGTGAAGGTAGCAACAGGAATGCACAAGCTTGTAAACCTAGCTTACAGGAATGGGACACTGTTAACATTAGAATATGCCACCTGGTATGTAACGTAACCCAGAATACTACAATGGTATTTGCAGCATTACAACAACCCAACTCAACCTTCAACAACCACTGTGCTACAAACATTTCCAAAGTATGAGCAGTTACAGTACGCAACAGGTACGAAACTGCCATCACAGTAGCACAGTACAATGCCACAATACTTGCAAAACTGAAGCGCTTACCTCTGTTGCCCTGCAGGAGTGCCTGGTCCGGACTGGTCTGACGCGTTGCCCCTTCACTCGGGTTAACTGTGTACTGATGAATACCCCAGCCACTCTCTTCCCCAGCGGTCTGCCGGTGGCTTAACCTCCAGAGGGCCGTGAGGCTGGGAGGGACCTGGGTGAACTTGGTTCCTCTGGAAAATGGTGTTCGGGGGGGTCCGGATAACATAAAGGTAAGTGTATGTATGTAGTATTGGTTTCTATTGCTTTCTCTCCCATCTCCCGTCTCTCCCCTTCCCTGAGGTAGGTGGTTGGCTGGCGGGGCGCAGCTTTTTCTCAAAGAAATGAACTGAGGACTGAAGGCCAAGGTTAGCTGGTAGTTATCCGACTCCAGTTATTTCACTGAAGGCTAGTGGTCCAGACCGGCTGCAACGCACTGAATACGGATGATGAACAGGTAAGTTCTGGTGAGTCGTTATTCTAGAACTTGGCCGCTTCTCGATGTAAAACGTAGCATGTATTTCAATGTCTTTGTTGATGCGTTGAATATTAAGAGTCTCTTTATTTCTTGACTTCTAGGTGAAACACTGACAAGCTGTCTGGACTCAGAGCGCAGTGAAGAAGCTGGAACTTCTATGCAAGAGAGTCCAAGTTAAACCGGGTATGGGAACTGAGAGGTACATGGTATTTCAGTCTCTTACTATTGTCGTTTTCTGATTTCAGGTTCCCAGGAGCTGTGATTACTGTGGACTGCAGATGAAGGACCGGAGACACCGGGTTACCAGGATGGGATGCCACAAGTCTAGCGAGGTCAAGGTAAGGATCAAGACTGAACACAAAGCAGTAGCCCGCCGGGGCAAGTAGTTATTCAATTCCGGTTGAGAATGCTACAAATTTACATAGGTGCCGATCGCACGTACTAAATAAGCAGGAGCGGTAAGGGTAACACTGCTCTGTTAGGAAGCAGACAAAATACTAAGCGCAGGGTGTGCTCCGGGGCGTGGTTTTATAGCCGCAGGCCATGCCCTGTCAGCACTAGACCAACAAGGATGTCAAATCCATGTACCTATCGGTGCCATCTTGGCTTCCACAGCGGGTTCCTCTTTGGAAGTCATTTAGGGATGGTTTGCCGCCTTGTTCCATATACGCCTCTGGCAGCCAGCCATCCCACAAACCCATCGTCTCCCTACACTGTCATGGGGGGAGATCCTCCTGGCCCTGACTCATCTGCCTTCTACCTGCACTGGAATCATGACAAAAACACCAGCAGCAACCAAACGCATAAAGAAACAGTGCTACAAAAAAGGAAGCAGGTAAACATTTACAAAACACCAACTGCTATACAACGCCACCCATCCTACCAACATGTATTTGCCAGAAATTGTAAACTATTACATTTCCTCCTACTTCAAGAGCATACCTTAAAAATTGATGTAACCACTGCAAACTTTACTGTAAATCATTATGCACCATAGCAGCAAAGAAATCTGGAAGTTTCTTTTATCCACCATGGATTGTTTTTCCCCACAGACCCAAAGATTATGCAAATGGAACTGTGTACAGTGCATAGTACACTGGTTCACAGCATGGTACTTATGAAGTACTATTTACAAAGGTCCACAAAGTAAATAAATATATGCGATGGCCTCGTCTGCAAAGTAACAAAATACCTGCTACAACATGTTCTGTTCTCTTTTCCCACAGATAATGAAGCAACGAGCACTACAACATTTCACATTCCATACAGAAAACACAGCACAGGCCTCCCCCAATCCAAACAGTAAGTATTAAATTATTGGTATCATACTTCTCTGCAATGTCCACAGTGCACTGTGTGCACTTATTTCTGCAAAGCACATAGCAATGCCACATTTTGCAATGTACACCTATAAAACAGAATGCAGGTTGTGCCTACGCCCTACATGCTTCACTACACCCAGTACAGTGTAGGGGCTCCAGTCATGCACTCAATATTGTAGACCTTGCCCACAACTACCGCTGCACTGTGCAACTATGCATACAAACATCTATCCACGTACCAGAAATCCCACACATAACACAGCCACCTACCCCTTAGCCACTGCAGTTGACATTGCCTGGCATTTCTTCCACACAATAGATAACGTGTTTCCTATGTACACTGTTCACCTAAGCCTACAATAAGTGGACACACTGCATATACAACACTACAGTGACCTTGCCTCCTCACATTGCACTGGCACCGTTTAAGGCATTAGGTCATCTTCATTGTTTTGTACACCATTTCCAAAGAAAGTATACAACACAGATTTCACTGCAGCACATAGTACATAGCTCGGCAGCCATATTGCAAACACTGTGTTACTCCTTAAACTTTCAAACTTCTGACTCCTTTTCCTATTGTGTAAAGGAAACACACTTTCAACACCATACCCCATTACAATGTTTGAAGGAGGTACAAAGTAATTCCTTTTCTTTGATCAACTACAGTCCCAAACATGTTCATGCTGCAAGACACCAAACTGCGTACGATGGCCCAGCCACCCACGTATAATGATCGAGCGCACACACAGTCTGCCATTGTCCACTGTTGCCTCGTAACACACTGCACATATAAATGTTACTTAGGGACTGTAAATGCACATTTGATTTAGGTAGCCATCTGTGTATTCAGTGCAGCATGTACGGCACCATAATTTCTCCTTCTACGTCATACTAACTTTACCGTAATGAAACTACCAACATTCGGAAATGCATGGTACAATCGAAACGAGTTCCTGCCTGGGTCCTTTTTTTTCCAGCATCATCTCTGGAAAGCGAAACCTAACATACCTCTCGTTCAACAGGACAAATGCTGATTGTAAAACAGCCTTGAGTGGGAAGCATGATTAGCGCCAAGGGTAGACATTGTAGAAAAAAAGGAAAGATAACTTACAATGCAGTTGCTCTGCCCATGTGCCCCATAGGTAGTCTGCAATGATTCAATACGCTGTACACTCCAATTTGTCATCCACCCAATACAAGCATGGAGTTTGCCGAAGTTATGTAAGTACAACTTTACATCCCATGTGCATTAGGATTACAAATTTATTAGGCTGCAGTTCTGTATACATAATTATGAATTTACTTTACCGCACACTTTCTTTGTGTGCATTGCACAGAGGTTTGTCACGGCAGTACGCATGCACTGTTACAGTGCCATGTCTCCACCATTCCCCGTACATTGCAACTGTGATTGTACTTTGTTTTCTTGCCATTCTTCCCCAGACCACATCCAGACATAAAGGACAACACAAAAAGGGAACGCAAGTCGTGCTGTGAAACAGCACACCTTATGCTCACTCGTGCAGTGCTACATTCCCTGTTTTGCCCTTACTATGCCCTTTTTACACAATTACCAGTTCTACGCACCCTCATTGTATTTAAAGTAATAACAGCCAGAGGTGCATGCATCAGTCAACTGGCACACAAACATGGACAGGTAACATTTCTATATTGCATTTTTTAGCAAAACAGCTCCTGCATTCTCCTGCAATCCACGGGACTCCCATGACGGTTCTTTGTTTACTTTTTTCCTTTCAACACACACACACAGACATTATGCCGTGGTTCTAACGACAGTCGCTAGCACTGTCATTAGTTATAAAAATGAAACACATGAAACGAGCGTCTGGTGGACACGTTTCAAAGACATTTCGCTTGTGTGGAGCCGTACAAGAACAGTATCACCTACAAAGCAGAGAGCAAGACAGTGGGTTAATATACTACTCATTAACACACAGAACAGGGTCCATGAGGCAGCCACCTATTACAACATCCTTCCTGCAAACTCTTGTCCTGTACGCTGCCACTAAGAATGCTACTTAGATCTATTCTTATTCCTGTTTCTTCTCAGATATGTTGCACATTACTGCGCGTGCCACGCCTTCCACATTCCAACAGACGGGTGGTGGACCTAGCATATCAGGATTACCATAAGCAATGTTTTCCGTCATCGTTGTCTGGACCGCCGATATAGGCCTGTATGTCCATTTGTGGTTCCGGCAATACGAACCAACCTGCAAACGTCTGTGATACAAGGCATCACAGAGGCCAACAGCTGCTACCTTTTCTACCTTGGAAATAAAATGTCTTCTTACACCAAGGACCATGAATTACTCGTTTTTCCACTTTCCCAGATGACAAAAGAAGTACAGAAGTGCACAGACGGCATTGCACACTGGATTTTGTTTGCGAAATAAAAGCGCAGTGATTGCAGCCACCTTACACATTCTCATGATCATTCTGTAGCAAAATAAAGCTCTTGCAACAATTCACAGTGTTATTTGTAAAATATGGGAATGTTCCGGAACCGTATGCTCTGTGTTCGCATGTCTGCTTTTGCTTTTGTTTATGTTTTTCCTTTCTGGAGCTAGGCACTCAAATTATAGAGTGCGCTACGCTTGCCATGCACGTTATGAAGGTACCTGGAGTGCACGCCGTGAGCAACGACTCTCCACAACTGAAATCAGCTATGACGGGGACTGTTGCAATGGTGTATAACGCCTAGGTAATGGAAGCGATGAACACATTAGAATTGCACACAATACGAATGGCAAACGTGTTCGTTGGGCAGCTGAAAAAGTACGCAAAAGAAAGCTAAAAGTGAGATGGCCTGACATCCTGTAAATAACAGGACTTACCAGTGTAGATGGTTTTGTCCGCTGCAAATGTATGTGGGTCGGTGTGTACATTATCCATATTTTAAATGTGTGCTGCTTAGTAACTCGTGTCATGTCGCAAGATCTTTCTTCACTCTCAAAGCACAGGGAATTATCAGGGGCACACCATACCAAACATAAATGGTGGCATGTCAGTCCATGAACGCCAACAAGTCCAATGACGTACATCATATGCAAGTGCAGGCAGTGCATGCCACCTCTGGTGGTGTACCAACTGCAAAATGTCCTCCACACCCATTCTGTAATGGTGACCACCCACAGGAGAGATATATAGTTCCAAGAGTGTATGCTGGAGTTACATAATTATGAATTTACTTTACCGCACACTTTCTTTGTGTGCATTGCGCGGAGGTTTGTCACGGCAGAAAGCATGCGCTGTTACAGTGCCATGTCTCGACCATTCCCCGTACATTGCAACTGTGATTGTACTTTGTTTTCTTGCCATTCTTCCCCAGCCCATATCCTACGGCCTCCATCCATGCACCCAAGAGCCTAGTCCTTGGTCACACCCACTATAAGGCAATAGAGCCATCTATGGGAACATGTGTCCACATACCCTTCCTGACTACAGGTACATATGGGTATAGTAACGGACCCAAACAAGGCAACATTTTGAAACCTACTTCCAACCAGTGGCCACACTGTTAGGTCCAAGGGCCCTAGCCATGCACACAAGGCAGTAGGGGCTTTGCAGGCACAACACAGCATAGTACACCGACTGGAAATATCTTCATATTGTCTCCAATGCACTCCCCATCCACAATGGAGTCTGCCTGCACTCACCAAAAAATAAGAGTCGCCTGTGCAGCTACCCACAAGTAAAGTATATGTGAGTAGCTGCATAAATGGTCCATATCGCAAACGTGTAATGGAAACAAATTCCTTTCATGTGGCAATGTCTTATTGCCCTCCCTGAAGCAAGGCTGTGCCCAAGCCCTAGCCTCTTGGGAACATGCGGAGGCCTATGGCCTCCGCCCATGCACCCGAAAGCCTAGGCCTTGCCCACAACCACTGCAAGGCAATGGAGGCATGCATGGGAACATTTGGCCACGTACCATACTTGCCAAACCTACCCACCGGCACAACACAATGGAAATGCAACATAAGCACCAACACCCCTAGCCACCACCACAATACATTGGGCCTCATTAGGACCCTGGCGGAGAGGGTATTACGCCAGCGTAGTGCATGGCGTACCTCTCCGCCATACTACGAGTTCCCGTAGCGCCATGGAGGTTTTCTCCGCCTGGTTTTACCAGCCGGAGAAAACCATGGCGCTACGGGACCTCGTTGTTAATTACGCCACCGTATTTTACGGTGGCGTAATTAACTCCTTCCCCACTCCCATTATACCCTATGGGGCAAAAATGGGAATGGGGAAGGGCAGAATGGGGATTGGGGATTTACCGCTCCGCCGAGGTCGGAATGGGGCGGTAAATCCGCCAACCCCCATGGCGCTATCGGCGGCTTTCCGCCATGCTTCGCGGTGCATTTAGCACCGCGAAATCCGCCTGGGTCGTAATGAGGCCCATTGTCAATTTCTTTGCATCATCAATGCAGTCCCCATTCCCAATTGAGCATCCTTGCAGTCGCAACCGAAGGTTGTCGCCTGAGGAGCTACCCGCAAATTGCTGCATTGCTCCCATACACCCCTCGCACACCACTGTCTTCTTTGACCTAAACAAATATATCATTTTCCGCTTTTCACTCCCCCAAACTTTTTATCCCCTCTTTCACCCACCTGATCCTGCAAACCATGTGTTTCAACCCCTTCCCGTGCGGCACTATCCTCTGATACACCATGGTGGCGTTTCCCAAAAACTTTGACGCACAGCACGCTTCCCTCCAGCCAACCATCGGCTGCATCCAATTTTCGCCGACTTCACGGCATACTGCAAGCCAATGAGACTTCTGTCCACGGATGGAACAGGGAAATGGGTCAGCGGAGCCAGATATTACTAATTTTTTGAGACGTGCATGTCAGTTCTTTGCAGCAAAAGTACTCGGTGGATATCCACCAAACACACAAAAGCACGCTTTCTGAACCAAGCCCCCTCTCCTGCTGCAAATTTGGTGAAAATCTGTCCAGGTGTTCTCCCTGTAGCGGTGCACAAAGTTTTTACCTATTCAGTCTATGGAGAAAAAAAATGTGGGACCTCTCCTATAACTTTGCCCCGCCTGCACCAAAGCTTACCAAACTTGCCCAAAAAATTCAGAGCGGACCATATGATTTTTTGCAAAGTTTGGTGAGGAGGAGCGTAGTGATAAACTGCCGAAAAAGTGGTCTTCGTATGGGTTTTGCAAGTTAACCATAACTACACGGCTGCTACTACGGGCCGTGCAATATCAAGAGCAAAACAGTTACTGTTAACTCCTCCTCAATCGCCCAATGGGAATTATCTCCACCTTCAATTGGAATTGATGCAGCTAATTAAATCCTGCAATGACATAAGCAAGAATATGGGGGTAAAAAATGTGCCCTCTTTGACTTGGTGGTAGTGGTGCCATACAATGTAACTAAGTGTCGGAGAAACAAACTACCTACCTCTAGCGTCTATTCTCTTCTGACATTTGAGGATTGTCGAAGCACCTTCATGCAGTGTTCTCATCACAAATAGTGCCATTTTTTTATTACAAATTATCTGCAATTAAAAATAGTAATCCTTGTAGTCAATTCCGTCATGTCGCATTAGTATTGTACAGCCTACATTTACAACAAGCACAATGAAGAGTCGAATTGGCGGGGCAGTGGGGGGTTCAAGAAAAATCCTTTTATATTGCCATTAGCCTAGTATATAGTTATAAAGGGTGTTGTCAATACTACAAGTACTTTTAAACATGTGCACTTGTATTCTAGCTACCCGTAGATTGTTCCTGCCACATGTACATTTTCATTTCTTAACTCTGCATACCAGCCTAAGGCCGATTTAGGTGCTTGTGATTAGGTGTGCACCATGCTTACTTTCCCCTGAATAACGGCCTTCGGCCAACGAGGTCCCTGAACCCATTCTTGCTGATGTTCAAAACCATTGGTGTTTACGAGTTTAAATGTTTATATTCGTTAGTATGTGGCGGTTTCTACGCCACTTCTAATGGGTCGACGCCATAATTCAATGGCCTCGATTAGGGCCTGTGTTCTAGCCTAATCTTATTTCAGAGAAAAGCAAACTTGCTGGTAAAGAAAATGCTGGTATTCAAACCTTTTTGCTATTAAATCCATTCACTGTGGCGTAGCCGCTCCTGTAAATTCAGAGGACCCAGCCTTTAATTTTCGTCTAGTTCTAGATTTTAAAGCTGGGAAAGTGTAGAAGGACTTCACGAAAGCTACGTTCATAGAAAGTAGAACAAGGCTTCCAAGCACAGCGCCATTTTGAAAACGACTACACTCCACTTTCAAATGCACATGCGCTTACATATGTAGCACAATTGTACAAAGCAAAAGCAATTATACAGGAAATAGACTCACTAATGTAAATACCTGAATTTGGGCCGTTTCTTGCATTTATTTTGTAGACAGAATTGTACAGTTTCCAGGTTTCTACGCCCCCATATCCTACCGTTCTCTGCTATCCTTCCGACCATCGGATAAGTGGATCCAATAACAAGGACCTTTTACCTTCACCACAAGAGTAGTAGAAATACTACGTCAAACAGTCCTTTGAATCTGGGATGTTCCACCTGTGGACAAAGGACTGCCTGTAGATGAGTTCTCCAGGCAGCAGCGGTTGAGTGAGTGGGGAATCAGTCATAGAGTCAGCTCTCGTGCCTGGCATGTCTTCTGATAGGGGTGGTGCAATCTGTTGGGAAATACATTTTAGTGCTGGTCTTAGGGTTTAAACTCGTCACCTAAAACAGCTGCTGCTCTATGTGCATGTGACACTCTTATGATCATAGAAATGGGTATGTGTATGTAGCGACTAGTTACCACCTCATGGGGTGACAAATGGTGATCCATGCTAGGCTGTGTTTGCAAAGGAAACAGTGCCAAGGGTAAGCAATGCACCAAATGCTTCTTCAACATTGTGCAAAGCTTAGACAGCTTACTTTTGAGGAGTCAGCTGATCCTCTCCACAACCCCGTCGACCTGGGGGTGATAAGATTGTACACATTCAGTGTTTAATGCCAAGTAGTGCAGTAATGTCCCTAAACAAAATCATTAAACTGTTTGTGCCATTTTCTGACCTTAACAAATTGCACACGCTTGATTGGGGGAACACTTTTTGGACCAGAAATGTTGCCACGCATTTGGATATGCACATTGCCTGCCTCCACCCAACGTGAGAAGGGGCAGGCAACAATGATCAGATACAGGAACCCGATGCATCTCTCACCCATGTCTGCATAGTCGACATGTCACACTGCGGAACGGCCCAGTGGGGTGGGTTAAGGTGCCTCTCAGTGTTCATAAATTCATGCCCATGCTGAAGCTTTGACACATGGTGCATCTAATAATTATACTTGTCAAGTGTTCCTGGATGTTTGAAATAAACCAATCATCTTGTATATCAGCCGCAATGCAGTCTTTGGAGCTGTGGGAGAGATGATGGATTTGGTCAAATGCTATTATCAACAGTTTGTTTGGCATCACTGCTTTCCCTGTACATTCCTGCCTCCACAATAAATCAGTAGGGGATTGTTTGCATCCCCTTTTGACCCATAACTCCTTTTCCTTTTCTGGGGCCCTGCCCTGTAATTCGATAATTTATGCTAGGGGCAGGACACTGGATGAGAAAGGTGGCTGGTCAGTGGCGTGGGTTGTGACAACATATTCCTTTACAGTTGGCACTTGGAGATATACTGCAAGTTTGGCTGCGGTGTCTGCGGTGGCGTTTCCAGGTGACACTGTCAGTGTTGTTTGTATGGGTGGCACATTTAACGACTGACACTACAGAAGGTTGTGAGTGTTTGAAAATTAACTTGTCTAATGACTATGCATGCTGTACTAGGGACATCGGAAGAGATTCCCTACATGACGCCTCTGCTATTTTCTTTGTAAGTATACAGTGGACGCTTCGCACAAAATAGAATGTTTTTTTTGTTGTCACATTTTAAGAATGAATAGAGATTTATGCAAACCACTTTTTGCAGATTCCAACGATGGAGACGGCTAGAAAGATTAACACTTATTAATATTACAAGCTAATGAGGACAACCTAATCAGGTAGGATTAATACTATTCACACTCATCTTATATACTGCTCAGTACATGCAATCTGGTAATTAGCAACCAGCTGGCAGCAATGTTATCATAAACCATGATAATGAAAAATATTTCTCTGTCCACATGTTTTACAGGACATTCAAAAAAGGAAACTATTGGGTGAGCCCTAAACCAGATTAGATTTGCTCTAACACTTTCAACTTTTATTAGTATAGTGGCACTTGCGTAGAGAAGTTACCCACTTTGTTTAGACTTTATTTACTTTTGACTTAAAATTGCAATATAATTGGTGGAGGCAAGAGCACATAAGTGACCAAATTTCACATGGAAAACAAATATGGATAATTTTGGTGAAACACTATTCAAGATGACCTTGCTAATTACAATTTAACAAAACCTAACACGGTATGATTACTGTATGATGAATAACCTTTCCCATGCATATGTTTCTTTCCTCTTTCTGGAACCCTGCCCTTTTGTGTTATGTACAAACTTTTTGAACTTTTTAAATTTTATGTTATGCCCTTTACTGTATGATATGTTATTTTTGTTTACTTTCATGTGGCATTGATTTGTGTAAAATGTTTAATGCAAACTGAACATCATTACTGAATCCATCTCTGAAAAACCTATTTGCTAAACATGTAAGCACAGCCTTGAGGAAGACACCTTGTCGAAACACCTTGTCGAAACACATGTTGGCCTTGTTTTGCACAATTTACCCACCAAAAAATAAACCTCACAAGCAACATTATAAGACTTTGGGACACTAATTTCAGAAAACTCTTTAAAGTATATTGCACAGAATTATTGGCTGTACGCGAATGTGAGTGGTTTTTCTAAACGTATTTTCAAAAGTGGCATAAGGGTTTGCCACATACCACTCGCCACACAGCAGGCACGCTCCATATCCATTGCCCCAGCGCAATAGGATACATTCTACCCTTACATACTTTACCTTGTACTGGGACCCATCTGCCCTACGTAAAGCCCTTCCTTTTCCAGCATGAAAGACCAGCATGCATTGTCGTAGTGACGCATACCGAATCTGAAAAAATCGCCACATGACACCCTTGTGTTGACTGCAGTGTTTCAATAAGCGCCACAAGCTCTGCTGCTTGTGCTGAATAATGTATTGTGCTTTGCTTTAGGAATGTCATTTTCCACTCCTTCGTATGTTACACAGTTGTGTCTGGCCAAATCCTCGCCAGTGCACACTTCTGTTATGACCATTGTGGGGTTCACTAACTTACGTTGTACAATGTTAATATTTGAGCTGGAGAGATTGATCTCGTATGCAGATGCTCTTTGAGTAGTTAGGGTAGATTTCGATCTTTCAAAAATGGAAAAGACGGCATGTTCCATGTAGAGTTTAACTGAACAGCCCATCATAATTGTGGAACTTTTATCAATAGCAAATGCTGCAGCTGCAAGTGCCCTGCCCTTGCATCACTGAATCTAACAAGCACCTGTAATTTTGTTTTTATTGAAACATTGTATTAGTTGATAAATCAACTTTTTCAATATGGTCTTTACATTAACAAAATCATTACAACATCAAGACACAGTTCATAAACAGCTTAATGAAATTTGTAAAAACACAATAAAATATAAGGAAAATTCATGAGGAAGACACTTAAGTTCAGGATTATAGACAGTTCAGTTGCAGAGGAGCAGTTATAAAATAAAATAAAATATAGCTATAACAATGTAAGCAATATAAAAGCACACTTATGCTTGTAGGGTTAAAACCTTATCAAACTCATTACATTTAAACAGTGTTTATCCATTTCTAACTTTTCATGTCACCTAGCTAAATCAAATACAATTTAGAAAACGTTGATAACAGTGCAAAACAAAAAGAGAAGCATTAGACTTAAAATAACATTAAAATTCAGTCACATGACCACCAAGCATTATTGTCTGATCATAGATTCAATTTTAAAATAACATTTACTGTCGCAATTACCAATGAGACCGAAGAAGCATTAAAGATCTCATGCCACAGTTGCTCTTTCGTTAGCAGTGGTCTTTCTTTGAAATATTTCAGAAAATATTCTTTTCTCAGGTCAGCCAAACCAACGCATTCTGAAATTAAATGAGCAGTAGTCTCCAGTTGGTTATCTTATTTACAGAATCTACATTCAGTCGACAAAACCTGATCATTTGCATATATTGTCATTCGAGATTTTGTTGCTAAAAGATTAAAACAAAGACATAGGAATGTATCTGCGTAAGATCTGTCAGGAAATTGTTGAATATACAGAGGAATCACCTTCAATGCTTTACATAAAAAAGAACCAGCCTTGTACACCTTATAATTTAAACATCTTTTTCCAGTAATTATCCAATCATTCCTATATAGCTTTAGTTTTGCTTTATCTGGGAATTGAATGAATACATCTATTTTAATGTCAGCCGCTGTTAGAAGTGATTCGCAGTGAAGTTCCCACTTTGTCAGAGGAGTATTAACACTGTTTTTTAACAGATTTTTTAAAACCAGGAACAAGGAACAAGTTTTTAGAAAGGCCCGAGGACAACTGAATTTTCCTATAGAGGGCTAGCATTGACCACTGCACTGCTGCCTCTAAGGATATCAATCCCATTTTGTAGCGGATTAGGGCAATTGGCGTACTTACACTGGTAAAATCATTTTCCAATAAATTCTTTCTAATACATCCTACTTCATAGCTTTATCAATTATTTTAGTCTGGGAACCGTACGTAATAATAGGGACGGCTTTTTGTAAGTAATATGTTCGAGCATGCAGCAAAGAGAATTTTCCATATTTTCTCTGAAGAGCCTTGGCTTCGATTGCCAACATTCTCATTCTCAGTAACTATTCCTCTTTGTATGGTTTCTCAAAAGGATGGGAGTTAACATTCACTCCAAGATATTTATACAAACGTATATGTACCAGAGGATGATTAGCAAGAATCCAAGTAAATTTATTTTTGGATCTTTTATTAACATGGTTAAATATTAAGACATTCAACTTTTTTGCATTTATTTCTAGATTGTTATGTTCAGCAAATGTAGACAGGGCTGTTAACTTTCTTTGCAGCCCAATCAGTGCCAACTCAAAAAGAACCAAATCATCTGCATAAAGTAAGTGCTGAATATGGTAGGATCCCAGTTTAGGAGAAAAGGTCCCGATATTCTTATGAGCATTATAAAAATCACTAATATAAAAATTAAATAAAATAGCAGCAAAAGGACACCCTTGTTTCAGACCTACATTTGTCTCAATAGATTCTGATAAAAGGCCTTTAGTTTAGAGTTTAATTTTAATCGATGTATTAGAATAAAATTGATGAATTAAAAATATAATATACGAAGGACAGTTAGCAGATAAAAGCTTATTACATAAAATGTTTCTCTGTACGGAATCAAAGGCTTTAAAATCCACAAACGCGAAATATGCCAGTTGTCTGTCTTTTATTGCTTGCGCTTTAATAGCTGAAATTATTATTAAATGTAATGCTCTACCAATACCCGAAACAAACCCCGATTGGTGTGGGTTCATTAGGTCTTCCTTAATATGCCATTTAGTAAAATCAATTATTAAAAGTCTTTCTAAGATTTTGCCAGGAGCATCTAAAAGCGCAATAGGGCGGTAGTTACAAGGATTGGTTCTATCAACCTGTTTAAAAATTGTGATTACTATGGCAGTCTGCCAGGAGGGCGGAATTACCTTGGTCTTAATTATAATTTGAAAAATGTGATTTAGAACCTCCTCCCAGGCCTCCGGATGAGCTTTAAAGATATAATTAGTAAGCATGTCCGATGCAGGGCCCTTGACGAGCTGAGCTTTTTAATTATTAATAGACTATCAATGGAATAAAACTTGAATTGAGCTAGTTCTGAAAGCTCGCAAACAATAGTTAAGGGATTTAGATCTTGTTTAAACAAAAGTTTTTGAGAGTGGGCTTCCCAAGCCATTTCATCGATGCCATTTAGTTGAGTTGATTTATAGACATTCCCAGATGCAGAGTTAATAATTCTCCAAATCTCAGAAGCAGATTTTAATAGTAAAGCTTTAACCATTGTTTCAGCTTCTCTTTGTCTCAAAGTATGAGCAATCTGTTTAATTTTATTTCTATATCCCGTTTTCAAAGACGTTTTTTGTGTCATGGCTGCATTTTTAGGTAGCCTTCAGATACCTTTACGTAATTCTTTTTTAATGGTTGGATTCCATTTATATTTGTGAATGAAAGTTGGTTTGTTACCAACTTTGAGTGATTGGGCAATAATCTGAATGCAGTAATTGTAGAAAGTCCGAGAATTCATTACTTTATCTCCAGCCAGATGCACAACTTTTTGTTGTAAGCAAGACATTTTTTTCGTATTCCATCTAATTCGATTCTGACCGTTGTTTATTTCAAAGTCACCAATAAAGTTTGAAACCGGATGGACCAAATGGGGAAACCATAACACTTCAAGCAAATTGTGATCACTAACTTGTGTAGGGATAACTTCAAAGGCAGAAACAAGGTTATTAGCGTGATTTGAGATGTACACATAGTCCAAGACTGAATGGGAGTTGGCTCTAGACCAAGTTGGATGGGGTGGAAGATATGAAGATCTTTTATTTGTGTGCCATTCAAGTAGGAGAATTCTCTCATTTTCATTAGAAGAGTCCACTTGTCAGCTCTAGAACCTGATCTGAAAGAGGTGTTTAACAAATTCATATTAAAGTCTGCAGCAATAATGGTAAATGCATTGTTAGGATCTAGCAATGTTTGGTCCAAGAGAGTCTCAATTTCACTTATAACCAGAGATTCCGTTGGTGACAAAGGATTCCAATAGATATTCAAAACCATCACCATTGGAAAAAAAGGATGATTTCTATTTGAAGTTCGAATGATGACTAGTTGAATCCCATGATCAGGAGACGCCAATTGGTCAATGGATAACTGAGAATCTGTATGGACTGCAATTAAGAGGCCACCGCCGGTCTGCCCCTGGTTGCCTTCGAGGCCAGGACAAAGGTAACCAAATGGTCAGACCATACAGGGGTCTGCAGCATCCAGGTTTCTTGTAGCAGTACTAAGTCATACTTATTGAGAAGCTTTGATTTGGATGATAATAGATGGGAGAACCCACGAGTATTTCAAGACACCATGGAGCATTCACGGGAATATGCTGAGGCAGAGAGCTAGTGATTGGTAACAGCGCCCCCTCGCTCTTAGCTAGCCACGCCCATTTTGAGGGGACCAATTGAGTAGGTATAGAGGGCACAGTATTACAGTTGCAGCACTTGTTTGAATCACCCCTACCACTATCAAAGGGTTTATTACAGCCCGACAGCAACGGCTGAGAATTTGAAGTGGTGGGTATTAGTGGAGGAGCAACACTATCCAAAGCTAGGCCTTTCTCTAGAAGAAGATGTCTCTGCTGCCATACATAGTTCTTAATTATTACCGATGGTATTGTTATGTCGACGATGTCTTGATAAGCAGGCTTTAGGATAGGATACCCTGCATACATCTTTAGAGTTAATGTGTCGTAGGGCTGGAATAAGATGAAAAACTGCCAGAAGGGTAGATCTACTTGGAAATGGGTCTGAGTAGACTCTTTCTACCATAGTAATTCTTACTATTTCGTCCTGCAAAACGGTAATCTACTGATTAGGCCATTTCGTTTTTGCTCAAGCGTTCTAAAGGCCAAGCCATCCTAATTTAAATTGATACAGAACTTAGGACTTGAAGGTTGGGGGGTTACAATTATTTTCATGTAAACTTTGATGAATAGCTTCCTGCAAATTTGAGTTATTGTGAGAGTAAACTGAAAGGTTCATCACACATCTTTAGAGACAGAATCATCTACTGAGTCTAGCACAGCGATTGGGAGGTTTACATTGCCCGGTATACAGCTTACCCCTTCCAGTGTCCTCTCTTTCAGCTGTGGTGGTTTGGGGAACAAGGAACTCTCCTCATGACAAGTAGGCAAATTCTTATCCGGTACCAAATTTTGGCTCAGATCGAGCGGGGAATTTAGATCAGAGAGATTTGCCACAAAGGCTTTAGTTTTTGATTTTGTTTTTTTATTTTTTTAGGGATCGGAAGGTTTTTTTTTTTTTTCCGTTTTAGGTGCTTAGGGGAAGAATTAAAATCCATTCCTCTGTCAGGTGTTCTTTTTCTATTTCTTTTTCTTCTTCGCCGATTATTTTGTGAGGGGCGGCAGAAGACATCACATAATTGAATCTCAGGGCCAGATAGATCAGGGGAGATGTCTTCAGTATGGTGATTGTTAGAAGGCACCTCAATGTGTTCAAGGACATTATCCCCAGCTACATCTGTCTCTTTAGACATTGTAGATGGGGTAATCACAGTAATTTGCTCAGCTTATGGAGAGGGCACTGGAGACAAATTTAATGCAACAGCATGGCATGAGCAACAATTTACATTGCCTAACATATGCAGAAGATTTAGTGCCAGCCAATCCAGTTTGTTCCTCAGTAAAGCAGTTGCATTTTCCTGAGAAGAAGCTCTTCCTTCAATTATTTCAAATAGTTTTGTGAGTGTGAATATAGAGGTATTAATTGCCGTTAGCGCAGACTCCAGCGCATGATTGTTCACTGAGGGAAAGCCAAAAGAAGGGCGAGCCAGTGGCTTGGCGAATGAGGACATAGAAGAGTCATTTGAGGCAGGGGGAGATATTATATCATCAGGGGCATCAGTAGGGTAAAGCTCCGGTGAAGTTGAGAGTCTAGAGTCTTTAAGAGGCAGACGGACGGGACTCCTCAACCATAAGAACAGGGGAGGGGCCCGTCTTTTGAGTAGAATGGGCTAACGGAAAATTAGAATTTAGAGGTTTCCTCTGTTGTTGAGATAAGGGAACAGCAGACAAAAACCCATGATTGTTCACCGGCCCCTGACCAGACAAAACATGAGAGTATAGTGGATCAGGAGTCGGTGGAATCATCATTTGGGAAGGACCAAGCTCAATTTCAGAAGGATGTAAAGGAGCGACCTCAGGTTCACAGACTCCAGACTCTGCAAGACCTGGATTTATGCGTGAGGCATATTCGTGCATAGTATGATCAGAGAGAAATTTAGCTTGCGAGACTTCAATAGAGGTAGCTGAAAGAAGAGCATTACGTAACCGTTGATTCCACATAAAAGGCAGGTCCGGCGCCAGCCCTCGAGATGAAGATTCCATGACGCCAGTGATGTGGAGGCCCGGTCTTAAAGTTACAGGCAAGCTATGAGGGTGACATGAGGGCATACCAGCAGTAAGTCTCATCATTTTTAGAAAGTACAGAAGTACAAAAAAAGCTCAGATAGTACTAGAGTAGAGCTCTAGGCACTAGTTGCTTTTTTTATTTTTTATAAATAGATTAGAATGTATGTGTATCCGAAATGTTAAATCTTTGTATATCTTAAGGTCATTGAAAACTTAACAAGGTAACTATGAACAGAAGAAGCTGTCAAAATACTGAGCATAAACTACAGATGCACAGTGCTACAGAGTGATATTCAGCGCACTACTCGCTGTATGAAGGTGCAGCCGGCAAGAGCAGCTGATAACAAATACCAGGCTGTTCTCACATAACAGGGCGAGGACTCAAGCACAAAGTTGTAAGGTTCAGGAAGAAATATGGCGGGGGTTCGAGCACAAGACTTCTAACTTCAGGGGGTAATGAAAAAAGTTGGAGAATGAACAGCGGATACACAATACGGCTGTATGTTATTCCACGCACTCGTCAATGTGTAAAGGTGCAGCAGACAAGCGCGGCTGAAAACAGGAGTGGGGCTGTTCTCACGAAACAGGGTGGGGACTCGAGCACAGAGTACAGGGATCAGGAGGTAATATAGCGGCGATCAGAGCACCGGACTGCTAATTTCTTGGCGAAATGAAAAAGTTAGAAGTTGAACTGCAGATGCACAATATGGGTGAGAGTTATACAGCGCACTACTCACTGTATGAAGGTGCGGATAGCAAGCACAGCAGATAGCAGAGCCCGGGCGATTCTCACATAACAGGGCGGGGACCCGAGCGCACAGTTGCCGAATTCCAGAGGTAATGTGGCAGGCATTTAAACACAGAGCTGCTAACTTCAGGGGGTAATGAGAATGTTAAAAAATAAACAGCATCACGGCAAGACAGCGGTACAACGGTCAGCGGACAGCTGACAGTACTCGTCTGTACTCGCTCGTGGTGCGCGTGTGCTGGTGCGCGTGGCCAATACAATTTATTCTACTTGAGGGGGCTGGGCTAAAAAATAAAGAAAATGTATTATAAACTTGTGTGTAACACAATTCCTAAATGTTCTAGAAGCAGTATAAACTTTAAGTATACCCAAGCTCCAAAGTCCATTCAAAAACAAGGTATATATTAGTCCAGGATCCACAAGCAGGAACAAGGATCCAACGACGGGCGACGGGTAGAGACTGCAGCAGAACAGCTGACAGTACTCGTCTGTACTCGCTCATGGTGCACGCACGCTGGTGCGCGCAACCAGTACAATTCATGCTACTTCCTGATGACATGAGGGGGTGGGGCCAAGTTCCAAAGTCCAGTCAAAAATGAAGTATATATTAGGCATATATTAGTCCAGGCTCCATAAGCAGGTACAAGGATCCAACGATGGGCGACGGGCAGAGACTGCAGCAGAACAGCTGACAGTACTCGTCTGTACTTGCTCGTGGTACTGTAATAGGCCAATGGCTTGTGGCCCATTGTGCATTTCTGTGTCAGCACAGCAGTCATGAGCTGGCTGTTAAGTGTGTGAGAATAAGTAAAATTCCTGTGTATAATCAGGGTTTGCTAACACAGGGGCAGTTCAAATCATTTTTTTGAGTTCATTAAAATTCTGTCACATTTCTTCATTCCATAGTATTTTGTTGTCAGTTTTTTGTGCTTCCCTGAGGCTCTGTAAGAGCGGCCGTTTATGCTGTGTAATCAAGTATCCATGACCGCAGTAATTGCACAACCCTAGCAAATTTTGCATTTCTTTTACTGTTGTGGGCTGTGGGCAAGCGTGCACGGAGACAGCATGGTCTGTTTTATTTTTTGCCATGTGCTGATACCAAGTGTCCTAGATATAAAACCTCTTGTAGACAGTAGTGCAGTTGTGCTTTGTCAACCTTCTACCCCTTGCGAGCCAGAAGCTGTAAGAGTGTAATTGAGTCTTGTCTGCAATGTTATTCAGTATCGCTGGATACCAGCAGGTCGTCCACATACTGGATGATCGTGCTAGACACTTAGATGTTACATTCATCTGTGTGGAGTATTCTGTTGAAAGTACTGGGGCTTTCACAGTACTCTTGAGGTAATCTTGTCTGTTTGAACCTCATTCCCCCATGTGTAAAAGTGGTGAGGTACTGTGAGTCTGGGTGCAACGGTATAGAGAGAAATGTGTTTTTGAGGTCATCCACCATGAAGTGGGTTGCCTCCTTGGGGATGTTACACAAGATCGAGGCAGGGTTAGGAGCCACAGGAAATTCAACATTTTTGAACAAGTTGGGTGTTTGTAGGCTACAGCAGGTGGGATGTGCATGTGCACAGCTGTCCGTAGGACGTGGGTAGGCACCTCGAACTAATGAAAGTACGTCACTAGTTTTTTCGGACATGCTGGACAGGGACGGTGTTACCAGGACACAGAGGATGAGGTACGCATGCGCGTACCTGTGTGACGGACAGATGTGCTCTCCCACAACTAATTAATCAAAAAGAACCAAATCATCTGCATAAAGTAAGTACTGAATATTGGTAGGATCCCAGTTTAGGAGAAAAGGTTGGGATATTCTTAAGAGCATTATAAAAATCACTATTATAAAAATTAAATAAAATAGCAGCAAAAAGACACCCGTGTTTCAGACCTACATTTGTCTCAATAGAGTCTGATAAAAGGCCTTTAGTTGAGAGTTTCATTTTAATCGATGTATTAGAATAAAATTGATGAGTTAAAAATATAATATACGAAGGACAGTTAGCAGATAAAAGCTTATTCCATAAAATGTTTCTCTGTACTGAATCAAAGGCTTGTTTAAAATCCACAAACGCGACAAATACCGGTTGCCTGTCTTTTATTGCTTGCGCTTTAATAGCTGAAATTATTATTGGGTTGCGTAACTTGATCTTGTGTAACATCCCCAAGGAGGCACAATATAATTTAGAGGGCGCAGATCCTGAATAATTTTCCAGTTGCCCCTTGTTGCCTTTTTTACAGGATATATAGCCATGTTCCATGGGGAGATAGATGGTAAAATTATCCCTTGGTTAAGTAGGGCACTGATGGTATCCTTAATTAGCTCCTCTGCCTCTCCAGAGGGTGGGTATTGTTTCATTTGTCATAGTACTGCTCCTGGTTTTAGTGTTATGTGTACTGGGGTCACCGCCTGTAGGAGCCGTACATCATGGGGGTTAGTTGTCCACAGTCACTCAGGCACCTGGTCCAAATCTTACTCAACAAAATGGGGTGGGGCTGCAAGGACCTTCATGGGACACTGAACCTTCCAGTAGTGCACCATTATTTCACAGGGGATGCATATTGCCAGCACAATTTCTCAGGCATCTGGCCTGTCCTCAAACAATTCTGCGTCACTCGCCTCTTTTAGAGGTATTGTGGGGTCAATGCAAAGTACTGTGCGCCACTCGCACCCGTCCAGCCCATCCCTATCACAACAATCCTTTTTGCTGACATCACTAATACTTGTAATTCTAGGGACAGTATTGTACCTGTCGCCAATTCAGGGGACACAACAGGTTGAACAATGAAATCTGTGGTCACTCGCCAACACCCTTTGCCAATGTGAGGCACCGCCTCCACAAGCACCGTGATTCCATACACAAACATGTCTGGATCCATAGGAATTCCACAAACCACCACCTCTCCTCCCAATAGCATGAATTATCAACATTTCTCTGATGGCAAATATCCCTAGCATGACGCAAACTATGCCACTGTCTGAGAACGATATTATCATATTGAACTTGCTGAGCAGATCCCTGCCCAACAAGTTCACTGGGGAACTTTCAGAGTACAGTAAGGGGACCCAAACTACCTTCCCCCTATTTTTATGTCAACCTCCTTAGTGTATGGGACCATGGAGACAGCCCTAGGAAGCCATTTGTGTCAAGATTGTGTCCCGATAGTGGGAATCTCCCTCACTAATGCATGATTTTGTGCCATCCGTGAAGACCAACGAAATGAAGTGTTTGTTTCCTATCTCTGCACCCACCAAAGGTTCCTCATGGGGCGAACAGTCATAGATAGAGCTGGGCACGCAAGTGCTCTCTGTGGGCTGTCCTAGTCAGGGTATGTATTTGTTCCGGGGAATGTGAAAGGATTGTTTGCCAATACGGTCACCCCTCCGTAAGGTACTATGGTGCCATTTAGTACATTGTTGGGTGTGTGCATGTTACCATTTCCATGCTGGGGCATATTTTGCTGCATGTACTGCTTTTGCGGGTGTTGCTGCTGTGTGTGTTGCTGTTGTTGTACTTGTGCCCCTGGGGGCCGGGAGCTGCATGTATGCTTGGTGTATTTCATATGGTATGGATGTCATTCTTAGGCTCAGCATTTGTTGTGTATTCTGCAGTGGTGGGTGATAATTATTGTACATGTTGTAACCAAACCTTGACCTGTGTCTACATTCTCTTGAAAAATATCCCTATTTTCCGCAGTTCCAACACTGTGAGGAACCCGTACCAACCCCGCTCAGTCCGATTCCTCTAAATCCCCCTCCTCCCGTCCCTAAATCCACCCCTCCAGTGCTACTGACCTCCTTGCTCCCACTCCGGGTGGGAAACTGTTTTCCACCTCCCCATTGTCCTTGTCCTCCTTCTGGCCAAAACGCCATTATTAGGACATCCGCAGACCCCAGCGTGATTCCTGTTGCCTCCGTCCGTGCAGGTGTGGACATTGCCTCCTCTACAGCTATCTTAGCGAGCTTCCTCTGTGCCAATTTTCCCTCATTTGCCTGCAACTGCTGTGCCGATTCTCTCTCACATTCTTTTATTTGTGTGCAGTGGTGTATTATTATACTCTGAATATCCACCCACCCTTTTGCTTCAATGCCCGCAATTTTATCTAGTGCCTTTTGCACCACTTTTGGTAAGCCCCTTTTGATAACAAAATAGAAAAAAGGAACTGATATGTCCCACTGGTCCCCCTTCTCCATCCTCCACATCTCCCGAACCTTAATAAACTACTGTGAGGCATCTTTGTCATCACCCATAGTGTTTTGCATGATTGACTATAGGTCTGGGGTGTCAGGGTATGTGTGCCGATGCACACCCCAAACCTGCTCTCTGATGTTGTTGAACGGTGCACTGTTATGTGCATTGTCGTCCAACCTTACTCTGGGGTATCCTGCTTTAATCCAAACATCCCCAGTCTTTTCTCCCTATGTCACCACTGTTAAAATGTTCATGTCGCCTACAGCAAGGAGTACACCTGCAGTCTGTTTTTCAAACGCGTATATCCATTTCCCCAGCCCCGCTGTTAACGGTGTAAGTGCTTTGATCATATTGTTCTTGTTCATATGCGCCCAGGGCACACACTGTGCTCTTCCCATGCCTTTGAGTATTCGAGGCATTTGTAGGCCTACTCTCTTCCCTTCTTTCCTTCCAGCACTTCCCTTTTACCTTGCTACTGCCATCCAGCCAAACCTCCTTACCCTCTCATCCCACAAACTTTCCACTTGAGGCGTAAATATTTGTATTTGTATTTTATTGAATTTATTGTGCTTTCTCCTCACCATCATCCTCAAATGTATCTTCTGTACTCCACATACTCTCCTGGATCTCCATCCAAACCTCTGTTGGACCTTACAGTTCCATACCCTGTACTGTGTGCTCATTCATCCTTTTTCTTCTCTATATGCACATCCTTCCTTGCCGTACTGTCCAATCTGAACAAAATGCCCCCCGCTCACCACTCATCTAGTCTGCTCCCCTTTGCCTTGCTCTTTGCTGTTCGCAATCACTCTAGATCTGCTTGAGCCGACTCTAGTGCCCCTTCTGATTCTCTTTGTCCTGTGCACTCATGAGGTTGAGCGGTTTCCTGAGTGGGTATGTTTAGTGGTGGCAGGACCATGGCCCGGATGGACACATAGGTTTGGGTTGTGTACCCTGGCGCTGGAAGCCCTGCCAATGAATATATCCCTTTGTATTCTCTCTGTGTCCCATCTGTTTCTGCTTGCTTTCATGGGTGTTCTGTGCCCCTCTCTCATTGGAGTCTTCCACGTCCTCAATCATTTTCCATAAGGCTAAAATGTCCTTTCTTTTCTGTAACTGTTTACTCTTGTACTTCGCTGCTAGGAATGTAGTCATATGCTCCAGAATTCCCATATTATGGGTGCCCTGCTCTGGCCATGATTGAGGCATCCCTCACGTGTTTCCATCACCCACTGGTTGTGGTACTTCTCAGTCTTCTCCCGGTACAAGGGCAAGGCCTTGTACATGTCCTCTAAATGGGTCACTCCTCCCATTGTATCAATGTATGCGCTGTAAAGCGTCCCTATGCTTCTAATTCTGCGCAGCGCACGCTGTGGATGTCACAACCAAAAAATCACTTTTGTCTTTCCCTCCTCCCCGTCAGCCCATGCTACTTTCCTTCCCCTTACCCCTCACACACACCCATTCTCGCACTCCATGCACTCAAAACAAGCTGCCATTTACACAACGCACCTCCTTGGGCCTCCACCCTACAAAGCAAAAACATGAAAACAATAAGCTAAAATAATAAGCTAAAATGACAACCACTACTGTACGCAAGCCCACTAATTATTCGGGGCTATTCTGTATTTCCTTTTGCTCCGTTACACAATATAAGTGGTCCCATCTCCTCCGCTCACTCGGGGAGGCTACCTACACTCCTGTTTCCCTTTCTGTAATATACTCCTTAAAAGGTAAATAATAATAAAAGCAAAAAATCACATCCACACCACACAAACAACCTCGTTCTCCAAGTGATCACAACCCACACTCTTTCACATATGCCCTTCTTGTTATCACTTGCAAGGGTATACTCAAATATGTGTGTTCACCCGAACTCCTCCATCACAGGGTTCGAACAACGGCCTGTATTCTCTCTGGAAATGCGCCCCACTTTAAAGAGCAGACAGGAATGCTCCTGCACACCTCCGGGATAGATGTGTCTGGGCCTGGTCGCTGCAGGTGGGTGTCGCCCTTGGGAGAAGTGGCCTGGATGACTCCGTCAGTACAGGGGTCACTGGGATCACATCAGGGTCACCAAATGAAGGCACACCCCTGAACCCTCACACCAGACAAAATGCAGCCCACTAGGGAAAAGGCCCAAGAAACACTTGCAAGAATAATAAGTATTTATTTCTACAAAATAGAAATGCATCAGCAAAGAATTCTGCTGCCACCAACGTTCTGAGCTCCGTAGGCATGTGTGGCACATTATAAGCACAAACAACGTCACTGATGACGCAATGATTTACAGTACAATTCTACAATCCGTATTGTATATGTATCCATTTCTGGCACCTCTTCCCTTTTCTAAATGTATCTATGTAAGTGTGAAAATAAAGGTTTATATGTAAACTGTTGCTGTGTGTGTGTGTGTGTGGGCTTCCCTTTTTTTTAAAATCCCGTTATGACCCTCCGGCACATGGTACTGTCCAGCATAGCTGCAATTAAGCAAAATGGAGGCGTCCTACTGACACCGCACCTGCCCGGCCTATCCGCAATCAAAATAGAGGCGTCCATAGGACGCCACTTCTGTCCGCATGTTGGCATCTTGTGAGGCACCTTTAATTAGATGTGGGAGAGCACATCTGTCTGTCGCACACGTACGCGCATGCGTACCTCATCCTCTGTGTCCTGGTAACACCGTCCCTGTCCAGCATGTCCGAAAAAACTTGTGATGTACTTTCATTAGTTTGAAGCGCCCACCCACATCCTACGGACAGCTGTGCACATGCACATCCCACCTGCTGTAGCCTACAAACACCCAGCTTGTTAAAAAATGTTTGCCACACGCGTGTCACACTTTTAATTAGTCCGGGGATCCCAACCCTGTCCGTAGGACACCTGTGCACATGCGCATAAAGTATTCCGTGCAATACGCATCCCGCGGACAGCCGTCCCATTCAAGAAAATTCACGACGTCACCATGTGACTACACCCATGCTGAGCGTGGGCCCTTATTTGCCGGACACAATCTGGGCTGCCCGGACATCGCAAAAGTACTCTTTTTGGCAATGTAAGGAGTGTTACTGTGAAACTACACCCTTCCAGAAGTTCCACTCTGTGCCCCTGTACATCTAACCATTTTTGGGAATGTTTTAGGCCCGCTTTCCGGTTCCAAGTGCTCCCCAGCAGCCCTATAAAGGGCTACACCCCAGAGCTGCTCCTCATTCTGTTTTTGGCTTTTCAGAACACAGCAGCGGTCTAAATTGCTTCGTGCTGGAATTGCTTTCTGATCAATTCTGCTGTGCTATATTACCTTTGGAGCTAATGGCAACCATGACTGCTGCTACTGCCTCTGCAGCACCCACACCCTCACCAAAACTACCACCTTCTGAAGGGCCTGGACAAGGGAATAGGTGTTGTAATGTAGATAGAGATCATGAGGAGAACGAGGATAAAGTAAAGGAATTCCCCATTGCCTGCAGCAAGCGTGAGTCCTGGGTGTGGAAACAATTTACCACTGTAGGAGACGTGCCCAAATCTCGTGCTAACCATGTGAGATGCCCTGAGTGCAACATAGTACTCAGTCACGGCAAACCAGGCTTGTACAGCTATGGCACCACCTCCATGCGGCAACACCTGAAATCGAAACACAAGGCAGCAGTTCGGAGGGTTGTCCCCTTCGAACAAGGCAGTAGGTTAATTTCCTCTGCAGCATCTTCCGCATCGGCTCCTGCCACCACTAGGGACACTCCTGTGGGGCAGCGGATCCCTAAACCGGCCTTCCAGGCCATACACACTGCAGCAGACCCTTACCTTTCAAAGGTCACTGAATTGTGCATGTACTGCGATGAAGTACTATGCAGGGGGGAGCAAATTCGAAGTGCTTTTGAGGCTTCGGTCCGGGAGCATGAGAAGGATTGCCCCCTACCTAAGTAAGGGCCACCCAACATCTTCCTCTCTCCACTTGCCCTTTCTTATCCCTGTGGTTGGTGCCCCTCCCTACCCTCCCTTCCCTTCCCTTCCTTCCCTTCTGTGTCGTGTGTTAAAAGAACAAGAAAAATAGAACAACAAAAAAAGGCTCTTTTCAGAGCCACCTTTCACAGTTCAAAAATAGAATTGCCAATGAAAGGATGCAGGCCGCCGCGCAGCCTATAAGCTCCGGGGACAGTGTGGTAAATAATATGAAGGGTGCCTCTGTCATAAACATTGCACTTGTTTCCGGGAGGAAGTCGTGGCTCTGAAAAGAACCTTTATGTGGTGTTTGTTTTTGGAAGGGTTGAAATGACCAACACCTACTGGGAAAATGCTTGCTATACTTGCAAGAAGGGCTGCAGTGCATTTGGATATTTAGCAGAAACAGCTGATTGCCAGCATCAGTAACATAGACTCCATCTCTACGAAAAATGTTGGTGCTACGAAACGTAGGGCCTCATTACGGGTCTGGCGGTAGCCGTGCCTGTAAAACAGGTCGGCGGACCCGGTAATTTCCCATTCGCGGGTGCCGGCAATAAGGGACTCCCCATCCCCATTCGCCACCATAGGGTGAATGGGAATGGGGAGCTCGGATGCACTGGCACCGTTCATAACAGTGCTGGTGCATCCACGAGTTGTGCTCGCGGTTACCGCACTGCCCGCCAAGTCGGACCTGGCGGGCAGAGCGAGACCCGCGAGCACAGCTCATAGTATGGCGGTACGGTAGCAACGGCGCCCTTGTTGCCTTACCGCCATACTTATAATGAGGCCCATAATGTTTTCATTGTGGAAGGAGAACATGCCAACATTTCTCAAAAAGGCTCAAAGAGCCTTGTTCACATTGCGCCTCGCTTTCTCCATTTGTGGACCAAATGGAGAAGAACGAAGCCCCAGCTGTCTCTGGGCAATGCGATAAAAATTACTTTGGAAACGTGTCCATGACTTGCCCAAGTATCTCCTTCATCGCAAACTGCAGAGAAATTCCAGTAACATGTCCTGACTGTTCCCTCCACAATGAATAATAATGTCTGGATGATGGAGCATCACCAAAGTGGCACAAAGAGGAGCCACATTCAGCCACTTCATTCAACATACTCCATACCAGTGTACATCCACAAGATGGAATCAAAGATGTGCAGCCACTACTCATCGTTCTGTATGCACTTCAAATCAATGTATCCAGGAGTAGGCCAAAATCCATACACTCTCCCTCCTGAACGCATAGCTCTCAACTCACCCGCTTTTGGTGGGTGTCACCCGCCTTGCAAGCAGCTGAATCACCCGCCAAGTCCCTCATACGCCCATTCACTTCTATGGGCTCTCACCCGCCCATAAGAAAATAGGGTGTTTTCACCCGCCTTGGTGAAACAAAAGGTTGGGAGCTATATGAACGACACAGCCATTTGCACTCCTCTCTGCAAACACACCTTCTGCCACAGTCTCTCCTTACAGACCACACCCAGGAAACCTTATTGGCCAATCCCCAGGCCTCCACAGTCCCATTTCCATTCCTGCCACCCTCAAACGTGCTGCATTTGATACGTGCGATCCTCGAACCGCAGCAGTGTCCGCGGGTATATTGTCCCTTGAGCATGGGTGGGGGGACACATTTCTACTAGGATAGGGGATCTCCTCTTTATTGGTGGCTTTGAAAAGAGGTTTTTTTTAAGGTGCTTGTAAACAAACACCTTTTCTTTTGTATTTTTGGGGGATTTTTCTCTTCTTCTCTTTACATTATTACACGAGCCTCTCCAAAATAGCTCTTATATTGTGGAACAAAATAAGATTTTCAATGGGGGACAAAAAAAAAGAGGCACCTGCACTGAAAAAGCTTGCATTACAATCAGTAATGTTCTCATCGTCACAGAAGAACATCCCAGCATTGAACAAAAATGCAGACATGCCTCCATTAACAAGACACCTTTCCACCTCTAGCTGGGAAAAAAGTCCCGCGGGATTGTTCCACACTCTGCTTGGTGGTATGCATGCGAAAACCACCCCTGCAGAGGGAAAAAGCTACATCAGTGCTTTCACCAACTCCTTCAGTTCACAGAGCAAACTTGCAGCAGTGATATGACCCAAATGCAGTACTCCACAATGCACTACTAGGATGTCAACACTACTCCAAGTGGCCACATCTCTGCACACTGCAATCACAGCTTCCATAGTGGGCATAGGCACACTGCGCCACAAAGCGTCCACTCCCTCAAGATCAAAATTGTCAGCAACACTTCTACCCTGGGCATATCTCTGCAGATCACTCACAAAGGAATCACCCACGATCAACACTCTGACTCTCTGCATCTCTGCCATCATCATGATACACAGCAATGAAAAAAAGTATTAACGCCCCTTCCTGTTAAGCACACCCTCAATACCTGATTAGATAATCCCCATAGTCCCATTTCCATGGCAAGCATACTGAGAAGGGCAGGATGTGGCACGTGCGATTCTGCGGCCCCGATAAAGTAGGAGCAGTCCTTCTTCCCTTTCCACTACTCTCCCCACTACTCTCTCTGCAGCACTCCATCATTGGGTACTGTTAAGCAGTCACACACGCATCCACCAATCACATCCAAGACCTCTGCATCTAACTCTATCATCTCTTTTCAACACTCCATTTTTACTGTTAAACACTCACACAAGTCTCCTCTGATTCAAAAGAACCTCCAGTAAAAAGTACAGTAAAAGTATCCAATATTTCTGCTTCCAGATTCATCCACATCGCCACCCATCACCACAAACTAGAAGTATCAATATTATTTATACAGTACATTTGCAACTCTGTAATATATGCCTCTCAACAGGGCATACATTCCAACATTCCGACCCATGTGGGAGGGAGATTTCTTTGGAAAATTCGGGAGACAAAATGGCTGCCATAGGATGCATTTGGCAAAGAATTATCATGTTGGGAGAGTGTGAAAAATAACAATATTTTTCTAAGAAAAATCAGAAGTCTGCCGCCTAAATCGGGAGGGTTGGCATGTATGACGGATTACCTGCCACTGAACCTCCATAACGTACTCAAAAAGCATACTGCCATATCTTCCATCACCTACCATCAAATGCCGCCTACAATGGTATGTGCTTTCAAAGTTTTCATTTACCCATATCATAATGTCCAAACGGTTACTCTCTTCTTTTCTTCTGTCAATTTTATGACCTTTTCTCCCACTAACACATCCCCTATGAAATTTGCAAAAATTCTCACAGAAAAGGATCACTGAATGTATCCTACCATAGTAAACCAAGTATATACATTGCATGTATACTAACAGGGTGCCTGCCACTTACCTTGCACACTTCACAGAATGCGCCTTTACTTAAAAACCAAAAAAATGTATTTGTGCATTAAGAACAGTACCATTTATAAATGTGAATAAATGAATCGAACAACTGAACTGAAATGATTGCCCCACTCATATAGCAAGCATATATCTGCAGAAAAGTTCATGCATTGCACACATGAAAACATTCTCGTTTCCAATCTGTACATCTTTCCGAACCATTTTCTCACCCTTCCACAACTAGGAGTAATCCAGTTTCAAACTAAATAGTGCTACACCAATACACACACTTGCTAAAGTGCACGTCATACGGTACACTTTCAAATAAACCACTTACCCCCTTACCAACAATGCTGATGCTCCCAAGTCCCCATTCATATACAAAGCCATCCAATTACACACACACTAAGTTTTCCTGCCAAGACATCCCCCTACACTTTTAAATAATGTATTCCCCAAAGGCAATCACTATGCCATTAACAAACATATTTTCTTACTATCTTTCACAGTTGTAGTAACCACCTCTATCCTGAAAGCCAGTGGCGTGTCGAATTGAACATAAAACCTAGAATAAGCCTACTCTCAACAGCCAACAAAGTAAGTGTAATACTATCATAGTGTTTTACCTCTTACTGAGACAGTGCAGTGTTCTTGTATTGTAAGATACAGAATTCCATCAAGCTCACCGGTATTTGCTTAATTCTTACTCATTACACCTCAACAGTTGCTCACTTTATATTATCATCTCACCGCCATTATAGTAACCCCCAGATAGCAGTATAGCGTTCCCAACCTAAAGTAACATACCATTACACAATCACACACCTCTACCTATATTCATACCCTCATATTCATCCATTCATGCACAGTACACACATATACATTTCAAAATCAGCACACACACACTTTCCTTTTTTCTCCAACAGCTACTACAGAATGCCTGCCAAATATCAACTCTGTAGAAAACAACGCAGAAATAGAGCAGATCAACCTAAAAGCATACAATGTGGCCATCCACCTCTAGCAGAATTTGTACAGAAATTTCAAACACAGCAGCTAATACAGTCGCTAACGAAAACGAAAGCACCTACTAGTAAGCAAACTTTAACTCCTGTTTCAAGATGTAGAAATAAAAAAAAACGTACGGAAAAGATTGCAACTATCACTACTACTAACAGAGCATGTACAAATGGTAACGTAGCCACAAGGAAGCATTGCAAAAAAAATATTGTACAAAAAATGTTCCACCACAGAGTCCTTCAGAACCTTATAAATACAGTGGTGAAATTGTGTTCAACCCTTAAAACTTACCACAGAAAAGTAATCCTGGAAGCTCTTGTAGACAGTGCAATGGTCCTCAAAAGGACATTCTTTAGATTAATTTTAAACAGAATGAAACCACTAACAAAATGTATTAGTAAACTGCAACTATGTACTTCGCAAAAAAACAATATCAGCATAGATACCTTTGGCAACATCTGCACTGGTGAGTGGAGTCACACCACCAGCACAGAGCCATACTTCAATGAAGAATCATAAAACAAGAGCAAACAAACCAAATTGCCATAGGTAGCAGTGGCCAAGGGTATGAAAAGGTAGACAATACCATAAAGGAAGAAGGAGCAGTAGGTTCACAAATATCCCCATCAAACTTCGAATCAACTCTCCATTCCACTGAACCAATACGCCCCATCTACAAATGGCCATGCATATCAATGTGTAACATTTGCCAAAACTCTATCAAATCTTTGCAGCAGTTCCTCAATCACTATGTGAAAGCCAGCAACAAAAGGAAAATAAAAACACTACAAACTATGGACTCCTGTCCAGTGTGCAAATACACAGGCCTACAAGGACATTCATTAGCCTGCATTTCTGTTACTGCTTGCAAATGCACTTTCACCATATCAAAATGTTACCAACACACCATTCTACTGTACTAAATCTCATTCACAAACGCTACTATGCAAAAAGTCTGTCTTTAGCACTGGAGCATTTAAATGATATTCTCCTAGACGGTACAGCCAAACAGCTGCTGGAACAAATAGACCACATCCAAAGCAAATATTTTAGAACTGAAGAGCACTTACAAACTGCAGTACCTTCAGAAAACTGTAGCGACAACCTTGCAGATAGTAACTTTCTATTTCCCACATACAAAAAAGAAATGCACAAGTTCAAAAGCACATCTTCTGAAGTACCAAACCAAGTATGTGTGTGTTGTCGCAAAACTTTTTATGCAAAGAGCACGAAAACTATAGATATAATGTACAAAATAGAAGACAATGAAGAATCGCAATGGTTCCAATTAGCTCTCTATCTTATAGCAGAAACCAAATACGAAATTACGAACGCCTCCATACCGTGCACATGCTGCACTTCAAAACTTGGCAATAACCAAATGCCTGCGCGTGAGTAATAACTTGGAAATATTGCCACTGCCAAACACACTACAACAGCTTAATTTGATTGAGCGCATTATAATTCAAACAGTACACCCATTTCAAGCAATAATACGACTGCAACCAAAAATTGCTAAATTGCCTCCCACTGAATTACTAAGAGGCATTTGTGGCAAAGTAGTTTATTTACCCTTAGATCTCAAAGAAAATGTAGACACTCTATGAGTGCAATGGCCAATAGAACAATCTTTGATTATCCAGGTGAATGGTGTACCTACAAAAGACAAAAGAATTTGGCAGCAACTAGTAGACTTAAGCAAAATTAGGAAAGCCTTGCAATATCTTAAAGACAACAACGAATACTACAAAGAAATAAATGTTGAAGAAAACCTGAGAGAATTTACCAAAATACTTCAAGACTCCTCAATAACTGGCCAATTTGAACTTCTACATCCTACTGCAGCCTCCAATATTTCAGATCACTATACAATTCACCCACTGCACTCCAAAGACACCATAGACGATGCACTAGAAACATATCAAATGCGGCAAGCGAAAGGATCGCAAATCAGTATATGGGAAACAAGTGTAGAAGCGTGTGCCTTTCCTCTACTCTTTCCAACTGGAAAAGGTAGAAGATATGATGAAAGATGCACACAAATAACTGTATCATAATACTGCTCTTTATGAATGTATTCTGAAGACCCTAGATTCAGACAAAACGTGTAATACATAATCCACTTCCTCTTTGAAAGTGAACTAGCAACTCTATGTTATAGGCTTGCACACACATTGAAAACAGGTTCCCATTTTCTAAACATGTTTGCTACACAGCTATTTCAAAAGGTACAAGACAAAGACGAAGTTTTAGAGTCAAGTATTACAAATCTCTTGGCAAACATGCATGGTACGAAATAATACTGGTTTTGACTGCACGTAGATGTACGATGTATGCTACACAACCTTGGCCCACCTACATGGTTTGTCACTTTAAATTGTGCAGAGTATGCATGGGAACACTGGCACACTTTCCTATGCATAGCAAACAAAAACAAAACGGGTATAGACATGAAAACACCAGGAGAACTCTGCTCTATTGATCTTGTAAATGTATCAAGGTACTTCCATCATCACTTTATTGCCATGCTGCACTTCATTTGTAATAAAACACTTCCTCCCCTCGGAGAAGTGGAACACTTCTTTTGGAGAAAAGAGTATCAAGCCAGAGGAGCACCACACATCCACATGCTTTTGTGGATTAGAAATGTTCCTAAATTTGGTCAGGACAGTGATGCAACTGTTTTACAGTTCATTCACAAATATGTAACTTGCGAAATCCCTGCAGAACGTACACATAGTGACCTACATGCATATATTTAGCAGTTTCAAAGACACAAGTGTGGCAAGTACTGTCATTGCAAATATAGAAACAAAGGCACATTCTACACCAAATGCTTATTTGGTTTCCCTAGACCAGTTTCAGCAAAAGGGCAAGTAAACAGCTTCATGTCTTCGGTTAGACACAGTGTGAAAGGCAAATCTCCTAAGAGCACATACTGCATAAAATGACCCGAAGCATCAAAGTACATCAATGATTACAATGCAATCATTACCCTCCTATGGAATGCAAAATTAGATGTGCAGTACATTGCAGACAATTCCATTGGAGTTGCACGATATTTCACAGCCTACTTAACCAAAGCAGAGAAAACAGAGCTCAAAGTCCTCTGCGATGACATATCATCTGACAGAACACTGTCACAGAAATTGGATAGCTTTGGCATAATAATTCTCTCTCCTATAGAGAATGTGGCTTCTACGAAGCCGCAGACCGTTTAACCGGCACTGCTTTATGAAAACATAGTGTGGCTAAGCCTTGGTCCTTCTACATCCAGAAAAAAAGCTCTGAAATCATACAAAGATATAGAAACAATCGCCAACAGCCAGGACATTTTGAAAAACAAATTATTGGACAGATACTGCCCAAACAGGAGTACTACTTTAGAAACCATGTGCCTATACCACATTGGCCAAAACTTCTCATACAAAAATAATATTAAACCAGATGAGAAAAAAGGTAAATACAGAGTTGAGTGTTGTGAAGGCAGCCTGTTGAAACTTACCAAACGCAGCCTGATTAATCATATGAAGCTGTCATTAAATACTCCTCAACACAAAGAACTGTACTACATGGCTGTACTGCAACTCTTTAAACCATGGAGAAAAGAAGATTTATCAGACACCCATGCCTCCTATGAAGATGCTTTCAATGCAAGGCTAAGAACCTCTGGGTCATCTTTGACTCCACCCTTTCCTTCTCCGCCAACATCTCTGAGGTCTCTAAAAAGTCAAATTTCTGACTGCACCTCCTCAGAGGTACTCTGCCTTTCCGCTCCTTCCCCAGAAGCTCATGGTATCCCAAGCTCTGGTTCTCCTTAGCTTGGACTATTGTAACAGCCTCTTTCTAAATCTACCTGCATCTACTCTCCGCCCTCTGCAACTAATCCAGAACAGGACTGCGAGACTTGTCCTTGGCCTCAAGCCCTGGAATCGTATCTCTCCAACTCTGAAATCTCACTGGCTCCCAGTGGATGCAAGGATTACATTCAAAACCCTCTGCATTGTCCACAAGGCTCTAGGGGCCCTGGGTCCAAAATACCTTCAGCTATCCCTCTGCAAATACCTCCCATCTCGAGCTCTTCGCTCCTCTACCTCCAACTCCCTCAGGGTCAGTCGTTTTTCAAAGAAACGAGCTGGGGGTAGATCTCTGTCTTCGGCTGGGGCCTCCCTCTGGAACAGCCTCCCTGCCACTCTAAATCTCCAGTTCCGGAAGCACCTCAAGACCTTCCTCTTTTCTTCTGCCTTCGCTCCCCCTCTCCCCTGCTGATCTGTTCTCTCTTGGCACTGTGCACCTGGCCACCCTCTGTTCTTCGGGCCCAGGTACCTGCTCACCCTGCCACCCTCCCGCACTGCCTCCAGGCCACCCCTTGTACTGGGGTCTGTATCTGTACCCATACAGCCCCCCTTTTAATTCCTGCACTTATCAGACCTACCGTGTCTGCTGCCTTAAACCTAGCACTTGCAAATTGCTGGCTGCATTACCACTGTTTGTTGCCTTTATTATTTATTTATTGTTATTTATCTGTTTATCCTCTGCTTCACACTTTCCACTTCTCCCTCCTTCCATGCACTTTCCCCTCCCCCTCTCCCATGCACTTGCGTGTTCTCAATGTCACTGGGCCTAGTAAGATCGCTGTTTTATTCTCCCCTGTTCCCCTCCCTTGCCTTGTCGCGCTCTGAAACAATCAATCAATCAAGTGAAAGCACCATAACAGATATAAACTTTACACAGTACAAAAACATGTTGGACAATGAACACCAACAAGAAGAAGAACTTCAAGCACAACTAAATATAGACACTCCTGAGAGCAGTCAACCTTCTCTGAAAGGAAACCAAGAACCACTTGGACAGCCACTCATAGCAAATGAGGCAGAATTAGCCATGACAGAAGTAGAGAACACCATGTGTCAGTATGAGCAATCTACAGAAGACTTTGCTCTACTCAAATCACAACTAAACAATGAGCAGTGTACCATTTTCCTAATAGTAAGTAAAGAACTTGAACATGGTATACAGCACGAAACTAAAACTTGTACCTGTGAACACTACAAACTTGTTCTGCTATATGTAGGTGGTCAAGTTGGTTCAGGCAAAACATTCTTAATAAAAATGATCAGTAAATTCCTCCAACAATTAACAAACAACAAGCTTTCAGCTGTTGTAACCGCCCCCACAGGTTTAGCAGCCTACACCATTGGTGGTGTCACTTTACACCGATTGCTACTCCTTCCAGTAGAACACCAAAACAAATTAGACTACTACAAACTTTCAACAAAAGCCGCTATCGAGCTACGTAGAGTTTTGAAACAAATGAAAATACTCCTAATAGATGAGGTGAGCTTGGTGTCCAACCTAATGTTAGCTTTGATTCACCTCAGATTGCAAGAGGTCCTCAAAACAGACTACAAACAACTCTTTGGAGGGAAACATGTGATTGTTTTCGGGGATCTCCTACAATTAACACCAGCTAAAGGTGAACCTATCTTTAAAACCTTAGGACACAAACTATGCCGTAAAACTCTTGGAAGCATAGGGACTGTAAATCTCTGGCAACATTTCCAATACAGAGAACTAACTGAAAACATGCGTCAGTCTGCAGACCTCACTTACGCCAACATTAAAAAGAATTGGAGCCCCTGCAGTGTCTGCAGTGACTGTAGTGTAAGTTATCTCTGCTTTTTTTCCTTAATTTTGTACAATTTCTGTCCTTGCAGTAATTCATGCGTAGCGGTCAAGGCTATTTAACAATACGCGTTCGTCCTGTTGAAAGAGAGGCATGTTCGGTTTCGATTTCCCGGCACAATGCGGGGAAAAAAAAGCATTGAGGCTGGAAAGTGTTTGAATTTTGTCATGCATTTTGAAATGTGAGCAGTGTGGTTACATAGAAGTTACATAGAAGTTAGTATGAGGTTCATGGAGAGATGATGGTACCTTATACATGGTGCAATGATTGGACGGATGATAACAAATACAATTCCACAGTTACGGCCCCTATGTAATATTTATATGTGCAGTGTCTTACGAATCAACGGTGTATGTTGGAAGAGTGTGTGAGAAAGCTGAGCATATGTGGGTGGCAGAGCCATCTTAAGCAGTTTTAAAATCTCTGGGCATGGACACATTTGGCACCCTTGACCACTAATCAAAAGAAATTACTTTACAATCCTTCAAAAGATTGTAAGTAGGGTATGGTTTTCAAGTTGTGTTTGCATTACATATTAAAAGAGTAAAGAGAAGTTTGCAATTTTAAGGCCTACAGCAGACTTTTTCTGCACCATGTGGTCCACTCTATTATGTGTTCCACCCATTCCAGTCAAATGGTGTACATAAGCACAAATATGAAGTAATGGGGTAAATGATGCCAATGGCATGCGAGGAGCCAAATCTTACAGAACATAGGACAGTTATGTGTGAGATATGGATGCATATTGTTTTTGGGTTGTGGTGACTGTGCAGATTATTCAGCAGGTTACTGTACTATAATGTATTAATTGTGGCCAGTTATTAGAAGATTGGATGAAGAGGGCATTCAGCAAAGAATGTGTCCATTGAGTGGAAATACTGGAATAGTATGTGAACTGAAGTGGCTAGGGGTAGGTGGCTGTGTTATGTTTCTGGTTTGTGGTAAGTGGGTATATGTTTGCATGCATGCTTGTAGTATGTTGTGATGGTCGTGGCCAGGGTGTACAGTGTTGAGTGCATGGCTGGAGGCCGTAGACTGTAGGGTATGCAGTCAAGAGTGTAAGCCGTCGGTACAAGCAGCACAGCATAATATAGCTATGCATTGCACATTGTGATATTGCTATGTGGATTGCTGAAATATGTGCACAGATTACAATTTGGAGATTATAAAGAAGTATGACACCAATAATGTTATACTTACTGTTTCTATTGTTACGTGCCTATGCAGTTTCTGTGTATGGTATGTCCAATGTAGGAGTATCTGTTTTTTCATTCTCTGTGGTAAAATGAAAACATAACATGTTACAGCAGGTACTTCATTATTTTGTAGTTCACTGCATTGCAGGTATTTCTATACTTTGTGGACCCTCATAATTGGTACTGCGTCAGTACTATGTTTTAAACAAGTGTACTGGGCAATGTGTCCGGTTCCTGTGTTTCTTTGCATAATCATTGGGTCTGTGGTGAAATAACATCCATGCTGGATTAAAATAAAACTTCAGAATTAATTTGCTGTTGTGCTGTACAGTCCATTTCAGTAACATTTGCACTGGTTACAGCAATGTTTAAACGTGCACTGTTGCAGTAGGAGGAATTACAATGGTGTATGATTTCTCTTTTGTATGTGCTGGTAGTATGGTTGCAGTTATATACCAGTTGGCTTATTCTAACTGTTCACTTGTTTCCTTTCTTTAGCAGTATATCTTTATGTGTTTGGCTGTTTCTGATGTTTCCAAAGTATTGTGGCATTGCACTGTGATATTGCAGAATTGTGGGGGCAGCTACATACCTGTTGGCGTATTGTAACTGTTGATAGTTTGGATGTTTTTGAGGATATGTTTGTAGCACTGTGGTTGTTGAAGGTTCAGTTTGGCAGTTTGAATGTTGCAAGCAATATTGGCGTATTCTAACTTTTTACAGTTTCCTATGTTATAGGGTATGTTTTTAAGCTCCTGAATTCTCGTTTGTACTTTCACATGTTTGAACATTCTGAAATGCTGGTGCACCACTATGGGTTTACTTAATGATATTTGCATATTTCATGGATTGTTATTAGCATTGTTAGATAGTTTCTGCCTTATTTGAGTGGTTGGTGGTTTCAGAGGATACTGACAAAAGTTTTAAATTCTAATATTTAGTAGTTTGTTTTAAGCACCATGTAGGAAACAATATTAGTGTGCTTTCTGTACACTTATTGTTTTTATGCCTGTAAGTATTGGGGAAAGAATTGTACAGTGTGCACAGTGATATATTTGTTGGCTAGTTGCTGTATGCAAAGTTGTTCCAGTTCCACAGAGTAGAAGGTGATTTTTTGTGTGCAATTCTGTATGTACTGGTTGGTGTTGGGGTTAGGTTATTCTACTTCTGTAAATCAGTGAGCACATTTTGGTTTAAAGAATATTAAGTAGGCCTTTGCAAGATTTACTGATAATCTCTGCTTTAGAGTAATGGAAGTATCATTGCACTCAAACCATGCACATTGCTTTTGAATGTATGCAGTGGTTGTGTCTCCTGTGTGGTAGATTATGGCTGCTGTTGTGAAGGTTTTCTTGCCAAGTGATACCTGTCCGTGTGTAAAGGTAGTACGTTTGCAGTGGTGTGTGGTTCCATCTGCATTGTACCTTAAAAGCATTCATATTATGTATTGGCTATGTGATTGTATATGTAATGTGGAACGATTATCGGAATTGCAAGTACTACACAATATGCTATGGTTTGCATTTTGTACGAGTTGCTGAAATGGAATGGAATCACAGTTTGGTATAGATACATAGACAAAGTGCTTTTTAGGGACTTGTTCCTGAATGACATGGTTGCAGAGAGTGCATGTATGTTTCCACATGTAGGAAATCTGGAAGATTTCATTTATGGGTATATTTTTGTTTTCCAGTACTTGTAGTAAGTACATTAGAAATTCCTGTGGATCTTCTTGTGTGTTTTTAGTGAATCTCACCATTCCAGCACAGTAGTCCAATTGCTGCCTTATTCCTGAGACACTGTAAGTGTTTTCAGGATTGTTTGCTGCATTTCTGTAAAGGACTAACATTTGTAAACACAACTGCTCTGAGCCGTTTAAATACATGTTTTCAATAATTGCTGGCAATTGGAATAAAACATTGACTGCTAATTTTGCATAGCAATTTACACAAGTTGTATTGGAAAAATTCAATGGACCAGATAGTTCTGTGTCTGAGTACTTTGATGGAAGTGCACGTGGTTTGTTTGAAGAGGTAGATTTCTTTGTGTGTGCAGTTGGGTATGTATTGTCCTTTTTAGTGCATTATTCTGTGTTTTTGGAAGTTGATGGAGTATGAGCTGATTCCACTGGCTTTGGTGGTTCTGTTGGGAGATGATTTACAAGTTCTGAAAGCATTAGTTTTCTCTTACAATGTTGGAGATACATTTTTCTAAGCTATTTAGTCATGCCGTTGCTTGTTGACACATAGGGAGTGTCATGCCATGCACTTCTAGTTTGTCTGTGGAGCTGATATGCACTATTGGTTGCATTTCCTTTTGTTGATGTAGTCTCATTGAATTGCGTACAGCTTTCTAAGGTTGGCATTAAGGGCATACATTTTACATTTTGTTGTGCTAATTGTTCCATGACATCAAGAGCAGATGTGTGATGCCCATATAGCTCATGTGTGAGTCTGCTTTTTAAGATAAATAGTGCATCTTTAGAATGAAGACCAGTACTAATGCTTTTTAAAATGTTAACATAGGTGAGGTCTGCAGACTGACACATGTTTTGAGTTAGTTATCTGTATTGAAAATGTTGCTAGAGATTTACATTTCCTTTGCTGCCAAGTGTGTTGCGGCACTGTTTGTGTCCTAAGGTTTTAAAAATAGGTTCAGCTTTTGCTGGTGTTAATTGTAGGAGATCTCCAAAAACAATAACGTGTTTTCCTCCAAAGGGCTCTTTGTAGTCCGTTCTAAGGACTTCTTATATTCTGAGTTGAATTAAAGCCAACATTAGGTTGGAGACCATGCTTACCTCATCTATTAGGAGCAGTTTCATTTGTTTCAGAATTATGTGTACTTCAGTAGCAGCTTCTGTTGATAATTTGTAGTACTCTAATTTATTTTGGTGTTAAACTGGAAGGAGCAGTAGTCGGTGTAAAGTAACACCTCCTATGTTGTAGACAGCTAAGCCTGTGGGAGCTGTTACGATTGCAGAAAGGTTGTTTGTTATCTATTGAAGGAATTTGCTGATGACGTTTATTAAGAATGTTTTTCAAGAACCAGCTTCACGACTTACATAGAGGAGAACAGGTTTATCATATTGACAGCTACAAGTTTTACTTTCATGCTTCAAACCATGTTCAATTTCTTTAGTCACTTCTAGGAAAATGCTAAGTTGCTTGTTGCTCATCATTTAGTTGCAATTTCAGCAGTGCCAAGTTTTCTTCTGATTCCTCATATTAATACATGGTGTTTTCTGCTTCAGTCATGGTGTTTTCTGCTTCATTCACTATGAGTAGCTCTCCAAGTGGTTCCTGGCTTCCTGTAACCGAAGGTTGACTAGCCTCAGGAGTGTCTTCATTTAGTTGTGCTTGAACGTCTTCCTCTTGTTGGCATTCATTATCCAACATGTTGTTGTATTGCTTTAAATTGACATTTGTTATACTGCTTTTATTTGCATTGAATGCAGCTTCAAATGGGCCATGGGTGCCTAATAAATCTTCTTTTCTTCATGGTTTAAAAAGCTGCAGTAGGGCCATGTAGTAAAGTTATCTATGTTGAGGAGTTTTAAATGATAACTTTATATGATTAATTAGGATGGGTTTGGTAAGTTTCACGAAGGCTCCATTCACAATTAGAGACTACTTTTACCACATTTTTCATCTGGTTTAACATTATTCTTGTAGGAGAAATGTTGGGCTTTGTGGTACAGGCACATGTTTTCCAAAGCAGTACTTCTGTTTGGATAGTATGTGCCTAATACATTGTTTTAAAAAATGTCCTGGCTGTTGGGATCATATTTGGCTATTGTTTCTATGTCTTGGTACAATTTCAGCACTCTTTTTCTGGATGCAGCTGGACCAAGGCTTAGCCAAACTATATGTTCAGATTTGCCATATAAGGCTGTGCCTGTTAAACGGTGTGCAGCTTCATAGCATCCACATTTGCTATGAGAGAGCATTTTTATGCCAAAGCTGTACCATTGTTCTGATCATGTTTTGTCAGATGATATGTCATCCCAGAGGTCTTTTAGCTCTGTTTTCTCAGCTTTGGTTTGGTATGCTGTGCCAGACACACGTTTAATTTACGCGAGTGCAGCAGATTCTATCCCTCACTCTGGCTCTGTCTATTCCTCTCTAACTTGAGAGGAGTGAAAAATACAGCGTTCTGACTGCATATCCTGCCTAGATTATACCTATTTTTTCTTGGCGTCATATGCCTTACCTACGAATTTGAATCTGCAAAGGGTGCATTTTGTGCTTGAAGACGGAACATTGTCCAGATTTCCCCTATCCTACTTCTACCCCAAAGGCTAGCAGCACTCTTTTGGGTTAAGCACTTTAGAATAATGAAGTGCTACAGTGAATGCTAAAAAGAAAGTGACCAATCAAAATACTTCCTCCTGAAGAAAGTTCTCAAGAAATTACAAGAACTGAAACATGTCGAGGCATACTACCATTGATTAGATCTACTGGTCGATGAATTGGGGTCATCATTGACCGATATTTCTCCTCTCCTGAATATACTACATTCATGTGTTAACAGGAGCTGTGTATCTAGCCTATTGAACGACTAGAGATGAATTGTTACAATTTAATTGTGAGCATTTAGCTTGGTGTCACTTGCACTTTATTTTTACTAGGGTTTAACATGTGTATGTTTTTTATGATGTTTTTTAATAATTACTAATAAAAGTTGTATTTTGTGATAATATGTAGTTTGCTGCTGATTACTTTTTCCCTACTTTGTGCTTTTGTATTCTGCATATATATTGCAACAGCAGTGGAATTGTCTGCAATATATTGTACAATGCAATATATTGTATAATGTATACAATATATAATGTATACATTATGCAATATATCTGCAATATATTGTATAATGTTTGCATTCCACAAGAGGGCAATGGTTGCATTGTAATCATTGATGTACTTTGAAGCTTTGTTTCCTTTAATGCAGGATGTGTTTTTAGGTGATTTGCCTTTCACACTGGGTCTAACAGAAGACATGAAGCTGTTTACTTGTTCTTTTACTGAAACTGGTCTTGGGAAACCAAAGCAGCATTTGGTGTAGTATTTACCTTTGTTTTCATATCTGCATCTGCAGTATTTGCCACACTTATGTTTTTGGAAGCGTAACATTTGTGTACATAGCTCACTATGTGTATTTTCTGAAGGGATGTTGCAGGTTATGAGAATAAACTGTAAAAGAGTGGCATCACAGTCATGACCAAGCAGTTTTTATCCACAAAAGCATGTGGATGTGTGGTGCTCCTCTGGATTGATATTGTTTTCTCCAAAAGAAGTGTTCCACTTCGCCGAGAGGAGGAATATTTTTATTACAGATGAAGTGCAGCATAGCAATAGCGCGGTGGTTAAAGTATCTTGATGCCTTTGCAGGGTCAGGAGAGAAGAGTTCTCTTGGTGTTTTTGTCTACCCCTTCTTTGTTTTGGTTTGCTATGCGTAGGAAGTCTAGCAAGTCAACCCATGCATATTCTGCACAACTTAAAGTCACACACCATGTGGTTGGGCCAAGGTTCCTTAGCATACACGTACATCAGCGTGACATCAGAAGCAGTATTCTTTTGTACAATGCATTTTTGCCATGAGATTTGTGATACTTGACTGCAAAACTTCATCTCTGTCTTTTATCTTTTGAAGTAGTTGGGTAGCAGACATGTTTAAGAAATAGGAGCCTATTTTCAATGTGTGCGCAACTACGTAACATAGATTTGCTAGTTCACTTTCAAACAGGAGGTGGAACATGTATTCAATATTTTGTCTGAATCTGGGGTCTTCAGAATACATTTGTAAAGAGAGGTATTCTGATGCTGTTATTTGTGTGCATCTTTCATCATATCTTCCCCCTTTGCCTGTTGAAAAGAGGAAAGGCTTGTGCTTCTACACTTTTCTCCCATATGCTGCTTGAAGATCCTTTGGCTTGAAGCATTTGATATGTTTCTAGTGCATCCTCAATGGTGTTTTTGGGGTGTAGTGGGTGAATTGTATACTGGTCTAAAATATTGGATGCCGTAATAGATCTACAAGTTCAAAGTGGCCAGTTGGTGATGAATCCTGAATTATTTGGGTGGTTTCCCTTAAGTTCTGTTCAATGTTTATATCTTTTTAGTAGTTCTTTCAGATATTGTAGGGCGTTTCTAACTTTGTTTAAGTCTACTAGTTGTTGCCAAATTTAGTTGTCTTCCATTGGTACACCATTAACTAGGATAATCAAAGATTGATCTATTGGCCATTGCACTCCTAGAGGTTCTACATTTTTGTTAAAATCTAATGGCAAATAAACTACTTTGCCACAAATGCCTTTCAGTAATTCAGAAGGAGGCATTTTGGCTGTTTTGGGTTGAAGGCGTATTATAGCTTGAAATGGGTGTACTGTATGGATTGTAATGCTCTCATACACATTAAGCTGCTGGAGAGCTTTGGGAAATGGGAATATTTCCAAGTTATTCATGTTAGCCTGTGAAGGCATTTGGTTATTATCAAGCTTTGTATTGCAATATGTGCAAAGTATTGAGGGGTCAGTTATTTTGTTTTCTGTTATAAGACATGGAGCTAATTGGAACCATTGGGATTCCTCATTGTGTAAAGTGTGTGTGCTCTTTTTACAAAAAGTTCTGCGACAACACACACATAATTGGTTTGGTACTTCAGGAGATGTGCTTTTAAACTGCTATTTCTTTTCTGTATGTGTTTATTAGGAGATTGGCATTTGTAAGGTTTTCGCTAATGTTCTCTAAAGTTACTGAATTTTCGAAGTGATCTTCACTTCCAAAATATTTACTTTGGATGTGGTCTAGTTGCTGAAGGAGTTCTTTGGCTGTCCCATGTAGGAGAATGTTATTAAAATGTTGCAGTTGCAAACAAAGGACTTTGTGCATAGTACAGTCTCTGGAGAATACTCTTTATAGTGGAACAGTGTGTTGCTAACATTTTGATGTGGTGGAAGGTGCTTTTGCAAGCATGTCCCGATGTACTCGCAGTTCAATGTAATTGCGCACTGGACAGGAGTCTATGCTCTGTAAAGCTTTTATTCTACTTTTGCCTTTTACTTTCGCATACTGATTGAGGAATTGGCGTAAAGATTTGAAGGATTGTTTCCATACGTTACATATTGAGGTGCATGGCCATTTGTAGACTGGACAAATTGGTTTCGTGGAAGGAAGAGTAGATTGTAAGTTTGTTGGGGACGTTTTTTCAATAAGGGTTTCTTGTGCCATAATGGTGTTTTTTAGCATTTCATAGCCTCGGCCACTACTATGTATAGCAATTGGGTTTTCTGTTCTTGTTTACAAGCCTCTTCATTGAAATATGGTTCTGTGCTGCTTGTGTGAATCCAATCACCTGCACAGAAGTTCCAAAAGGTATCCATGTTGACATTGCGCATGTTTAGAAGTACTTTTTGTAGTTAACTGATTAATTTTGTTAGTGATTTCATTCTTGTTAAAATTAATATAAACATTTGACTTTTGAGAAGCATTGCGCTGTTAATGAGATTCTAGGATTACTCTTCTGCAGTCATTTCTAAGGGTCGAGAGTGACTTTTCTGCTGTTTTTATAAGATTTTGAAGTACTCTACGGTGGAACATTTTTTGTAAAATAATTTTTTTGGAATGATTAACTCCTATGTTTACATTGGTAGATATAGTGGTAGCGTTATTAGCAGTTGTATTCCTCTTTATACATTTGTTTTTATTTTTACTTTTTGGAAGAGGATCCCTAGTTCTTTTAGTGCTAGTTTGTTTGAACATTTGCTCTAAATTCTGCTAGAGGAGGATGAGTATTTTGCATGCTTTCATTTATATCTGCGCAATTTTTTCATTGTTTTCTACAGAGTTGCTTTTTTTTAATTTGGTTTTTATTAGGTTTTTACACATAACAGTTCTCTCAATGAGAAAAGGAATAAAAGAAAAGTTTACATATGGGTTCATAGACATTACACAGGTGGAAATAAAACCAAGATACAATGTACAACTTCGTAACCATAGACCAAAATGAGTAACAGTGAGAACGTTCTACCTAGATTTTCTTGTTTTTCTTCATTCTCCTACACCTTCCCCCCCCCAACACCCAAGGACTAAGAAATCATGTTACCAAGGAGTCATGCTTGTGTGGTCTTGTGGCCTTTGTCACAAATTGGAACTGTTTTGGTGTAGTGTGTTCAGGGGCTCTCCATTGGGAGGGTGTCTTGTCTTGATTTGGATGGTATCTGGTGAACGGTATGGGAACGGGATCAAAGCCGAGGGGAGGAGGGGAACAGTACCAAGAAGAATGGGACCCGACCAAGCTCTACGGACAGTGGACCCCATCTCCATCAGGGTGGGTGTCTTCTGATGTGTGTTTGCATAGGAAGTCTGACCACAGGACCTCACACTGTGTTGTCCTGCCGTGGAGTGAGGCAGTGATTTTTTCCATGGTACATATGTTCATTACAGTGTTAATCCATTCATTCTCAGTTGGGATCATAGCTGATTTCCACTTGGTGGCTAATAAGGCCCGAGCCGCAAGCAGTAGATGGGGGGCTAGGCCTTGAACTCTCTTCCACTCATCCTCCACTTTCTGTAGTACAAATAGGACAAGCTGAGGGTCTGCCTTCCTTTGAATCCCGTCCAGGTGTCTAATCCACCCCAAGACCTCATCCCAATAGATCCTAATCTTGGGACATCCCCACATGTGCCAATAGTAGGCAACTTGTCCACATTCACACCAACAGAGGGGGGAGGATGACTGGTACATTTTGGATAGTTTATAAGGGGCATACTGCCAGCGATGCAAGAGTTTGATAGAATGGAGTTTGTATTGGCACGATATGGATGTGCGCGTAGCCATGCGGCATATATTGTCCCACATGTCATCATCGATTTCCAACCCCATGTCTTTCTCCCAATGCGTTCTGAGATTATGTGTGTTCCCTCCCCCCGTTTCTACGAATAGTTTATACATGGCGGAAATCAGGCCTTTCCTGTCAGTCTTGGTGTCCAAGAGTTTTTCGAAGGGGGTAAATTCTCTACTTAGTTTTGTCTTCCATGCCGCCTTCGTTAAGACCCCTTTGATCTGTAGGTAATGGAAAGTGGACAGTACGCCTATATTTAGGGCCTCTGTTAATTCGGGGAGAGTGATGAAGGAATCACATCGGAGCAGCTGGCCTACCCTCTCTAGCCCTGCCTCATACCACACCTGGAATCTCTCTACATTGGGGATGTGATTATTAATGCCCGGGGACCATAGGTGACTCAAGCGGGACGGCCATGTTGTGATTCCTCTCATCTCCGGATCCTCCCTCTATATTTCCCATATGGTGGCAAAGAGCGGATGCTCCTTCGTTTTCCTCAACACTCTCTTTCGTGGGGTCCATAGCCACTCTGAGAGTGTCGCTGGGTCTAAATAGTGGTTGTCCATCTCTATCCACTGTGGTTCTTTATGGTTGCGTAAATGAGGGATGAGCACTCGCAGTTGAGCCGCAACATAGTACTTCTTGAGGTCTGGAAGGCCTACCCCTCCTTTGTCTTTGGGCAGCGTTAATGTGTGATAGGCGATTCTGGCTTTTTTCCCCCGCCACAAAAACTTAAGAGTCGCTTTTCGAACCTCTGTGAAATATCGCTCCGGAATTTTAATGGGGAGCATCTGAAAGGGATAGAGGAACCTCGGGAGACATGTCATTTTTATGGCGTTAAGTCTGCCAAGCCACGAGATGGTCCCACCTGGCTAGGTCCGCTTGGAATCTGGCAAGGAGTTTTGGGAAATTGGCCTCATATAGAGCGTCTATTCGTTTCGTGATTTGAATCCCCAAATATTGCATTGCGTCATGTTGTAGTGTCAGTCCACGGGAGGAATATTTTGTTTCATTTATCTCTGGCGTCCCCTGGAGGGGGAACAATATGGATTTGGACCGATTGACCCTAAACCCTGATAACTGGCCATATTCTTCAAGGAGGGATATATCTCGCGGAACGGATCTAGCGGGGTTGACCACATGAAGGAGTATGTTGTCAGCATATAATGCCAGCTTGTGCTCTGTGTGACCCAGGTGCATTCCTTCTATGTTGGTGTCTGATCGTATTTTATGTGCAAGTGGTTCGAGCGATAAGGCAAACAAGATGGCCGATAGTGGGCATCCCTGTCGGGTTCCTCGCTTCAGCCGAAACCACCTGGAATATGTCCCATTCACAAACACCGAAGCTGTGGTCCCCCGAGTAGACTGCCTGGTGTTAGGGAGAATTCTCTGTTTAGGCTGAATTTCCCTACCTAGTGAGTCCCCCAGCAGCTTTGCTGGATTTCTGGGGTTTAATTTTTTTCTCCTGCCAAGAGTGAGACTCTTTTACCCTCACTCTTGGACATGTTGAAGTGTGTTTTCTTGGTTAAACCTTGTGTTGAATGGGCTATGGGGTCTTTTACTCCATAGGGCCTCATGTATTTTTGTGATGTGGGTCACACAGCACCCTCTGTGCCGTGACCCAGGGGTGTCCTAGGGACTCCCCAACATAGACTCCATACCCTGGGACTGACTACTGTCTCCCAGGGCATGTAAAGTCACCAAAGACTTTGCTAGTCTTGAATCCTGAACAGAACCAGTACAAACCATCATATTGTGGACGTACTGGCTGGGGCAATTCGATTGCCCCAGGGTCTGTTAGTCGAGGGGGCACGTCTCCGTCCCCCCTGATCGAGTTTTGGCTGGTGGCAGTGGAAACTACTTTTTATATTCGACCGCGAATATTTCCCTATGGGATTTCCCATTGTTTTAGGCTAACACATTTAATTATTTATTTACGGTAGCCTTAAACATACCGCCGGTTTATATATTTATTTTTATAACTCCGGTTGGGACTTTTTGCCAAAACTTGATTCTAAAATGGCGTTGGTGTTCGCCTCTGTAACTCTGACCCAAAGTGGAGCCCTTTGTTCCACTTTTGGCGGGCTTCTCCACAGAAGCCCTCCAAAGTGGTGCCACTCTGTCTGGGGTACTTAGGAGGGGTGGAGGGGGATTTAGGCACCCTGGACTGAGTTACCTTGGTAACTCAAGTCGCACTCCGTCCTGATTGGCCCAAGTGGTGAGCCGCCCGGCTCACCACTTAGCATGTTTGAGTGACAGCTAGGCTGGGTGAATGGGGGTTTGCTGCATAAAAGCAGGGCTTTGGGGACTGGGACTTCAGAAGTCGCCACAGGACCAAGAATCCGACGAGGGAAGAGCTGAGCCGACCTGCTTCGACGACACCACCCGGTGGAGCCCTGCTGAACCGTCTCACCACTTTTTCCCGACGACCGAGGAGAACTCTTAACGGAGTGGCTCCTTCCCTTGACTGGTGGGGACAACCAGTTTTCGCCTTCTTTCCGTTCTTTGAGGTATCTCGTGGTCGCCTTGCCTGTGCCAAGCACCCCGGCAACCGGAATACCACACTTTACCCCCATACCGCGAAAGTCGGTACCAACCCTTTAACCGGAGGACTCCGCGGCTGGTTTCTTCCCGGGCAGTGCAACGACCCTCTTCTTCTGCTCTTCAGCGAGAACTTCTTCTCCCCTGACCGACGTCGAGCCCTGCTGCCACTGCCTGGAACAACTGCCACCGCTGGAGGATCCTTTCCGCTTAAGGTACTGTGTTCCGCCTGGCTTCCCTTGCTACCGACTGTACGGGGTAGATTTAGTCCCCGGCTTTCGAACCTGGGAGTGCCTGGGACACTTTGGCTAAACTTTCTGAGCCACTCTAAACTCTTTTTGACTCTTTGCAAGACTTTGAATCTCTAACTAACAGTGTGATCTTGGGCACATTTTCGCTCCGGCTACTCTAAGAGTGGGCCCTGCCTAGTGACTTTTGCTCACCTGTGACTTTATTCTTCTTTAAGCCTATTGCAAGTGTTCTGGACCTTAGAGTGGTGTGTCTAACCTATTTCTGCTTTTTCTCTCCCTTTCTTGGAAACTACTAGAGTGTCATCTAACGTTAAGCACTCACCTCTGTTTTAATTAAGTGGTGTTTACCTAGAGTTGTCTAGATAGGAGAAAGGATTGAATCTACTTTCATTATAACTGTGTTGAAGTGCTTTTACTATATTTTTGCTAGAGTGTTTTTAACTTATGTGTATTTTAAATAAATAACTATATACTTTTGAAACCAAGCTCTGGTCAGTGTTTGCTTGTGCTATTGTGTTTTGGTACATATTGTGTATACTTTGCATACTGCCTAACTCTTCTTGAGGGAAGTCTGACTGCTCAGCCACAGCTACCAGGTAAATCTGGGTGGTACAGACTGCTACCAAAGGGGTTTACTGCTCTACCTGTAGTCTTAAATCTTTTGCAGTGTTCCCCAAGGGAACTGCACAGGTTTCTGCCTAACACTGGTGTACAGCGGTGGGATTTGTATTGAGTATACATTTTATTGTGCTTTAGATACCTTAGTGCAACTAACCACAAAGCTTAGCACTGAAAAAGTAAAACCTCTAACATGTCAGTTATAGAAAGCTATAGTCAAGAGTCCCTTGCAGCCAAAACTGCTGATTGTTTAAGAGTACTCTGTAAACATAAGGATCTCCTGACTAAGGGCAAGAAAATGGAGCTGATTGAAAGATTGTTAGCTAACCAAAGTCTGGGTGATGGTTCAGAGGAACCTACCACTCCAGCAACTGTAGATGACAGTGTTGAAGTTAACATGGAGCAAAATGTTGATGTTTCTGAGGAAGAGTCAGAAGAGGAGGGTGAGGCTGTTGTAACTGTCCCCCCTAGGCCTCTGCCTGCTCTACCTGCTGTGCCTACTGGACCTTTACCAGGTCCCACATTTAGTCCTCAGTACTTTGAACTGGAGAAAATGAAGCTAGAATTGGAGTATAAGAAACTTAATGCTCAAACTGACAAAGAACTAAGGCTAAGGGAAATGGAGCTCAAGTATGAGCTAGAAATGAAGAAATTATCTGTTGAGAATGCTTCTCTCTCTGGCTCCTCTAGAAGTTCCAGTCCTAAAAGACCCCGGATGCCTAAAGAATTGGTTGGTATGTATGAGCCTAAGTTGGATGTGTTGGATTGGTTGTCTCTGTTTGAATATAATCATGGGCTCCAGAACATCACAGGAAATGACTTACTCACCTGGTTGTTCTCTAGGCTTCCCCCTGTTGCAACTGATGTGGTAATGGAGATGGGGGAGGAGGATAGGAAAGAGTATGAATGTGTGAAACTAGCTTTGATAGCTAGGTTTGGGAAGACCCCTTCCCAGTATCTTAAGAGGTTTAGGAGCCTCAAAAAGCATGATGGTACCCCTTGGGCTACCTGGGTGAGTGAAGGGTTGAAAAACTTAGAGGGATGGATTAAGGGTTACAAGGTGAACACTTATGAAGGTATGAAGAATTTGTTTATGTTGGAGACTATTTATGATGCCTGCTCTCCTGAGCTCAGACAACACTTGGCTGATTCCAAGGAATTAGATTCCCGGAAACTGGCTAGGGCTGCTGACTTGTGGGTTGCCAACAGGGCCACTCACAAGGATTCTGGGGTAACTCAGAAGAAGGATGGGGAGAAACAGCCAAAAACAGACTCCAAAGAGAATTCTAATAATTCCTATCCCAAAGAGGGCCCCAAACCACAAAATAACCAGGGTAAGCCACATGGGAAACCGAGTCAGACTACTGTACCTTCTGGCCACAAGCCAGAAGGAGGTCAGAGCAAGCCACCCTTCCAGAGAGCATTTGGACAATGCTATGTCTGTCAGGGTACTGACCATATCAAAGGAGATCCCAAGTGCAAGGGTAAACCTGCAGGGATCAGCACAGTCTCCTTAGCCTTCACTCCTGAGGATGAAGTACAGATGGCTAGTGCCCACTTTGAACTCTTTGCTGAAGAACCCTTGGGTCTTCAAGCAACTGTAAACTTAGAGCCTATGGGTCTGGTTAGTCCCCAGAATAGGGTTGTGTATAACTCCCTACCTGTTAACTCTAAGGTGTATTATGTGGACAGTGTTCTTGTCAATGGCCAGGATACTCCTGCCAGGAGAGACACTGGGGCCAGCAGAACAGTAGTGGATGAAAGCTTCTTTCAACCTGAGGATGTGGCCAAAGCACCCAAAGGTCCCACTAAGATGTCTGGAGGCCCTGTCCAAATGGTTCCTATTCTACCAGCCCTCATTCAGTGTAACAACATGACAGTGAGGATCCCTGTCAGTGTTCAGACTGAGGTACCTGGGAAGGTCCTGTTGGGGAATGACCTAAGAACTCTAGGAGTAGTGTCACATACCCCCAGGCCTCCCAGTATGGAGAAGCAGAACTTAACCAAATTGGCTAGACAGGCTACCTTGAAGGACCCTTCTAAGCCTGTGGGACCCTCTACTGAGAACCCCACTACAAGCCCTGGTGTTAGTAAGTTGACCTCTAACCCAGGCACATTTCAGGATAGTATGCTAGGAACATGGGCGCCCCAACCAAGCTCCATCATTGTTCCCCTAGTCTCAGAGTCTCTGACTCCCCCTGCTTCTGAGGAAGAGGTGGATAGACCAACTAGGCCCCTATCTGGACCTGAGAGAACTGGTAATTCTCAGTGCTGGTGGAAAACCAGAAAAGAAAAGTCTAAGGCCAAAAACCTTCAGACTGTTGGACCTTCTACTGAAGACCCCAACTCAAATCCTAATATTAGGGGGGAAACTCCTAAAATAGGTAAGGGTAGATCTAAGAGGAAGGGGAAGCAGGTACATTGCCTAACCCCAACCCCTCCAACCAAGAGGCCTAAGACCCAACCTGCTCCCACAAGAGAGGTGGTGAGGAACCTTGGAGGCCCCTCTAGATCTAAGGGAATCCTTTATAAGGACCCCTTCAAAAAGCCTAACCTAGGTTCAGAAGTTGTACCAACTTCTGAGGGACTGGTCAACCGGATCCCCTATAACAAAAAGACTGATGTTCCTCAAAGGGTCTGTAGGTCCGTTAGCTTGCAGAAGAAAACCTTTGAGTTCTCCATTGAACATAGGTCAAGGTGTCACCATCAAAATGCTGATGGACTCTCTAGGATGTATATCATCGACTAGAGGTATGAGGTTCATCCAGGAGTGGATTAAATCCTCCTGTCCCTTAGTCTGGGGGGGGCGAGTGTTAGGGAGAATTCTCTGTTTAGGCTGAATTTCCCTACCTAGTGAGTCCCCCAGCAGCTTTGCTGGATTTCTGGGGTTTAATTTTTTTCTCCTGCCAAGAGTGAGACTCTTTTACCCTCACTCTTGGACATGTTGAAGTGTGTTTTCTTGGTTAAACCTTGTGTTGAATGGGCTATGGGGTCTTTTACTCCATAGGGCCTCATGTATTTTTGTGATGTGGGTCACACAGCACCCTCTGTGCCGTGACCCAGGGGTGTCCTAGGGACTCCCCAACATAGACTCCATACCCTGGGACTGACTACTGTCTCCCAGGGCATGTAAAGTCACCAAAGACTTTGCTAGTCTTGAATCCTGAACAGAACCAGTACAAACCATCATATTGTGGACGTACTGGCTGGGGCAATTCGATTGCCCCAGGGTCTGTTAGTCGAGGGGGCACGTCTCCGTCCCCCCTGATCGAGTTTTGGCTGGTGGCAGTGGAAACTACTTTTTATATTCGACCGCGAATATTTCCCTATGGGATTTCCCATTGTTTTAGGCTAACACATTTAATTATTTATTTACGGTAGCCTTAAACATACCGCCGGTTTATATATTTATTTTTATAACTCCGGTTGGGACTTTTTGCCAAAACTTGATTCTAAAATGGCGTTGGTGTTCGCCTCTGTAACTCTGACCCAAAGTGGAGCCCTTTGTTCCACTTTTGGCGGGCTTCTCCACAGAAGCCCTCCAAAGTGGTGCCACTCTGTCTGGGGTACTTAGGAGGGGTGGAGGGGGATTTAGGCACCCTGGACTGAGTTACCTTGGTAACTCAAGTCGCACTCCGTCCTGATTGGCCCAAGTGGTGAGCCGCCCGGCTCACCACTTAGCATGTTTGAGTGACAGCTAGGCTGGGTGAATGGGGGTTTGCTGCATAAAAGCAGGGCTTTGGGGACTGGGACTTCAGAAGTCGCCACAGGACCAAGAATCCGACGAGGGAAGAGCTGAGCCGACCTGCTTCGACGACACCACCCGGTGGAGCCCTGCTGAACCGTCTCACCACTTTTTCCCGACGACCGAGGAGAACTCTTAACGGAGTGGCTCCTTCCCTTGACTGGTGGGGACAACCAGTTTTCGCCTTCTTTCCGTTCTTTGAGGTATCTCGTGGTCGCCTTGCCTGTGCCAAGCACCCCGGCAACCGGAATACCACACTTTACCCCCATACCGCGAAAGTCGGTACCAACCCTTTAACCGGAGGACTCCGCGGCTGGTTTCTTCCCGGGCAGTGCAACGACCCTCTTCTTCTGCTCTTCAGCGAGAACTTCTTCTCCCCTGACCGACGTCGAGCCCTGCTGCCACTGCCTGGAACAACTGCCACCGCTGGAGGATCCTTTCCGCTTAAGGTACTGTGTTCCGCCTGGCTTCCCTTGCTACCGACTGTACGGGGTAGATTTAGTCCCCGGCTTTCGAACCTGGGAGTGCCTGGGACACTTTGGCTAAACTTTCTGAGCCACTCTAAACTCTTTTTGACTCTTTGCAAGACTTTGAATCTCTAACTAACAGTGTGATCTTGGGCACATTTTCGCTCCGGCTACTCTAAGAGTGGGCCCTGCCTAGTGACTTTTGCTCACCTGTGACTTTATTCTTCTTTAAGCCTATTGCAAGTGTTCTGGACCTTAGAGTGGTGTGTCTAACCTATTTCTGCTTTTTCTCTCCCTTTCTTGGAAACTACTAGAGTGTCATCTAACGTTAAGCACTCACCTCTGTTTTAATTAAGTGGTGTTTACCTAGAGTTGTCTAGATAGGAGAAAGGATTGAATCTACTTTCATTATAACTGTGTTGAAGTGCTTTTACTATATTTTTGCTAGAGTGTTTTTAACTTATGTGTATTTTAAATAAATAACTATATACTTTTGAAACCAAGCTCTGGTCAGTGTTTGCTTGTGCTATTGTGTTTTGGTACATATTGTGTATACTTTGCATACTGCCTAACTCTTCTTGAGGGAAGTCTGACTGCTCAGCCACAGCTACCAGGTAAATCTGGGTGGTACAGACTGCTACCAAAGGGGTTTACTGCTCTACCTGTAGTCTTAAATCTTTTGCAGTGTTCCCCAAGGGAACTGCACAGGTTTCTGCCTAACACCTGGATTCCCTTCCTAAGTCTAGGGCCCATTCCAATCTTGCAAAGGACTACCATTAGGAAGTCCCAGTCACCCTATCGAACGCTTTTTCTGCGACGATGGAAAATAATGAGGGGTCAGTGTCCAGGTTGTAGGAAGCATGTATCAGGTGCAGGGTCTTACGCATGGTGTCTGCACCCAGGCGACCCAGTATAAAGCCAACCTGGTCAGGGTGGATGAGGCGGGGCATGAATGACTCAATCCTAGCGGCCAGGACCCTTGTATATATCTTCGCGTCTACGTTGATCAGTGAAATGGGGCGATATGATCCACATTTTTTGGGATCTCTCCCTTCTTTCGGGATGACAGTTATGAGTGCTTTACCAAATGAGTCTGGAGGATTCCCGGTCTCTAGGATTTAATTAAATAAGTCAACTAGGAAGGGCGTAAACTGTGTGGCAAATGTCTTGTAAAAACCTGCAGTGTACCCATCCTCTCCCGGGGATTTACCTAACGTTAGTCGTTTTATGGCCTCCTGAATCTCCTCCTCGGTTACGGGGGCGTCCAGGGCCTCAGATTCATTGCATGACAGTTTGGGCATATCAATGTCAGATAAGTAGGAGTGAATGCCGGACGGGTCCGGTTCCGTCTCTGGGGTATACAGGACTTCATAAAAGTCTGCAAAGGCTTCAGGAATGGTGGACCTACTTATCGCTGTGCTGGTCCTCCGTCAACTATTTCCTGTACTCTGCGTTCTGCTTTTTGTGCTCGCAGCCTGGCTGGCAGCAACGCATCCACCTTGTCTCCTTTCTCATAAAACTTTTCTTTGAGGAAAAGGAGTTTGCGTGTTATTTGGTCATGTTCCAGGAGGCGGAGTTCCTCCCTTTTTCCGTGCTTGGCTGGCTTTTTCACGGTTTAGCACATCCCCATCCCTCACCTCATTGTCTAGTTGAGTGATTTCCCTGCAGAGTCTGTTTTCGATCAGAGCCCTTTCTCTTTTCTTGTTGGCTCCCTCATAAGGATTCCCCTCCAGGTCGCCATGCCCGCATCCCAGACCCCCTGTTTAGTGACCTCCCCAGTGTCATTCAATCGGAAGTATTCGGCGATCTCAGTTTCCATTTCCGACTTAAAGACAGGGTCTTTCCATAGGGTTTCATTGCATCTCCATTTCCCCCGTCTGACTGGCAAGGATTCCTATACCATGTCGGCGATCACCATGTCGTGATTAGACCATGTGATTGGTGTGATTTCTGTGTGTGAGGTCGTACCACATAGCTCTCTTGAGAAGTAGAGGTGGTCAATGCGACTGAGTGTATTGTGTGGGGCAGAAAAAAAGGTGTAAGCTCTCTCTGTGGGGTGCATTTGTCTCCGCTCATCAGTCAGACCATACAGTTCCATCATTGACCTGAATTGAGCGTGATCTCCACCGAGTTTATCCCGCGTTTCTGGATTACCAGGTTTCCAATCCAACTTGGGATCGGTCCATGTATTCAAATCTCCCCCAAGGATGACATGACCTGTTGACTCTAACATAATCTTAGGAATTGTTTTGGAGAGAAGTCTAACTTGCCCTACATTGGAGGAGTAAATCGTGGCAATTGTGGTGGAAACATTCCCAATGGTGCCCGAAACCAGTAGGGCACGGCCCTCAACATTTGACCATACCTTTGTGGTCTTCAAGTCTAACCCCTTCCTAATGAGAATTCCCACTCCTCCCCTCCTCAACGGCCCCGAACCACAGAACTCCATCCCAGAACGCCTCCCCAGGATCATCCTCTCCTCTCCCTTCATGTATTTAGTTTCCTGCAATAGAAGGATATCAATTTTGGATCTGCGAAATTCTATAAAGACAAGTGATCTTTTCGTTGGTGAATTGAGACCTTTGACATTCAACGTTCCCACCCTTATGGCAACCCTGCAATGTGATTCGGTGGTCATCGTAACAACGGAATCCTAGACCATACATATACTCTGACCGTTGTAAATCAGTTCCTTGATATCGAAGCAACCACACGACCGATGCACCGTTCATAGTTCTTAAATTTACACTTGATTCAACACGTGCCTTAGTCCCCCCATCCCACCACCCCCCCTTCCCTCTACCTGAGTTCGGTGGCATCCGATCAGGCTAAGTTAGATTCACTAGCCCTAGACCGAACCACCAGTGGAGACCGTTACCTCACGGTCCCCTCGTAGAATAAACATCAACATAACTAATGAGCCCAGGAACCTCCCCCTAGAGGGAGCCCAATTCTGCAAGTTGAGTGGAGGTTTCAATCATATTGCACCAAGAGACAACCATGTTGTCCATTTATCAAAGTTCAATTCAAGCAAAGAGTGCCATACTTATCGAGGCTCAACTGCCCCCCTCCGGAGAGCCGTTTCCTCTCCGATATTTCCTTGAACCTTTCACCTTTCTCCACTTCGGGCCCTGTGTCTGCCATTCCGTCCCATCCCTTGGAGGACAGTCACGGGATTCATCACAATCTTGCGGGCCTAGTAAATCAGCGATACAATCCTTAATCTGCTGTTCAGAGCTCAACCTGATCTTCGTGCCGTCATGTTCGAAAGAGAGAGAAAAGGGATATCCCCATCTGTAGCGCGTGTCCCGAGATTTAAGCCACGTCGTGAGTGGCTTGCACATTTTCCTCAGGGCTAATGTCAGGGCAGAGAGGTCCTGATATATCGATATTTGGGCACCACTTAGGGTTATGGTGCCTCCACTCGTCGCCTTTTCCAACACTCTCATCCTATCCTGATACCGATGAAATCTTGCCAGCACCGATCTCAGGCCTCCAGGCGGGCCTCCCGCTCTGTGGATCTGTTCTGTTTTGGGTTCATCAATGTTGTCATCTGCAACAAGGAGCTTGATGATGTCATGAATGGTCGTTTTTAGGTCCTCCTCTGTTTCCCCTTCCTTCTCAGGAATCCCAAAGAGCGTAGATTGTTTCGTCTTTCGCGATTCTCCAAATCGTCCATTTTAAGTTTGAATTCTTGCTCTCTTCTTTCTAATTCAGTTATTCTGTGGGAGAGTTGCATTTCCAAGACATCAATTGAGGCATGATTGTTCTCAACACCTTCAACCCTGTCCTCTATGCTGTCCAGACGCTGTGTGAGTTTATCGATTTTTCCTCCGATGCTGGCTCCCATATTCCTTATTTCACCCAATAAGTCTGCAATGTCTCCTTTTGTTGCGGCGGTCTCTGCGCCAGCAGTTGATGATGTGGCCATGGTGGGGGCCGGCGTCAATTCGGGGTGCTAATCCGTATGCGTATATGGCAAGCTTTTGGCGGGCGTTCATGCGCCTGATGTTTGCAGTTTCAACGTATCTTGAGTGCAGGTGCTCGAGTACCCGGTACCACAGAGGAGGCACATGCCCCTAATCCAATTTTTCCTTCTTATTTTCAACTTAGAATGTCTCCGGGGGCCTTTCCCTCTGTGGGGGGGGATGCGTTTTTTGTTACAGTCTGAGCAAGGACCTTATCACCTGTGGCAGGTCAGACGCGAAGTGGACCTCTTGTGTGCCCATCCTTTCGTTGTCACTTTTAGGGAGAGTCAGGGTCTTCAGGTACCCTTGGGGGGCACAATAGTGTAGATTGGGGCAACTATCAAGAAGCCCCGTGGACAACCCGCGTCTGGAAGGTAATGGGTTGCCTACGTTCGATTTCGCGGGTCCCCCAGGGCGTGGGGCGCAGGCAAGGCCGCAATCAACTGTGTCACAGATTCGGGCCAGGGGCTCTGTGCCCTATGGCCAAGCGAGCGGGGGACCAACGGGAATCACTTACTTCTCCTGGTTCGTGCTCCTTGCAGAGGGGGGCAAAGTAATCCCTCCGCTGGAATACGTCGCAGCGGAAGAGTGAGCACAAGGTCCAGCATCCGTTGACCCACGGGGCGTCCGGCTTCGCACCGCCTGGTACGTCTCAGATCCTTTCTTCGCTATTGCGGGGCATCGATTGTTTCACCGGGTCCTCACATCCGGGAGCGGCGTCGTGCAGATGTAGGGGCTCAGCCTCCGGCGCAAACTCCTCTTGGTGTCTGCGCGGCAGTCGCTCTCAGGCGGGTAGAAGTTCCAGGCCACACCAAGGCCAAATCCAGTTTCGTTTTCACCGCCACAGTTCCTTGGCGATATTTACTGCAAACGTGGGTCGTTTTCGCCCGGGTTTTCTCCCATGTATGGTCGTAACCTTCATAAACCTTTGTCTCGAATTTTAACCCCGGGGAGTCCAAAAGTGGGGGTTCATTCCACTTTTCGGGACCTCGGGACAGGAGCTCACGCTGGAGAGGAACTCATCTGCGCGCCCCCTGATGGCCAACCACAGAGTTGCTTTTTAATAGGCATTCTGTTCTGTCTGTGTTGAAGGAAAAAAGGAAAGTGTGGCTTTGAAAGATGTGGAATATATTTGCGTGCATTGTGTATGAGTGTGTGATTATGTGGGCAGACATAAATAGAGAGCTGTTTGATTGTGCAATGGGTTGCTAGTTCTGGTTGGCAAGGTTGTAAGAGTTGATGTGTGTGTAGATGTGTGAAGGGCTTGGGTTAGTGCGTAAGAATAAGAGAAGTGTAGTGTGCATGAATAAGTAAGGACAATACAATGTTTTCACGATAATAGTGGGTATTATGATAATGGTGTTCAGATGAGAATACAAAGAGTGTACCTGCTGAGGTGCAATGAATAAGAGTGAAGTAAATGTTGGTTTGAAAGGAGTTTTGTTGGCTAGTATGCAGCTACACCGTACTGTATGAGTAACAGCAAGAATACTACTACACAAATACACTTACTTAGGATGTGAAGAGTAGTTTTCTTCAGGTTGTTGTCTTCTAAGAGGAAGTCTGTTGTTTTACAGGAGGTTGTTCTTCACTGCAATTGGGAAAGAAGAAAATTAGTAGGTATGTATGGTAATGGTGAAGTAATTTTAGTAGAAAAAGACATTATTTTGCAATGTAGGAGGAGTTGTTGGGAAGACTAGTTAGTAACATTGTCTTCACCGCGATTGGGACAGAAGAAAGTTATTGGTTATATATGGTAATGGTGAAGTAATTTAAGTACAAAGAGACATTATTTTGCAATATAGGATGAGTTGTTGGGAAGAAGAATTAGTAACATTGGACATGATTACGAGTATGGTGGTAATCCTGTCGTTGCTGCAGATGGGTTATCACCAGATTCCTAATAATTGTTCAGCAGCTATCTTCCCAGTGGCACTAGGACAATACTGGTCATCCTGGCCTGGAAAGTCAGGTGGTGGAAAATGTTAGTCCATATTTCTGTGGAGTTGCGTAGCACTGTTTGGGAATGGGGACACAGGAGCACCGGCAGCGTTGCTAATGGGGTCGGTGGTCCTGTGATAAGTCTGCCCCACAGGGTGGGAGCAAAAAAGTGTGACATTTTTATACAATTGAAAATGGAAAATTCTGAGTATTTAAAAAGCTGTCCTTTCTGGGAGGCTGAACATGAAAGGTAAAGAATGGTTTTGTTGATTTATAGCAGTTCTGTGTGTAGCTTTTTTCTTAAAGAAAACAATGAATATGGAAAATATTTGTTGAACATTTTTAAGTGGCACTTGTGTAAAGGTTGTTATGCTGGCAGTACATGCATACTTCTGGATGGGATGTATTGTTATGTGTACTTGCTTATTAAATGATGGTTCTTTTGCTTGTATTGTGGGAGTTGTGGTTGCACTATTTGCATTAGAAATGGTGCACTGCAAGTCCCAGAATGCAGAGAAAAATTGAGAAGCCAAGAAACATGTACAGATTAGAAAGGAGAAAGTTAGCTAGCAAGTATGCATGTGTGGGATAGTTTATGAAATTGCACACACTGGCCCTAATTCCGAGTAGGGCGGTAAGGGATACCGGGCACCGGTAATGAGACTGGTGCCGGTAATCCCTTACCACCCTACTACGAGGTCCCTTAGCAAGTCCCTCCTTTAACGCCTGGTCTGACCAGGCGTTATGGACGGGACCCATTAAGGGACTTCAGAGCTAATAACGGTACCGCAATTTGCAGTACCATTATTAGCGCCTTCCCCATTCCCATTGAGCCCTATGGGGACTCAAATGGGAATGGGGAATGGCTTTTTCAATGGGTACTTACCGGTCCCGCAAAGGTCGGACTACACGATAAGTCCCCATTGAACCAAACCGGAGTTGGTACCGGTACGGGAGGCAGCCATGGAGCTAATTGCTCCATGGCTACCACCATACTTGGAATGACCCCCATTGAGTGTTATTGCAATATGTTGGAGAAATCTTTCCATTTCGTTTCATTTCTTTATTAAAAATTACACAAAGCACTGATGTAAATGTATACATGCATTTATTTGTTTTACTTGAAATGATGCTAAAATGAACAGTTTTAAACTCATTGGTCCTCATTACAACTCAGGCGTTAAGGATTAACGCTGTTGTTAACCCTTAACGCCTGATTCCGATTTTAACGGCTGCTTCTAGCAGCCGTTAAAATCCATGGCGCTAAACCGCCTTAGTGCTAATTACGCCACCGTAATTTACGGTGGCGTAATTAGCGCCTTCCCCACTCCCATTATGCCCTATGGGGCAAAAATGGGAATGGGGAAGGGTAAAATGGGAAATGGGGATTTACCGCCCCGTTCACCTTGGAATGGGGCGGTAAATCCGCCATCCACCATAGTGTAAACGTAGTTTACACCATGGTGGTAAAGTTGGCGTACTTACCGCCTGGGTCGTAATGACCCCCATTGCATTTTGCCATTTTTCGTTCTATGTACATGCCATGCTTTAGTAACATACATATGGTTTTCGTTTTCAGTTTTCATTGTGGGAGTTTTAGTGCAAATTTGTTAGTGGGAGAAGTAGTTTTAAAAGTGACAGAATGAAAGAAGAAATTAACACTTTGTACATTACAATGGGTTATATGGGAAAGTATGCATGTCTTGGTAATATATTGAACTTTTAAACAGGATCTGGTACTTAAACATGCTGTGGAAATGTTTCAAATGTGGTTTTCTTTTCTTTCACAAAAGACATAAACAGTGCAATCGGAAATATGCGTTTTGAAACTGTCATGGAAATGCACATTAAAAGAAAACCTTCCAAGCACACAGCATTGTAAGTAACTGCCACTTGATGTCAGGTGGTGGGACAAACAAGTGTATTATTATTGAGTTGGTTTATGTAGGGTAAGTGGCAGGAACCATGTTTAAATGCATTTTTAAAAGAGTTGAAAATTTACTGAAATATATGCATACCTGTACTTTGTGTTGATTTATGCAGATGTTGGTGAATCTGCAAATAGAAATCTTCGATATTGTTATAGTAGCTTTTGATGCAGCTGCTTGGGAGTAACAGGAAACATGTACTCTGAGTGCACAACAGTACATCTGAAGAGTTTAACTGAGATGACAGAGTTAGATGTAGAGCTTTGGATGTTATTGGTGGATGGGTGTGTGACTGCTTGACAGTAGCTACTGAGGGAGTGATGCAAAGATTGAAGTGGAAAGGGAAGAAGGGCTGCCCTGGGTTAGGGTGTCTGTTGACACCGCGATAGTCCATGGTCAGGGCGTTTCACATTTGGGTCTTTTCAGGATGCCTGGCATGGAAAGGAGACTGTGGGGATTAGCCAATCCGGTCTTCTGGTTGTGCTTTATAGGAAGAGAGGGTAATAGTTCTTTTCATTGCTGTGTGTAGTGAAGATGGATGTGGTTGCAGAGATGAAAAGCCTTACTGTGTGGATGGTGTGAGATTGTTTTTATGGTTACACAGACATATGTGGCATTTCTGGTAACCATGTATTGGAGGTAGTGGAGGATTTTTTGGTGTGGTGTGCCTTGGTGAAACTTGAACGGCCTCATTATAACATAGGTGCTCCCGTAATGAAGGGTGCCGGTACGGGACCGGCACCCTTCATAACGGGATGCCGTATTACGAGGTCCCCTTACGGGACCCGGTAAGGACGCCTGGTCAGGCCAGACGCCATTTGCGGGTCCCGCGAGGGGACCAAGGAGCTAATAACAGGCCCGTTATTTACAGGCCCTTAATTAGCTCCCTCCCCATTCCCATTGAGCCCTATGGGGGATCAAATGGGAATGGGGATGGGTTCCTTCAAGGAGGAATTACCGGGTCCTCCAAAGTCGGAATGACCCGGTTATTCCTCATTGAAGGAACCCCGTACTGGGACCCGGTATGGAGGCAGCCATGCCCTCATTAAGGGCATGGCTACATCCATACTCTTAATGAGGCACAAAGTGTTTATTTGCACTTTGCAAAAATATGCTGTTTTCCAAACTCCAGATGTCATTGTGGTGCATTGTGGAGGAGAGAGTTTGGGGTACATTAGTGCAACAAGTTTGCAGAGTGATGTGAAAGAATTGCTGAAGGTACTAATGCAGCTCTTTCCATGTGAAAATGTGATAATTTCACACATACCACCCAGGGCACTATGGACCTGCCCCAATGTCTTCAACAAGATGCAGGAAGGCACCTTGTGTCATGCCGTAGGGGCTGGCATGTGTGGAACCGATGGCGTTGAGGCGGCCATTAGCCCTACCCGCCTCGTTCCCACGCAGCTCTCAGTGACGGTCTAGTCTTCCGAGGCCAAACGCTGTCAGAAGCCTTTTCCGTCGCTCCAACCCGGAAGCCTGCGCGTTGCGACCTACTCGCGTTAGGCTTTCAGGTTGGACCGTTCGTGTTTTCTCTCTGGTGTTATTGCTGCGCACCCCCGCCTCTTTGCTCCTGCTTATTTTTCTATGTTTTTGAGCTTTTCCCATACACTGCTTCCATCCCTCCTTCGTTCTTCCTTCCTGTTTTGCTTTTGCCTCTGCTATTGTCATATCCTCGCCAACTTCCTTTGTTCCTTTTTTATTCTTACCCGGTTTCCTTGTTGTCCATATGCCCTCCATTAGCCTTCCCTGTCTGCCCACCTGCATATTGGACTTCCTGGACTAATCTCTGTTGATTTTACTGGCTCATCTGGCCCTTCGTTCGCCAATTCCACCCACTACTTACCACCCTGTGGAGATACCACCAGACACAGCCCGGATAGGTTTTTTTTATGCCTAAAGGCTTTTTCCCCTGGACTTGTTTGTTCCAGAAGAGGGGCCCCCGGACCACTCACCCAAGGGTCAGTGTCGCTTTCTTCCAGGGCAGACCCTACCTACATACAAAAAAAAAGGCGCTGTGGAAGAAGAGGTTTGGCTGTAGAAACTACAGGTGAGAAGGAAGGGGAGTGGAGTGACTGGGAATCGGGTTCCGAGGTGTCAGAACTTGATACCTTGTCAACAAAGGGGTATCTTCATTTTTGTACAGTGTTTGGATGTCTACATTCTCAAATACGAATGTTATGGAGGATGCTGGATATCCTTTTTTTAGTGATGGCATCACTTTTATAGATTGTATAGATTGTGGCAATGCAATCTTTCTTGCCAATATTCAGAATGCACTTAGAAAGTTCTTGTAAAAACATGTAGAGTGCATGTGAGTAGGCATAGCAAATTAAAACTGAAAAGCCACAAAAAATCCAAAATCAAAAAATAAATGTTCTTTTCAGAGCCACCACTAAAGAGTAAATAACTTTCATTTCAGTCACCACCCACTTCATTTGGATAACCTGCCCACGGACACCTCGGTAGTCAGGGGACTGCAAGTGCCACATCCAGGTCTTTCAAGGATGCCAGGCATGGAAAGGGACTGTGCAGCCCAGGGGATTGGCCAATAAGGTTTCCAGGATGTCGTATGCAAGGAGAGAGTGTGGCAGAAGGTGTGTTTGCTGAGAGCAGTGCAGATGGCTATGGCTATGTCTTTCAGGAGGTAAAGTGTGTGGATTTTGAGGGATTCGTGGATCCATTGGTTGAAGGTGTATGCAGAGCAGTTTGGAGAGGATAAAAATATTGGATTTCATGATGTTCATGTGGAATGATATGGAGTGGACAGCATGAGGTGCGTGCGTGTGTTCCCATTTAGTGTCAATTTGGTCACGCTCCAACATCTGGCCATTATCATTGTTCATTGTGGAGGGAACAATTTAGGTTATGTAACTTGAATGTCATTGCAGTTTGCAATGAAGGAGACATTTGACAAAATGAAGGAAATGTTCCCGAACTCTCGACTAATTTCTTCTAGCAAAATGAAGGAAATGTTCCCGAACTCTCGACTAATTTTGTCTCACATTGCCCAGAGACAGATGTGGATGCACTCTAGTTCATTTGGTCCACAAATGGAGAAAGCGAGGCGCAATGTCAACAAGGCTGTGGGGGAGATGTTGGAATGACGTCTTTCCATAATAAAAATAAAAATTTGACACTGGCAACATTTTCCGCAGAGATGGAGTACATCTTACTAATGCTGGTAATCACTTTTTTTTGCAATATATTCAAAATGCTTTGTAGCAATTTTTGTAAATATAGAAAGCATTTTGCAGTAGGTGAACAAAAAATGTATGGCAGCATGGTGAAAACAGAATGCCTACTGTTTTGAAGCTGAAAGAAAAAGTTTAGTTCAGTAGAATGTTGCTTAATTTACTTTAAAACTTGAAAAAAACTTTTAAAAACAAATAATACAAAAAAGTCTCTTATCAGAGCCACCAAGTTCCCACACAAAACAGTGCAATGTTTGTGATGCCACCACCGCCCCCCTTTTTTAGGTGTCCGCGGACAGAACGGAGGTGAGGCAACGGAGGGGAAGGAAGAGGCACCAACCACATGGGCGAAGGGGCAGCAGGAGAGAGCAAGATGTTGGGTGGGCCCTAATTAAGTAGGGGACAGTGTTTCTCATGCTCCCTGACCATAGCCTCGAAAGCACTTTGAACTGCTCGCCCTATAGAGCAGTGTGTCACAGTAAATACTGAGCACTGTCACCTTCGAAAGGTAAGCGTTGACTGAGTCATGTATAGCCTGCAAGGCTTCTGCAGGGATCATCTGCCCTACAGGAGTGTCTCTTGTGGTGGCAGGAGTGGATGATGCAGGTGTGGTAGTGGATGTCAATCTTCCCACCCCTTCGAAAGGTACGACCTTTCGCACTTTTCCCTTGTGATTTGATCTGAGGTGGCACCACATGGAGGTGGTCCCGTAACTATACAGTCCCAATTTTCCATGACTGAGTACAACCTTGCACTCAGTGTATCTAACCTTGTCTGCATGGGCCTTAGGTACCCCCCCCAACGATCGTAAAAATCTTCCACACCCAAGATTCATGTTGGGAGCTGATGAGAGGGATTTCCACTACCTCATCCTCCTCTTGATCCACATCTATATCACCACACCTGTCCCCCTCTCCAGGCACTCCAGATGGTGGTGGTGGTGGCGGAGCAGCTGCAGCAGCCATGGAAGCCATTCTCAAGAAGTACAATGCAGAGATAGGTAATATCCCAATCAGCAGCAGGTGAACACTCCTGGACAGCCAGAAACACCATGAGGAGCAGTAGTGGGTGGGTCCCTTTGGAGGGGCTGTCCATGCACGGCGCGACTGTCCGAGGACAGTTCGATCCACAGATGGGGTCCCAAAGGTTACAAAAAGTCACTATGACATGGTCTAGGACCTCTGCAAGGGTTAAGTTCCAGCTTCAAACACTCTGGATTGGCCAAAAATGCAGTGTTAAACTGTCCAGGGCCACAGACAGTGACCATGGGTTCGGTCACATGATAATGTCCCCAGGCGACCGCGGATAGAACAGCTGTCCTGCGAACATCTGTTGTGCAGGAGACAGCATGTGCATGCGAATTAAAAGTGCGACATGTGCAAGTAGACAGGCCCGGACACGCGCGGTGTCCGGGGGCACAATGGGATCAGGTGCGCATGCGTGCCAGTGTCCGTAGGACAGGGGTGGAGTCCCCAAACTAATTAAAAGTACAAAGCGTGTGAGCGGACAGGTTCAGACAGGCGCAGTGTCCAGGGCACAATGGCATGAGGTGCGCATGCGTCCAGGTGTCTGCAGGACAGGGGCAGAGTCCCTGAACTAATTAAAAGTGCGACACAACCTGGCGGACATCTCCGGACAGGCGCTGTGTCCGGGGCCACCTCCATTTTGGTTATGGACAGCCCAGACAGTCGCACTGTCCGTGGATTCCAAAGGGGGCAACAGTTGACACACACATATTTATGAATAGAAAAACATACAATGAATTGGGAAAGAGATTGGGAATCAGAATGGGAAATAGATATGGGGGATTGGAGTTTTCAACGCATTGTTCAGGATGTGAGGAAGGGATTGAGGTTTCAATCTAGCGTCTTTGATTTTGGGAATTTGATGGGGATGATTGGTTGGGGCAGGGTGAATGGGCACAGGTACAAGTGGGGCAGTGCTATCAGATATTTTCTTTGACATTATTTTTAACAAATGTCATCAACTGTACAAAATTATTGTTCAATTCATCCATTTTTGCAGATAGGTTGAGTAGTTCATCGTTTGCATTTAGAGTTAGGGGCTGTCTTTGGCCCTCTTCTTGGTCATTTAATAGTACTTTGGGGCCCATTTCTTCATTTGCACTATGTACTGTTAAAATGAAAACCATGTTTTAGTGACATGTCATACAAGTCCGGAAAAAATGTCCAGAGAGCAAAACTGAGTTGCTTACAAAAATGTATCCATTTAAATTTACTGTGATACAAAAAATATACAAGATAATCAATTAATGACAAAATACTTTAAAGAACATTACATTACATGTCACGGCAGCATAGGTAAACATAACACATGGCTAAAAATAGTCAATTTATCAAAACCACTCAAAGTGCAGCATTCAAACCTTACATCATTCATAGTGACATACATACAAGCAACACTAGCTAAAAATGACACAATTGTATAACAGTCGGGAGTGAGGTACACAATCCATGCATCCCGACTGATTGTTTTAATATTTAGAAATTGAATAACAAACAGCAATAGAAATAATTAAAACTGTCTATCACAAGGGTGGATCTAGAAGAAAAGTATTGTTAAGATCACATCCCTGGGGGAAAAACCTCAACCGGTTTCGACGTAGAATGTGTATTGCACAACATCTTCATCAGGAGATATGGGGCGTAAAACTGCAAGAGAAGAGCAATACTGCATAAATATACAGCAGTGCCCCATCTTATAGACAAAACCCAACAATTAAAAATGTATAATGTGACCACCATATGCCGTCTATTACAGACCAGTGAAATAAAATAAAACACTTTGGTGCTGGGGAAGTCAAACAGAATTGTAAGAAAGACCCCAGTAGCAGAGATGTATTGAGAAAGCCCAAGCGCAGAGAAGCCGTCCCCATATAGTGTGCAGGGAAACAAAAAATTGGAAACCCCATGGGAGAGAGCCACAAACACCACAAAATGGTGACTACAAAGGCACTAAATAGGGCCCAAAAGGGAAGACAAGCTAATAAATGGTGTGCCAAACTGACTTCATGTGCAGAGCCAATCGAATGCACGTTGGATGATAAAGGTCACTAAGCTGGAAAGTGCCCTTGAATGAGCCAGCAGCTATTGCATAGCTGAAAAACAGTGTGACCACATGTCAAACCAAAAAAGAGTACTACATGGAACAAGAGAAGCCTAATAGGAAAAAGCAGATTATTACCTGCAAATGGAGAGAAGAGCTGCTCGCAGTCACACCCTACAATGGTGTGTTTGATAGAATTGCCTCATAGATAGTAGATGCAGCAGAGGAAGTCATAAGGGCCGAAAATTGCCAAGTAAGCTGTAAAACAAGTGATAGTATAGACTCAGGCCATGAACACATAGATAAGGCAAAACCCATAGTTCTGTAAACATGGACAGTAAGGCATGAGAGTTGCGGGAGTACTTCTGCAGCAGACAGCAAGTGCCCATGTTATGGACACACATAACAAGCAACCATATATCTATAAACTTACTTAAAGGGAAGTGTGTCACGGAAATGAACTCACCGCCACACAAACCACAAGGGCCAAAAGCCTCGGGTCGTAACGACAGCATGCATGTGAGCTGGTGGAGTGCTAAAGCGAGTATATCAGCAGTGGGAGAGCCCTCCAAGTACTAGGATGTACAGCCTGCAGGGCTGCATAATGCGAACAAATAAATGCCCAACAATAATTCCACAGGCCCCCGATCTTACTTGGTAATCAGTGCATTACCAAGGCTCATTCAAGGGCACTTTCCAGCTTAGTGACCCTTCTCTTCCAACGTGCATTCGATTGGCTCTGCACATGAGGTCAGTTTGGCACACCATTTATTAGCTTGTCTTCCCTTTTTGGCCCTATTTAGTGCCTTTGTAGTCACAATTTTTCTGGTTTTTGTGGCTCTCTCCCATGGTGTTTCCAACTTTTTGTTTCTCTGCACACTATATGGGGACGGCTTCTCTGCGCTTGGGGTTTCTCATACATCTCTGCTACTGGGGTCGTCCTTTCAATTCTGTTTGACTTCCCCAGCACCAAAGTGTTTTATTTTATTTCACTGGTCTGTAATAAACGGCATATGGTGGTCACATTATACATTTTTAATTGTTGGGTTTTGTCTATAAAATGGGGCACTGCTGTATATTTATGCAGTATTGCTCTTCTCTTGCAGTTTTTCGGCCCATATCTCCTGATGAAGATGTTGTGCAATGCACATTCTACGTCGAAACCGGTTGAGGTTTTTCCCCCAGGGATGTGATCTATACAATACTTTTCTTCTAGATCCACCCTTGTGATAGACAGTTTTAATTATTTCTATTGCTGTTTGTTATTCAATTTCTAAATATTAAAACAATCAGTCGGGATGCATGGATTGTGTACCTCACTCCCGACTGTTATACAATTGTGTCATTTTTAGCTAGTGTTGCTTGGATGAATGTCACTATGAATGATGTATGGTTTGAATGCTGCACTTTGAGTGGTTTTGATAAATGGACAATTTTTAGCCATGTGTTATGTTTTCCTATGCCGCCGTGTCATGTAATGTAATGTTCTTTAAAGTATTGTGTCATTAATTGATCATCTTGTATATTTTTTGTATCACAGTAAATAAAAATGGATACATTTTTGTAAGCCACTCAGTTTTGCTCTCTGGACATTTCTTCCGGACTTGTATGGTACAATAATACTCTGGTCCAGGGTATAGAGTTTTCCTGCTTCTTTCTGCTATTGTAGTTAGTGACATGTCAAACATTTTACATAACGTTTTCTGGTTAAAAAATGTATTCTGCACCATTAGTGTTGTTTCCTTCACTCATTTCCTCATGGGGGAAATGTTGCTCCAACCACTCAAGGGTGCTTGACATTTCTGTTCAAAGAAAACGATACTGCTATTTCTTACAAGTCATGTACATATAATAAATTGTAATGTAACAGAAAGAAATAAAGTGTACTTACTACTTTTTGTAAGTGTACGCAAGGTTGCACTGAGGTAATATTATTAGAGGTACAGTTCACCTTTGTGCTTGGTGCATTCCGTTATGTTGTGCAACCAATGAAAATGTACTTCTGGTTTCTTAAGTACAGAATTTGTGTACATATTTATTTTTTGGATGTGCTTGATATATCTATTTTTGTTTAAAGTACATGTCTTTGCCCGTTGCAGGATACAACAACCCCTGTGCTTTTGGGCAGCGTGAATGCTGTCTAAAGTCTGCGGACAGTCGCACAGTCCGCAGACGCTGTGGCTCTCATGCTGGAGGCAAGGGTTCACTAGGATGTAAGGGACATGTAGAAACATTAAGGGTATCCTGGTAAACACCCATGAAATTCAGTGAAAAAACTTTGTTAAAGGGACGTTATGCTTAAGTTGCACTGATAAAAACCTATCAAATTCAGTAAATAAACTTTGTTAAAGGGATGTTATGGTTAGGTTCCACTAGTAAAAACTTAAAACCAGTGGAAAAACTTTCTTAAAGGGTTATTATGGGTACAAGTAAAAACCCCAGAAATTCACCAGTCATGATAAGGTAAGCAACCATAACTTGCGCCACCACTGTGCACTGCTAAGAGTAACACCTACAACATCAAAGATAACATGACAATTATCACGTCCTTACAAAGGGTTCTGTTCATAATGTTGGTAACAAGCTGTGACATGATTCTCAGATCTATGCAAAACTACTTAACATATGAAAGAATGAAGTTATGCAAACAACACACTATATTACAGTGTTCTTCTGAATACAGGAAGCTAACCATCCATACACACAAGAAATGGGTGCAGCATACACTGTAGAAGTAGAATATTTTTATTCTGCTATTTTGCTTTCTAAAATCATGAACGATAACCTTGTAGTTTTCAGTAATGTTTAACATGGAATACATAGGTAATAAGTCAAGATCTACTACATATGTGTGTTAATACAAACAATATATACAAAGCACCACAATGCATACAAATTAGAGGCACATACCGCCATACTACAGTACAGAAGACAGAAAGAATATCAATACAAAATGTCCATAACACTACAGTTTATTATGAAGTACTCCTATGAATTGTGTGTGTATGGCCTTCTTATTGGCTTATATTTGTGCATCATGAGCTAGCTGACACCAAACCCTAACCCAAGTACTTCTACAATATACAAGAAGGTTAACGTCTTCTGCATATATCACAATGTTTTCATTTAAAAAAACATTTTTACAGTCAGTGACCAAAACCAAGTGGCAGAGATCAGGTCATCAGTGACATCATCAATGAAAATTGTCATGTCATCTTTCATGTCGTGGATGTTACTCTTAGCAGTGCACAGTGGTAGGCGAGTTATGGTTGCTTACCTTACCTGGCGAATTTCTGGGGGTTTTTTACTTGTAACCATACCCTTTAAGAAAGTTTTTCCACTGATTTTGTTAGGTTTTTACTAGTGGAACTTACAATAACGTCCCTTTAACAAAGTTTTTTCACGGGATATATATATGAAAGGAAGTATACACTGTCATGATCTTTTCCAATCCACATGCTCCCAATCAACTCACTTCACTCACACTCTCCTCTCGTTGTTTTCTCCCTAAAGGCACACTTACATCTATTCATTCTCCCAAGCTCCTCCGATATGGAGCATTGTCAATGACTTGCACAAATGGGAGCAGCGTCCTGCTCCAAGGAGCAGGCTGACCTTTTGGAAACACAGTGCCTGCAAACCTCTTCAAGTCGTGCACGGGGGACTGGTCACTGCAGATGGGATCTGCACCCCAAGATGCATGCGTGGGACACCCCCAACCTCACAGAGAGTCTGGCTGGGATCACATAGACAGAACCAATTTGTAAAGAGGACAGTAACCCAAAACCTGTGCAACACAAATAATCCAAGAGACCAAATGATTACTGCACCGTTTTGTAAGGTCCCATGGAACCCAACTGACATGGAGCTCATCACACCACAAATAAGTTACAGGTTATATAGCAGAAAACTGCAAATCAGCAGGTTACAATGTTATCCCACGACCCTCATTGACTACCACCTATAGAACATGCTAATACCCCACTATATTTCCTTGACCGATTAGTCACACTTTATCTAAACACATTCCCCTATTAAGATGGCCCACTACATCATCAATATTGAATCCAGGTACGGGTTTGGCTCAAGAGTATATTGAAACATGAATAAATCGTGCCTGTCACATGATGTACACCCCTCCAATCCAGACATGTCAAGGTAAACTGGGGAGACTGACTCTGCTTTGATAAGACAATGGGCCTTCTCATTATACCAGACGCCATGGCGCAAAGCTGCACCCCTGACCCTGTACCAAATGTATTGGCATCACCTCTGCTCCTCCTATCCCAAATCATTGAACGTTCCAGGCACAAATCCCCCCTTATCTCCTTCAAACCCAGGTGCCCAATAATGATGTGACCAGGGCACCACTCTTGAGTATGAATTTCCGAGATGTATTTGCTTTCTTTTTTTATTGTGTTTTGGTGTATCTTAAACCTTTAACACATACATTTAACTACAGAGAGAATTTCTTAAATATTGATTCATATAAAACTTTACGTGTCACATATACCATTCGATCATGGTTTCCAGTCTAGGTCTATGTATTATCTTTCTCATGGAATGAGTTTAAAAATTCTTCATCTAGAATTGTGTCCAGAAAGTTCACTCCTGTGCAGACTCTTAATGGTTTTTCACCTAGTAAGAATAAACTCCACCATTCATCTATTGATAGAGCAGCAGTCTTGTTAACAAGGGCTGCCAGAAAGTTCAAAATGTGCTTTTGGTTGTTTGTCTAATTGTATTTATTTTATTTATTTATTTCACATTTATAAAGCGCTCACACAGCCCGCAGGCATCGAGGCGCTGTTACAGGAATTGTCTTTTTTGTTTTTCTTAGTTGCGTAATTGTGTGTTTTTTTTTACTTAGTTACGTATTTATAACGCGCTTAAACACCCAAAGGTTTCTAAGCGCGGACCCGGGGATCGAACCTGTCGTTGCTCCCTGTCGTCTTGCTTCCAAGACGCGCACGCTGCCGCTGAGCTATCCTCCCTGTATTTCAAATGGGATGACCGATCCTTGGGTGAGGGTGGTAGTGCTCCAAATCTTTGTCTGGCCTATTGTCATTACAACACCTTGTGCCCTATTCTCATCAATTGAATATGTCCTTCAAAGGGTGCATCCCTTCTAGATCTCCACATAGATAACATTACATTCCCACTGCTTTCAGGCCCTGCAGCTGGATGCAATTAGTGTGTATCTTTGCACCCCAGGTGCCTATGACCTTGGCTTCTTTCCTGGTGGGTGGAAAAAAGATTTGTTTTGGGACCAAGCTAAATGGCGCCGCAGCTCCACATCATGGCCTGTGTTCTGTTCTATTCTGTTCATTGTGTATTAGGCCTAAAAATCCAATATGGCACCACTACTGCCATGTTAACATACTGCCCCTGCCACAGTACTGTCATGGCCTAGAAAAGTAAAAGAGAGCCAACAAAGGGCAGGAGACCCACACTGAAGACCAGACCAGAATAAGAAACGAAGCTGATATGTAAAGGATGTTGTTATTAGACGCAAAACAGGAATGAAACCACTTGTCTTACTGGAATATTGGACAGTAATACGTTAGGCAGTTACATGTAGTTGTATCTAAACAAGTATACCATTATATCAGCGCACACCAACAGTGGATGAATCTTAAAACAGAATGTGCCTCATCACGAGTTGGGTGGTAGCCCTTAAATGCAGCGGTAACGCTATTACCGCCGCATTTAAGAGTACGTACAATCTCGGGCTGGCTGCATTTACCTCCAGCTCTAAGCTGGGAGTAAATGCAACGCAAAAATGCTGATTTTCAGTGCAATTACCGTGCGGTAATAGTACCGGCAGTAATTGCGCTGAAAATTCTCCTTTTGATCCAGTAGACCCAATGGGGGGTGGGAAATTACAGTTACCACTCAACCTGTGATCCAGCGGTAATACCGCCGGAGGGTTGGGCAGTAACACAAATACAGTTGGGTGGTAACCCAGTCAGGATACCGCCCAAGTCGTGATGAGGCTGGATCTCTAGACTTTTTTAACTAAGAACTTGGGGTACAGGGGAGGCATACAGGCCCTGGCATGAAGACTTAACAACATACAACAAATGAGTGTCCAAAACTTGTAGACACTCCCATCTCCTGCACACCACTAATACTTAATAACAGCCAAATGTTTAAAATGATGATTTATATCACATTAAATGAAACAAGGAATACTGCTAAACATATCACAAAATTATAATCTGCCTATACAATCTTATAAATTCCTTATGCAGTGATGTAATTTATTCAAATGGAGTCCTTAAAGCTCAACGCGTTTTGGGGTATCAAATCCCTTCTTCAGGAGTGGACTTCTGAAAATGTACACAGAACAAACCAATTCAGGTCCAGATTGCATCTATAGTGAATCGTATAATCCACAATTTAAAGAAAATTGGCATTCAATTCCAAAACACCTTCACCACAAATGTTCAATCCCTTCAAAGACTTCACACCAACGTGACTGTCACAAATATTCACAATGCTACAGAGTCCAATAGGTTAAACGATGTTCAGTGAGGAAGTGCTCAGACAAGATTGACAATCCATACCCTATCCTTTCTGGGTTAACAACCTGTCATTTAATTCATGCAACTGATGAAATATCCAATAAGTCCCCTGTGACCAAAGGTGACGTGTTTACCATTCAATATAGGGGTACATAAAGGTTCCTACCATTTATAAAAACCAATCTGGACAAGTATGAGGCATACCTACATGTGAAAGCACACAGATAAGGCATTCATTCCTGTGATAGAAAAGGAAGCACTAGTGTATAGGTGGCTCCCAGTGATCAGATTAGTATCTGAAAGTCAGGGAATGACTCATGGGTGGGAACACCCTTGTCATGCTTCCGGCACTTCAATGGCGTGTAGAGTACAAGTCTCCTCACTGTTTCTAGGCACCCTGCATGAGGGAAAATGTATTGACATCTCCCGTATGTGTAAATGACTTTAAACTCAATGGCGATGTGAGACTAGGTGGCCTGGATATAGAATATCCTTACCTCGCAATGTCCGAAGTGAGATATAAAAGGGTTGCATCTATGTATTCTATTCACCGCTCCCGTTCGAGTGGATGGCTTCCGCTCGGCTGTGCGTTACCAAAACAAAAGAGGAAGATACAGTAAGCGTGATAACTTGCTACACCTTGCCAGTTTCCATCCGAAGGCCATGACTAAAAGTTTGCCATATAGTCAGATGTTAAGGCTCAAAAGAATCATTTCTGATTTGGTAATATATTCGACCGAATGTTCGGAACTAGTCAGTAGACTTTCCAACAGAGGCTATCCTGAGGATGTATTTGGAGAGGCTAAAGTAAGAGCTACCCTGATCCCGAAAGAACAATTGTTGTAACCTAAGGAGAAAGGAACATCTCCATCGCTGCTATAGATCTCCAGATATTCTAGACAAAGTTTACAGATTGGCAACATTATCAGACAAAATTGGACAGTTCTATGTCATGACCCTATTCTTTTGAAATTGTTTCCAAAACCCCCCATCATGGCCTATAAACGTGGAACGAATCTACGTGTTAAGTTGGTCAGGGCAGAAAGACTGCCTAGGGAAGATCAATCGACTTACAAAACCAAAAAGAATAATATATCCAAAGGGAATTTCATTACTCAGCCTCACACAGGTAGAACGATACCCCTAAGAGACTTTTCCACCTGCAGATCATCAGGAGTGAAATGCAGTATAAAGTGTCCTTGTGGCCTTCTTTACATTGGACAAACGTCCAGGACAGCCTGTGAGCGATGGACAGAACATAAGTCCAACATACACTGCATGAATGAGAAATCACCAGTGGCCAGACATTTTAAAGATTTCAGACACTCTATTGCTCAAATTCAATTTACGATTTTGGAAGCAGTTTGACGTCTCACCAGAGGTGGTGTTTACAACACCCTCTTAGCACAAAAGGAAATGTTTTCGATCCACCTTTTTGATACCATTAGACCTAGTGGCATGAATGAAGAGTTTGTTATACACATTATAAAATGTACTGATCTTATGCAGATTGTCTGATCAACAACAAACCTCCCAGTACCTCTAGTCTTGAAAAAATAGACCAAGTACGTGTTACTTATGCACTGTATCAAAAAAATGTGTTTTAATAACGTTTTACACAATAATAAAAAGCTCATAAAAATGTTCTGTATGAGTATGACCCAACACAACACAGCATGATGTAAAAGCAATACAAATCACCCAATTCACATACATATAACCACATACAATAGTAAAAAAACAGTACAAAAATACACAAATGGCTTTAACACTTTTCCAAAAACTGAGTATATTAACTCAGATAAACAACAATCCGGACATGTTTCAGTTCTTTCTTGCACTAATTGCACAAACTTTCTTCAGGGGAAGAACTCCATTGTTTCTTTCTATTTTGATGTAGTTATATGAGGCACATGGCATGATTTTTATGTTATTTTTATTATTATTTGTATTATTTTTATTGTTATTCTCATCCTTACATTATGGGGACAACTCTTGATTTCACTTACAGGGATTGCCAGTAGAAACGCAGGGACATGGAGTTAGCAGTATCTTTTGCCGTTCCCACATGCCGGGAGTGTGCTAGTTGTTGTTTCGGAATCTACACATTATGCTATATGAAGCGAGATCACACTTTTCACGTGACACCATGTGACACATCACGCTCACTGTGTCTTCCTCGTTTCTTCTAGCGATGCGCAGCCGAGCGGAAGCCATCCACTTGAACGGGAACGTTGAATAGAATACATAGTTGCAGCCCTTTTGTACCTCACTACGGACATTGCGAAGTAAGGATATTCTATATCCAGGCCAATTAGCCGGACATCATCTTTGAGTTTAAAGTAATTTCCACATACAGGAGATGTCAATAAATGTTCCTGCACACTGGACGCCTAGACACAGTAAGGAGCCTTGTACTCTAGATGCCATTGAAGTGCTGGAAGCACGACGAGGGTGTTCCAGCCCATGAGTCATTCCCTGACTTTTCAGGTATTAATCTGATCACTGGGAAACACCTATACACTAGTGCTACCTTCTCTATCACAGGAATGAATGCCTTATCTGTGTGCTTTCACATGTAGGTACACCTCATACTTGTCCAGATTTATTAGATAAGGTAGGAACCTTTACATACCCCTATATTGAATGGTAAACATATCACCTTACTGGATATTTCATCAGTTGCATGAATTAAATGACAGGTTGTTAACCCAGAAAGGATAAGGTGTGGATTGTAAATCTCATTTGAGCACTTCCTCACTGAATATGGTTTAACCTATTGGACTCTGTAGCATTGTGGCTATTTATGACAGTCACTTTGGTGTGAACTCTTTGACGGGATTGCACATTTGTGGTGAAGGTGTTTTGGAATTGCATGAGAATTTTCTGTAAATTGTGGATTATACGAGTTACTATAGATGCAATCTGGACCTGAATTGGTTTGTTCTGTGTACATTTACAGAAGTCCACTCCTGAAGAAGGGGTTTGATACGCCGAAACGCGTGGAAGGACTCCATTTGAATGAATTACATCACTGCATAAGGAACCTATAAGATTGTATAGGCAGATTATACTTTTGTGATATGTTTAGTTGTATTCTTTGTTTCATTTCATTTTATGTTTTATTAAACTGTGAATCATCAGTTTAAACAATTGGCTGTTATTCGGTATTAGTGGTGTGCAGGGGACGGGAATGTCTAAAGGTTTTGGACACTAATTTGTTACATGCAGTTATATTGTCAGCATATATTCGGTAGAAACAAGTTAACAAATGTCCTAAACTATAAGTGGCATAGCAGCTGGTAAATGATACTTGTGATTGTGACATTATGAGTCAAACCGTCTGTGCTAGGGTGGTGTGCAAATAGGGGGCCAGAATGGGCCTACTGTAAAATGGATAAGTAGGATAAATATACTGCCACTTCAGTCCCCCATTTGGTCATACCCTGGACAGGTTGTAGAGCAGAGAAGCAAAGCAGAGGAAAAAGTGGAAAGCAGAGAAGACAGTGCTTCTAATTAGGACATCGGATGTTATAGTACACATGTGGCTCAATGCCCATTAATCGTGTCCTGTTGCGTATGTAGGAACTGCTCTAGCTCCAGCTCAATAACCTCATCAAGGGACATCAGCTTGATGTCTGCTGGTAATGGAGATGCCTGTTTAGCACAACTCCTTAGGAGGCAGCGAATTACATACCCAGGTATGGTGAGAGACACAATGGGAGCCATGAATATAATAATGTCATGCAGTATCGAAGAGTCAAATGGAGCCAGAACCCAGTGTTAATCCATGAAACTAGATACCAAGATCTATCTGTATTTACCGAATGTAAGGCAGAACCAATGTCCTGCAAGTGGATGATGACCTCACTGATCTGGGAGGAGTTATCAGGTAACCATGTGCAAGATTCACGCCCTAGAATTTTCCAGGTCCTTGTTAGGCAGAATCATACGCAGTACCCTTTGGGAACACCACACACAATTAAGACTACAAGTGACAGTACAAATTCACCTTTGGTACAAGCCTGTACTACACAGTAAAGTGGTAGCGATGGATGAGCAGTCACTCTGACTGGCTTGGGGCAAGGAGCAGTCTCCAACCCCTTCTTAATCAGGGCCAATGGACCTCTGACTAGATGGCCATAGAGAAGTTCAAAGGGACTGTAACCAAATCCCTCCTGAGGGACTTCCCTATAAGCAAAGAGAAGACATGGCAGTAGAAGGTCCCACTTTCTTTTGGGGTTTCTCTAAAGCTGCTATCACGCTGTTCATAGTACGATTAAACTTCTGTACCAGTCCATTTGTCTGTGGATGGTAGGCTGTAGAGAACTTGTAAGTGACACCACAGTTTTCCCACATGGCTTGCATGTAGTGGGACATACAATTGGATCCCCTGTCGGATATCACTTCCTTAGGAAACCCTACTCTGGTAAAAATACCAAGTAGTGTCTCGGCCACAGCCTGAGCCATAACAGTCCTCATAGGTATAGCTTCAGGATACCTAGTAGCATGGTCTACTACAACCAGGATAAACCTGTTTCCTGAAGATGTGGGAGGGTCAAGGGGACCAACAATGTCGATGCCCACCTTCTCAAAAGGAACTCCCACCACTGGGAGAGGCACCAAGCGTGCCACATTATTGGCTCCACTCTTGCCAGAGGTTTGGCAAGCGTGACAGCTCCTACAGAATTTGTCAACTTCTGAACCCATTTTAGGCTAGTGGAAGTATAAGGAGAGCCTCTCCTTGATCTTTTTGAAACTCAAATGACCAGCCATAGGTATCTCATGGGCCAACTGTAGGAACTGGAGTCTGTTTTCTAGTGGCACTACAAGCCTTTTGCAGTCCCCAGGGATAGACTCAGTCGGTTCACTGTAAAAGAGGCCATCTTCCCAGCTCAACCTATGCCTTCCAACTTCTTGCCCATCAAGGTGAGAAGCAGCCTGTTGTCGAAGACCCTCAAGAGTAGGACACTCTTTGTCCTCTGCTGAAGTCTGCCCTGTTGGGTCCACCTTCTGGCAGTAACGACTGCAGCTCAGGATGGTCAACAGGGTCCAGATCTCCAACTAAAACAATGTCTTCTTCCAGATCTGACTCTTCAGAGACTGGATCAACCACACAGGGTTGTACCTCACACTCTGCCTCAGCAGGTGGAAGAGTCACAGGTGTGACTTTGGACAATCTTGCAGATATCCTTGTTGGTAGCACAGGGGTGCCATCTGACTTTTTCTTGGAGGTCTTGGGTTTCCCCCATTGCCTCTTTCTTTCCAGAAATGGCAGTGAGCAACTCATGCGGAGTGGGGGTCATAGCTTTCTCTATCTCTCCCCCTGGAGAGCCTCTCAAGGTCCTCTCCCTTGCAGGCCTAGTGAGCTCCTGTTTCCTTTTACTGGGAGGCCTGCGTGTATTAGACACAACTCCAAGAGTTTTCAGGTCATTACCCAAGAGGACTCTCCCAGGCACTTCACTCTGCACACTAAGAGGTATCTTGACAGTCATATCCTTACACTGGATGAGAGATGGTAACTGGGGAAGTATTTGCACAGGGCCTCCAGCTAACTTGGCTAGGCATTTGGGTGCCTTAGCAACATCCTCCACCTTGAAAAATGATTCATCAACCACAGTTATACTGGCTCCAGGGTCTCTGATGGCAGGAGTCTCCTGGCCATTCACAAGAACACTATCTTTATAATACTCTTTACTATTATCTGGGATGGAATTATAGACATCCAAATTCTGTTGTTCCCACAAGCCCAGGGACACTAAAGAAACACTAGCTGAGACTCTCATGGGTTCATCAGCCAGTAGGTGAAAGTTTCCACTTGCCATAGATACTTCTTCCTCTGGCGAGAAGGCTAAGGAGACAGTGTGGACCCCTGAAGGTTTACCCTTACATCTGGGATCCCCTTTCACATGGTTCAGTTGACCCACAAACATAACATTTCCCAAATGTTTTGATGAATGGGGGTTTGTTCTGACCTCCATCTGGTTTCGGTCCAGATGGTGCACTCGTCTTATTCGGTTTCCCTTGTGGTTTACCCTTTTGTTGTTGTTTGTGGCCCTCTTTTGGATGGGAGGTATTAGAATTCTCCTTGTTATCTTTATTTGGCTGCTTTCCCTCATCCTTCTTCTGAGTTGCCCCAGAATCCTTGTGAGTAGCCCTGTTGGCAACCCCCAAGTCAGCAGCCTTAGCTAACTTCTTTGGATCTATTTCCTTAGAATCAGCAGAGCAGGCATCATAAATTGACTCCAACATAACAAGATTTCTCATACCTTCATAAGTGTTCACTCTGTAACCCTTAAACCAACCATCTAAGTTTTTCAAACATTCACATACCGAGGTAGCCCAAGGGGTACCATCATGCTTTTTGAGGGTCCTAAACCTCTTAAGGTACTGGGAAGAGGCCTTCCCAAATCTGGCAATTAAAGCTAGCTTCACACACTCATAATCCATCCTACCCACTTCCCCCAACTCCATCCCAACTTCAGATGCTTCAGTGGGTAGCCTAGAGAAGAGCCAAGGAAGCAACTGATTCCCTGTAATGTCTTGAATAGCATGGTTATATTCAAACATTACCAACCAATCCAAAATATCAAGCTTAACCTCATACATACCCACAATTTATTTAGGCATACAGGGTCTCTTTAGGACTGGAAGACCTAGAAGACTCTGGAAGAGAAGCATTTCCCAAAGACAACTTTTTCATTTCTAAGGAATGGTTCATCTCCATTTCTCTGAGCTTAAGTTCTTGATCCTTTTGTTCAGTTTGAGCATTTAAATGTTTAAATTCCAATTCAAGCCTCATCTTTTCTAGAGCAATGAATTCAGGACTTAGTGTAGGACCTGTAGGGGTCCCAGTGGACAAAAGTTGAGGTTGCTGGGCAGGTAAAGGTGCAGTGAGGCCTACATTGTGAGACACATCTGACTCATCAATAACAGACACATTATCATCCTCATCATTATTCACATTTGCTGAGGGGTTAGGTATTTCAGACCCACCCTCCAGACTTTGTTTCTCTAACAACCTTTCAATCAACTCTGACTTTTTTCCTTTAACAGAGAGATTCCTTTCTCTGCACAGATTTATTTAAATAATCCACAGTGTAACTAAGGAGGGTCTCCTGACTGTAGCTTTCCATATCAGACATGATTAATATTGCTTTTTAGTGATGTTTAGCCTTGTGGTTAGTTGATCCAAGGTAATAGCAGCACTCTAAGTGTAATCACTATACTTGAACCTCACCGCTGTACACCAGTGTTAGGCAGAATCATATGCAGTACCCTTTGGGAACACCACACACAATTAAGACTACAAGTGACAGTACAAATTCACCTTTGGCACAAGCCTGTCCTACACAGTAAAGTGGTAGCGATGGCTGAGCAGCAAGACTAATCTCAAGAGAAAAGTGAGCAGGGCCAATAGGTACACAAAGGACAGCAATTGCTATAGTTCAAACAAACACTAACTCAAGGTGTGTGAGTAAAAGAATATACATTTATTTACACATCAGTTATAAAACATTTCACTATTATCAAGCAGTTGAAAAATCACAATCTTAATACACTACACAGCACCCAATAGATTCTGGACAAGTTAAGCTCAAAATGAAGTGTGAGCAAAATGGCACTCCAGTAATTAAAAAGGGAGGAAAGATAAAGTTAGACAAAAGTTGATCAGCACCAACAGGTAAGTAAGCAGGGCAATCTAGAAAAAGTAACTACAGTGAGGAAATCAAATCAAGAGGCCTGGGCCAAAGTCAATGGTCCAAAGTCTATGCAGAGGATCACACAGTTCAGAGTAGTTTGCGGTTAGGCCCTTGCCAAGAGTTCAGAACGAAGTTGGTCGGATGAAAAGTTACTTTAAAGAATAGAGAAGGGCAAGCCCTCGGATTGGCAAAAGCTTTCAAGCATTTTTACCGCGGTTGGACGGAACGAGCGACCGGATTTGAACAGTACCTTAAATGGAGAAGAAGGCTGTAGCTGAGGCGGGCGTTCCTGGCAGGTCCTGCACGCTAACGGTTCCTGAAGCGACTGTCGGACTGACACGAAGTAGGAAGACTGAAGGGTCCTGCACTGCCCAGGGAAGAAACCAGCAGCAGAGCAAAGCAGCAATTAGAAGGTGCGCTCCTTAAAACCCAAGCAGGGTCCGATCCTCCTGGCTATCCGGTTCACTGTGGCTGTGCACAGCAAATTCGACCAGAGGAGGAAGGCCTGGCTTGCAGTTTGGTGAACTGGTTGGTCCCACCAGCTCAGGGGTAGAAGATTCCTTGCAGATCTTCCCTGTCGTCGAAGTTTGAAGATTTGGACCCGCAGCAGGGCTTTACCGGGCGGTTCAGTCGTGGTAGAGGTCCTCTTCTGTCAGCTTCTCTTCAGTTCTCTCGATCCAGTGGCGACTCTGCCTTCTCAGTCCAGAGACCTGCTTTTCATGCAGTTTTCCCCCATTCACACAGCCTGGCTGTCAATCACACAGCAGGGTGGCTGTCCCAGTGGGATAGTCACCTCAGCCAATCATACCAGAGTGCGACATGGGTCTCCAAGGAGACCCTGTGCAGGGAGTCTCAAACCACTCCCTCACATCCTGTACCCCTCAGACATTCAGGCGCCTAAGGAGGGCTTCTGTGCAGAAGCCCGCCAAAGGACAGCGAACAAAGGAACCACACCTGGTTTGGCGCGCAGAATAAAACACGAGAAATACTTTTACTAAAAGAAATGGCAAATAAACCCAGCTGGAACCATATTAAAATAAATGTGGTCCATCGGGTTTAAGTTCGAGGCTACTAAGATAGCCTAAAACAATACCAAGGCTATTTAAAATAACTATGGTAGAAAAGATAGGGTAGTTACCACTGCCACCAGCCAAATCTTAATGAAAAGGGAACGAAATAATGTTCCATGAGAAAGAGACAAAAATGGATAACTATTAACCCTTTCCAGTACTCTATGTAAGATAGTTTTTTATTGGGTCTGTGGATTTAAAAAGACTAATAAAGTCAATGGCAACTTTACATGCTCTGGGAGACAGTAGTCAGTCCCAGAAAATGGAGTCTGAATTGGGAAGTCTAAAAAAAGACAACCCTGTGTCACTGCACTAAAGGTGCTGTGTAACACACAGTAAAAAGATGATGCCTGTGGAATAGGTGAAGCTCCACAGTCTATGAACACAAAAATATTAAACACACACAGCGAAACACATGTAAGCATGGGAAAAAAGGCTCACACTCTTACCAGGTGAAAAAAATAAATCCTAGAAATCCAGCAAAGCTGCTGAGTAGGTAAGGGAAATTAGCCATTGTGGAGAATTCTCCCTAACAGTCCCCCCCTGGGTTGTCAGGATGTAGTCCAGGGCAATCCTGTTCTGGGGAACCATAGTGCGCAGAGCATCCTCCTCCGCATTCAGTGCAGCAACGGCAGTGGAGCAGGAGGCGAGTTCCATTGATGCCCTAGAGGTCCCATACCCCATAGCAGTATTAATGGCTCCCAGCGATATACCTTCTGAGGATGAGGGCCTCCATCCTGATTTACAACTTTCAAGTGAAACGGTTACACCAGAGCTGGGGACACATCCATTTGTACCTGAAGACACCTTACATTGCATGCTACTTAACACCAGATCACTGGTAAAACATGCACATGAGGTCGCAGACTATATAGAACACCACAATCTAGACATGTGTGCCCTAACGAAAACTTGGGGTTCTAGTTCTGCCAGTCCAGCTATTAACCTCTCCATCCCAGTAGGCTATACTATGTTGAGACAAGATTGAACCACAGGTCGGGCGGGGGAGTCGCTATGATACTCAGACACCTTGTCTGTATGGGAAATGAAAGGACACTTAATGGATGGTATTGATTTTATGCATATCAAAGTCGGCATTAATGCAGAAGCTACTGTTAATATTATGTTAATCTATCACCCACCCTCCTTATCTGAAAACTTCATATCACCCCCCTCTAACTATTTTCTCCCATGCTTACAGCCAAACTCATGCTTCATAATTCTTGGGGATTTTAAATATTGGTTAGGCCACTCCGACGACTATGTAGCTACTGAGCTAGAACTGTCGCTTGCAGACCTGGGGCTGGATCAAATTATTCATGCTCCAACCCATACAATGGGTTATACATTGGATTGGATCTCAATCTCAATCCCCAACCTATCTTGTCACGATATTTCGATCTCCCCTTGCCCCTGGGCAGACCATGCCTTTGTGCATTTCTCGTTTACAGTGCTGTTCCCAACTAAAACAAGCATAAAAGCTCCCACTACTTCTTGGCACAAAATCTGAAACAGCTGACTCGAGAAAGAAATCGAGCCTCTTCTTGAGCATATGCCTGTCTTTGCTCAATGAGACTCGCCGGACTCTATGTCCCTTAACCTTAAAACCACTCTGCAACCTGTGGCTAATATGCTGGCCCCTTTGTGGTCTATAAGAAACTGTTTGAGGGAAAAAAAGCAAACCCTGGTTCTCCTCTGAATTGCAAATTATGAAATCTTCCTCGCTTAAGTTATTCTACTCCTTGAAAGCATATCCAACTGCCATAGGTCTTACGGCCTATAATATAGCCTCCAAAAGCTATACATCTGCTATAGTAGTAGCAAAGAAGAATTGCCACAATATTAGGATCTCTCACGCAACCTCAGGCTGGAAAGAGCTGTTTAAAATTTTGAAAGAGCATGAGACTACCCCCCTGCCACGGGCTTCAACAATTATAAAAGACTCCAATTGGTGCCTGCAAATCCAAAATGCCATGACACAAAAGGTTACGGATATTCGAGACGGCAGAATTCATAAAAAAGCTGATTGCCACAAATCCTGGCATTAGGGAGCACAAATCCTTTGCCAGAGACCATTCTATTCCTATTTTCAATGTTAGCCCTATCTCAGTGGAGGAACTCATGCAAGTGATTACACAATTTATGGCTACACAATGTCACCCATGCTCTTCTCTTATCATTAAGACCTGCCAGCAATCCTTTTGGAGGCAATATGTAAATTCATCAACTCCTCCTTTATAACTGGCACTGTACAAGATGACTTGAAGCAGGCATGGATCATCCCTATCCTGAAAAAACCAGGGCAGGCACAGGACAATCCTTCAAATTACAGGCCCATAACGAATACTCCCTTTCTCCTCAAAATCTTAGATCGCGTAGCTTACATTCAGATAGCTCAGCACCTAAACCAATTCCCCATTTTGAATCCTCCCCAATCCGGTTTTAGACAGGGTTTCGCTACGGAAACCTCTCTTTGAAATCCAGGTTATTAGGTAGAATTGACAAAAGCCTCACTTCCCTTCTCATTTCCCTAGATCAATCTGCAGCATTCGATCTAGTCGACCATGTCATTCTGGTAGATAGATTGGAGGAAATGGCACATTTTTCTCCAGCTGCAAAGCGCTGGATTGCATCCTTCCTTGCAAATAGGGTAAGCAGGGTCTCTGTTGATGATTCAATGGCCCTCCTATTCCCATGCAGTATGGTGTACCGCAGGGAACTAGCATCTCCCCATGTATTTTCAATATCTTCATGGCCCCCTTCTTTGCACACTTGGAACAGGAAGAGGTCCTATTCTCCAACTACGCCGATGATACCCAGTGTGTTATTCCTCTTACAGGCTCTCATTCTCTAGATGAATCTGAACTGAATAGAATATTCACCATTATAGAGAATTGGATGATGCGTAACAACCTAGCATTAAATAGAGGAAAAACAGAGCTCATGCTTGTGGGCTCGAAAACTACAATGGCTAAGTTGGATCCTGCCTTCAAGTACTTTCATCTAGGGGATGTGACTATTACCCCCCATCCTAAAGTTAAAATCCTTGGTGTCACTCTTGACCAGTTGCTTAACATGATTTCCTATGTGGGAAGCACGGTTTCAGCTGCCATTTAATATATCAAATTACTAGCTCATCTCAGACCGTGCATCTCACAAGCTAATGCAGAATCAATTGCACGTGCAAAAATAGGGGCTAAAATCGACTACTGTGGTAGTCGTCTTGCAGGAGTCAGTAAGGCAGTCGCTAGCATACTCCAAGTGGTTCAAAATGGTGCAGTTAGAGTTGTCATTGGACTTACCCACCGTGCCCATGTTAGAGAGGCTAGACGTTCTCTACACTGGCTCCCAGTGGAAGTATGTATTACTTTTAGGTTTTTAGTCATCACTTTTAAATGTAGATTGGGGATTATGCCATCCTATCTACAAGATCACATCAGGGAGAAACCTACTTATAGAAATCAGAGGTTGAGTAACCAGAATTACCTCTTCTTGCTGAGATGCCCGAACTAGGAAGGCTCAGACAGGCGCCTTTTCTTGTGTCGCCCCCTGACGTGGAACTCGCTGCCACCGATACTCAGAGGCTATTCCTCTCTCCTCCTTTCAAAAAAGAGCTCAAGACATAACTGTTCCACCAAGGAGGCCTGTGGTCTACTTCTGTTTCACCTATTGCTCTCGGTACCCCTTAGCAGCCTGGTCCTCTCTATGTTATCTGTTTGTTGGTTTTTGTCTGCGTCCTCACGCCTAAGGGTTTATGAATGTGCACTACAAATACATTCAAGTAAAGTAAAAATGTAAAGTTATTGGCCACTTGCTCAAGGAGGCGGGAGAGAGAGAGAGAGAGAGTGGAAGTCTGCCCTATTTACGGAGGTACCAATAGAGGGGACAAGGAAACTCTGAATCCTGTTTAACCATTCCCAGGCAGACATCTTCACTCATAGCCAATGGTGGTGGTATGTTTAAGGGCACGGTAAAGGAAACCAATAGTGCTGGACCCATCCCAACACGGGGGAAGCCACTGCAAGGCACCATATGGAAATATGTCCCCGAAATGTGAAGTAGGTGAGTAGGAGCTGTATCCGTATACAAAATATTTAGGGAGAGTGAAATTGTGTCTGGCAACGTAGAGTGTGGTGTGAGGCCTATAGGAATATGTGGAGTGGGTAAATTCCATAGGAGTTGTGCCAAATTGTATGTATGTGATTAGGGCAGCAGAAGTGAATGCACTGTGAATGTGTGGGTTGGGAAAATCCCTCCGGGAAGGAATAAAGGGTTCCTTAGGAAAAAGGTGGGGGTAAGGAGGACAGGCGGGGTCATATATACCCCTGAAGTTACACCATTCCGCCCAATCAAAAGGCACAGAAACCAGCAGAACACCCCCTCGGGCATTCGTGGTGGGTGGGCACACAATAGCAGTCAAAGGCATTCATAACCCCAGGGTAAGCCCAAGATAAGTTCAAGAAAGTGTTTAAATCTGGAGCAAGGTGTGAGCTGCTTATGCTACCGCAGTATTCAACTATTATAGCAAATGCAAACATCTTGGAAAGAGTGAGAGAGATCGTGGAGCCCCGCAGCAATCGCAATTTTTGAAAAGCGGTCAGGGCAATATGTCCTCCAGAGGGAAAGCTCCATCTGGGAGGATTGTGCGCAGTGAGAATGGGTGATCATGTGTGCCGAACTGATCAGTAGGAAATGGACATAAATGGTAAAATAAGTAATCAATGGCAATCCTAACTGGAGTCCAGCCCTAAGATGTCTTGGGCCTTGTACCCAAAATGTCAGTATGTGGATGAGGAAGGCAAAGATGGCAGCAGGAATCAGGATGAGGAGGCCACAGAAGTTGAAACCACGATTCCTTTGTGAAAAACTGCAGTGTATCCAGCCCCAATGTTCAAGTAGGGACAGGGGCACCAGCCAGAGGCAGCGATCTGGATCACACTAACATGATAAAACAACCAGAAACTCCAGGAAGGAGGAGGCCCACAGCCACAAGGTAGCCCTAAAGCAACTGGCATGCAGGACATTGTAGGAATAAAAGGATGGGGTGATGAAGCGCTGGGATCTCTCAGCAGGCCATAAACAGGCTATTTGCACCACTTCCCCAGCAGGTGTGCAGCTATTGTGGCTGCATAGTAAAGAACAAAATACAGTACTTGGAATAACCTGCAGGGGCCTGGTGAGGTCTTAGAAGCTCTTTGCAAGTTGTACCTCTGGGTGTTTTTCAGAGGATCTTCGTCCAGCAGAACTGGTGACCAAACTTCCAGGGAGTTCTTTGTCCTAGACCCCTGAAGGCAGCGGAAGTGGATCTTCCTTCTGATCCTTAGTTTTGGGAGATTGTAGAGGAGGGGCGTCTTTGTCCTGGACCCATGAGGAATTGTCACTTTCTGGTGAGGCAGAATCATTCATGCCTTTGCTGGCATGAATCCAAGAGTCATGCCCGTTTCAGCGAACCGCAGTGTGGGTGCTGGGTAGCACCTAGTGGGGTCCCTTCCACCTTGGATGCAGAGATGATTTTCTTTGAACCTTGAAGGCGACCTAGTCACTGGGATGGGTGTTGTGGCACAGGGTCTTAGGCGGTTGCTGTAGAGCTTCTCTCACGTTCTGGAAGTGAGAACTGACAACGAACATCAGTCTTTTACAAAATGAGGGAACACAATCATGATTCAACTGTAAATTAGAACCAGCAGGTGAGGGTGGACGAGTGGGGGGCATTCTCATGGGCCTTCCCATGAATAGTTCATGTTGTTATTCACAGTATTTCTAATATCCACCAGTGCAAGAGGGAGGGCATCAGGCCAGGAAAGGCCAGTCTCATGGCACACCTTTGCCGACAGTTTTTCAAGTCATAGTTTCTACATTCTACTAATACGGCTGATTTAGGATGAAAGCAGCAGTGGAAGTTCTGACAAATACCTAGTGTTTGACAAATGTTTTGCACTATCTTTCTTGTAAAGAGTATACCTCTGTCAGAGTTAATGGAGACAGGGAGACCAAATCGAGGGATGAACTCTTTCAACAGTCTCTTAGCTATTGTAGTGGAATCAGCATTTTTACAAGGGTAGGTCTCAGTCCAACCTGAACATGTGTCTATCACTACCAATATATACTCAGAACTGGCACATTTCGTCATAGAGACAAAATCTATTTGAATGTTGGACCTTGGGGGTACTCTTGAGCCCCGGGCACATTTTTTAGTGGTTTCCCAGGTTTAAATGTAAGGCATGTGGAGCAATGACCACAATACTTTGGTGAAATGCAGGAATATCATGGTGTATACGAGTATCTCTGGATATTAGCAGTCATTTTTCCTTTACTGGAATGAGACACAGAGTATGCCCCATGAGTTAGGTATGGCAATAACGACATTGGGGCCACTAACCAGCCTATATCATCTCAACATAGGCAGTCAGAACACAAAGTAAAACCTTTATTTTGCCAGCTCTGTTTCTCTGTCTGGGAGACCTCATTCGGGAGGTCTGTCAGGACGGAAGAGTATGCCAGGCTATCCTCTAAAGAAAGGATAAACAGCAACACATAATCAGGAGCCTGTGGGCCCTGTAAAGCAGGATTCTTGGCATGGCAATGCACCAATGAATTTCCTTTAGTGATATCATTCGAAGACCGGGTTTGCACCTTGAATGTAACAATGCACAGGGTGGGCAGCAGGATAGCATTAAGCAGAGCTTCAACATATAGGGCATTTAGATTGGGTGTCCCCTGAGCAGTTAGACAGCCCTTCTGTTTCCAAAGGGTACCATAGTCATGTTAGATGCTGAAAGCATAACGTTAATTTGTATAAATGATGGCTGAGCATTGTGTGGTGACTGTGCAGGCCCTTGTGAGGGCGATGAACTCTGCAACCTGCGTAGAGCGTACTGAAGGGAGCTGAAAAGCTTCAAGGACTTCAAGAGAGGTGCACACAGAAAATCCTGTGTGAAGAACACCTGCGGAATCACAGAGGCATGAGCCATCAATGAAGAGCACTATGTCAGAATTAATGAGGGGTATGTCTTTGAAGTGATTTCTTGGTGAGGAGACAATGTCTACTGTAGCAAGGCAATCAAGCAGGAGACCATCATCTGGGGTAGGCAATAGGGAGGCAGGGCTAAGAGAGGCTCACTGAATGAGTGTGATGTTTGTAGCAGAGATCCGTAATTTCTTGTATTTTGTGATGCGTGTTGCAGAGAGGTGTTGCGTCTTACTTCTAAGGAGCAATGAAAGACATGAGTGTGGCATTGCAAAGTCTTTTTGATGGGCCAGTCCAATGTTGTTTGTCTTAGACAGTGGGCGAGCTGCTGCAACAACATTCTCATCCAGCATGCAAGAGTTGAAGCTACTGTGTTTAATTGTGAGCTGAAGTAGGCACCGGGGCAACGGGGCACTGTGGTCACAATGCTTTTGTGTGAGAACCCCTAGAGTGTACCCCTCTTTCTTATCACAAAACAAGGTGAATTTCCTTGAGTAATCAGGAAGGGCAAGTGCAGGGGCAACCAAGAGGGCAAACTTAACTTTAGTGAAAGCAGTGGATGCCATCGCTGTCCGAAGCAGTATGTATGGATGGGAACCTAGGAGCATCTTCTTTAGTGTGGCAAAAATGGAAGCATAATGAAGGATACAGGGGTGACAGAAATTGCTCATCCCTAGAAAGGTGCACAGTTGCTTTTTCTTGACAGGGATAGGGGATTGAAGAATACAGAACATTCTTGAAGCAGCGAGGCGACTAGCACCTTGTGAGATGTCATGACCTAAATAGCAGACCTTGGGACAGCAAAGTTGTAGCTTAGACTTGTTCACCTTGTGGGCCTTAGCAGCTGGAGTGGAGAGGAGGGTGTGTGATACACAAATGGAGGCCTGAAATAATGTGATGCTAAGAGGAGGACATCAACATATTGGATCACGGTGGACCCACTAGGGAATGTAACATCCTGGATGTCTTCTTTGAGTATCTGTGAAAAGAGAGAGGGTGAGTCGACAAATCCCTATGGGAGCATTCTGTAGGTGAGCTGTCGCCCTTTGTTGGAAAATGCAAAAAGGAATTGTGAGTCGGGATGGATGGTGACAGAGAAGAATGCTGATGCTAAGTCAAAGCATGTGAAAAATAGTGCATTGGGCGGAATGCAAGAACGGATGGTGACGGTATCAGGGACAACAGGGTGGGTGGCAGGGGATAACAGCCTCCTTAACCCCTGTTAAATCATGAGCTGAGCAAATCTAAGCTTGTCTGTACCATTTTTACAAATCGGGAGTAACAGAGTATTGCAGGTACTAGTTGTGTGGTAGAGAATACCTTGTTGTAAACGGAATCAATGGCGGGTGTTATACCCTCTTCTGCTTGTGGTGAGATCCTTTACTGTGGGATCCTAGGCAAAGGGACATTAGGGACATTAGGGTTACGTGTGATGTGCACAGGTTTAGCAGAGAGAATATGCCCAACATCATTTGCATGAGATGCCCAAAGTGAAGATGGAACTGTGAGAAAAAGATTCACCACTTGTGCAGATTGTGAAGGTGTAAGCAAATGAGCAGAATCATTAGGCAAAGAGGTAGAGTCAAAAGAAATAAATATTTAGCTTGCAGTTTTTGTGGTACATCCAAATAAATGGCACCTGGAGAACAGCAGATGGTACAATTCATTGTGCATAACAGATCGATACCCAATAAGTTAGCAGGGGAAAATGGGCTCAACAGGAAAACATGTTGATCTGTGATGGGACATCTAGAAAGAGATTATTTATTTGACACGGGGTCTGGAATTGCAGTACCTGAAATCCCCACTTCATTTCATTAGAGGCAGAAACATCAGAAAATTCAACAATATGCAGTGTAGAGCGTCTGCCCCCTGTATCAAATAGACATTTCACATTTTTGCCTTAAATATTACAATGCAAATAGGGACCAGACTTGTCTAACATGGGTAAAGCAGCTGATATCACATTAACGACCCTCTGGCAATCCAATTAACGTCCATATGAAATCTCATGTCTTGGTAGCCAGCATTAGGTGCTGAGGGTGTTGGAGGGGGAGCGATTGGTTGATAACCTTGGGTGGGAGGTGAGTTGAAGGTAGATTGGTAAGGCGCATACTGGCATGGCCTAGGAGAACTGGTTAGGCATGGATCAATGAGGTGGCCATTCTGCTTGCACTATAGGCAAAAAGGCTGACAGATTGAATTTGCTGGGGAGGCAAATATTATTGAGAATATCATTGTGGCCCCTGGGAGTGGTTGGACATTTGTTGAGCAAACTGCTGGTATGGCCCAGGGCGTCCCCTGGTGCTGGATGTTTTAGCCTAAAAATGTTGTACCTGTAACACAATGAGGCGAGTAACACCATCTTGTTCCTGTGTTTTCTGAATATCATAGAAATGCTGGGCGGCTTGCAAAGCTTTGGCAATGGATCCGCCTGCCATTCAATTTGGACATTTTGAATGTTTTTAGATATTTCAGTAGGGAGACCGGTGACAAAATGCGAGACAAGGGCAGTTTTAGCTAGAATATTTAGTAAAACATTCAGTGAGCCTAAAAAGATTGTCTGAAGGGGTTTCTGATTGATTTTGCTTGCAGCTTGCAATCTTTGACCAATCAGATTTTGCAGGATATTTCAGTTTAATCAGTTCAGATAATTGAGTCAAACCAGTAGCACTAGTGATGCTCTGACCCAGTGTGTCAGGCCACTAGAGTCTATCCAAAATGGGTCTGTACAGAACTTCTTTTAACATGGCACAGATAAGTTGTTTCCAATCCCCAATGGTAGGATCGTAACACGTGTTGACAGTATTTAAATGTTGCAAGAATGCGGTGGGATTATCATGCAAGAAAGGGAATTGTTGTTCTATATTGATATTGATATTTTATTTCTATCGTGCTCGTACACAAGTGTTTCAGAGCGCGACAAGGCAAGGGAGGAGAACAGGGGAGAACAAAACAGGGATCTTACTAGGCTCAGTGACATTGAGAATGTTCAAGTGCATGGGAGAGGGGGAGGGGAAAAGTGCATGGAAGGGAGGAGAAGTGGAAAGTGTGAAGCAGAGGAGAAATAGATAAATAACAATACATAAATAATAAAGGCAAAAAACAGTGGTAGTTCAGCCAGCAATTTGCAAGTGCTAGGTTTAAGGCAGCAGACAGGGTAAGTACAGGAAGAAAAAGGGGGGGCTGAATGGGTACAGATACAGACCCCAGTACAAGGGGTGGCCCGGAGGCAGTGCAGGAGGGTGGCGGGGTGAGCAGGTACCTGGGCCCGGAGGACAGAGGGTGGCCAGGTGTACAGTGCCAAGAGAGAACAGATCAGCAGAGGAGAGAGGGAGCAAAGGCAGAAGAAAAGAGGAAGGTCTTCAGGTGCTTCGAGAACCGGAGATGGTTCTCCTCAAGTTTTAGAGTGGCAGGGAGGCTGTTCCAGAGGGAGGCCCCAGCTGAAGACAGAGATCTACCCCAGCTCGTTCCTTTGAAATATGACTGACCCTGAGGGAGTTAGAGGTAGAGGAGCGAAGAGCTCAAGAGGGAAGGTATTTGCGGGGGGATAGCTGAAGGTATTTTGGACCCAGGCCCCAGAAAGCCGTGTGGACACTGCAGAGGGATTTGAATTTAATCAGTGCATCCACTGGGAGCCAATGGAGAGATTTCAGAGCTGGAGAGATACGATCCCAGGGCTTGAGGCCAAGGACAAGTCTCGCAGTCCTGTTCTGGATTAGTTGCAGAGGGCAGAGAGTAGAGGCAGGTAGATTTAGAAAGAGGCTGTACAATAGTCCAACAAAGAGAGAACCAGACTTTAGGATACCATGAGCTTCTGGGGGAAGGAGAGGAAAGGCAGAGTACTTCTGAGGAGGTGCAGTAGGAAATTTGCTTTTTAGAGACCTCAGAGTTGTGGGCGGAGAAGGAAAGGGTGGAGTCAAAGATTACCCTGAGGTTCTTAGCCTCGCAGGTGGGGGTAGGAGGAGGGCTGGGGGAGGCCGGCCAGAGAGTGAGGTGAAAGTATGGTAAAGGTGTGCCGATGAGGAGGATCTCCGTCTTGCTGGCATTCAGACAAAGATCATTGGTGGCACTCCAATCTTGAATGACAGTTAGGCAATCAGAGATGAGAGAGGAAGAGGAGGTGGCAGAGGGCAGCCTGAAAATGAGTTGAGTGTCATCAGCGTAGCACTGGAGATTTGAGCAGAAAGTGGCAATGCAGTGGGAGAGAGTTTCCAGGTATTGGTTGAAAAGCCAGGGTGAGAGGTTAGAACCCTGGGAAACACCACAGGTAGAGAGGAAGATAGATGAAAGGAAGGACCCAAGTTGGACCTGGGAGGGTCAATCTGAGAGTAAAGAGGTCAGCCAGGCCAGAGCCTGATCAGTGATACCCAGGTTTTCACAGAGACAGTTGAGCAGGATGGTATGGTTGACCATGTGGAAGGCAGAAGAGAGATTCAGGAGGATGAGGACAGAGGGAATATTAGAGTCAAGTTTGGAGAGCAGATCTTCATGGATGTTCAGGAGAGCAGTTTCCGTGCTTCTGGCAGCTCTGAAGCCAGACTAGTGGTCATAGAGACAGCCAACAAAATTGGAATGAAGGTTAAGCTGAGAGATGGCCAACTTTTCCAGGAGTTTCCCCAGAATGGGAGTAATGAAAATTGGACGATAGTTAGCTGGACAAGAAGGATCAGCTGTGGGTTTCTTGAGAAGAGGATGCACAAGATAGTGCTTCAGAGGGGAGGGGAAGGATCCTGAGGCAAATGAGTGGTTGCAAAATCAGCAAGGACCAGAGCGAGGGTGTCAATGTGGCCCTTGATGGTTTTAGAGGAACAGGGATAAACCTGTTTTGACGAGGCATTAATAGATCGGACTTGTCTAGCGAAATTGTCAGGGGAGAAAAGAGGAAAGGACAAGAAGGATGGTGGGGGCGGCTGGCTAAAGGAGGGTCAGCAAGCACAGATGGAGAGAGGAGAGAAGGGGTGTGGGTTGAGAGTGTGAACAGGATGTCCTGAGTTTTTTAAATGAAGTAAGAGGCAAGGGCATTGCAAAGAGCCTGGGAGGCAAGAGGAGGGGTAGACACTGCAGCAGGGTTGGCCAGCTCCTTGCAGATTTTAAAGAGTTCGGCCGAGTTGTTAGATGCCGCAGAGACACGAGCTTGAATGTTGACTCTCTTCTTGGTGAGAACAGATAGTCGGTATTGCCTTTGTAGCAGGCGACAGGCCAGTTTGTCAGAGGATGAATTGGAATTCTTCCATTTCCTCCCAGCCACCCTACACTTACGTTTAAGTGTAGCTAGGTCAGAGTCACACCAGGAATTGCACTTGGCTTTGGACTTCAAACGGATCCTCATGACAGTGGCAAGAGCATCAATAGTATCAGAAATTGAAGAGTAGAGCAGAGACAGGGCTGTGTCAGGATGTGAGACAGCCAAAGGTGGAGGGGGGAGAGAAAGTGGCGGCAAAAGCCTCAACTGACACACGCTTCATGGGCCGGATGTCCGTGAAGGTAGGTGGCAGTGTTGGGGTAGGCTTGGCTTGGGGGGAAGAGAGAGAGAGATGAGAGGAGAGGAGGGAGTGATCGCTCCAGGAGAGAGGAGTGGTCAGAGGGATGGAGAGGGGGAGGTCAGAAGAGATCAAGACATTGAGTGTGTGCCCTGCAGAGTGAGTTGGGCCAGAGGGGAGGATGGACAGGGAGAGGGAGTCACAGAGGTCACAGAAGAGTACAGGGGAGGAATAAGGAGAGTCTAAATATCTATTGAGGTCATCGAGGAGGAGTTGAGTGGTAGAGGCCAGGCGGGAGGAGGAGAGGTCTGCCCACTCAGAGAGAAATGAGGTGATTTGACCAGGAGGCCGATAGATGGTAGCCACAGTAAGAGAATGGGTAGGCAAGAGAGAACGCCTACAGACAAGGCATTTGAAAGAGGAGTATGTTTGAGTGGGAATGATAGAGGCAGGGATCCACTCAGGAAAGATCAGGGCTACCCCCCCCCAATGGACCGGGAGGATCTGGGTACTGAGAGGATCTTGTAGACATCAGGGAGGAGAGTGTCAAAGCTTGTGACAGAGCTGGCCGTGAACCATGTCTCAGTAAGACCAAGGACATCAAGCGTCTAGTTCTTCAAGGAGGTGGCAGATGTCAGAGGAGTGTTTGACAGCAGAGTGAGAGTTGAGAGTGGCAATATGAAGAAGGTTGCAAGCCTTAAAGACCTTCCGGGCAGGGGTACAGATCGGAGGTATGCCCTGCGAAGGAGAAAGAGCCCTAGGAGGGGCAGAGGAGGAGGAGGAGAGAGATGGCAAGGTAGCCCAGGGGGGAGAGAAGGGGACAGCAGGAGATGAGAGGAAATTGATGAGGCGAGGGAAGCGCCTATCAAAGAGGAGGAGATTGGCCTTAGGGCCTTGGACCATGACAGTGCCATTTAGGTAGACATTAATGATGACTTAGAGGAGCCGAAGGAAGCCATGAGAACTTCCAAACGAGTGCCACAATTAATGGGAGAAGAGGAGATAGGGCAGAGAACAGAGACCATATGTCAGGGTTTCACATGTAATAGGGGCTAGTGATTCTCAAGCTAAACAATGTTCTATGTCAAACCACCTTGTTAATGTAACAAAGCACAAGAAATGCTTATATTACAGAACCCTGCTTTGTGTTATGTGCAGGAGGAACTTTATATTGAGGTGCAAGGCCCTCTGGGGGCACAAGGACGTCAAAAGACTACATTACCCAGGAGGCTCGTGTGGCCACGAGCCTCCAGAACCCAATGGGACGTCACATTGGCCTTCGCGCATGCGCATTGCGCTTCGGACAACGCCCCAGCTTCCGCACATGCGCACAACGGACCCGGAGAGCCCCGCTTGCGCTCATGGACCCCGGAGAAGTCAGACGCACGTCCCGGAGGCTCCTGCAGGCTTCGAATCGTGGGGCCGTACCCCGCCTGCTTATCCTGCAGGTCCCGCGCAACGCTAGAGATAAGTGCTACTCTTGTTACAAATCACAGTACTAGACTGCGAACCTCTTGGGAGGGAATTTGCATTGTTACATGGGCTCCAGAGAGTGAACGTACACTCGCTCGACTCCCCAAACTTCAAAGGAGTATTGTGAGCACTGAGAAGCTCGCCTTCAGCTGGTCCTTATCAGAGGGGCTTGGGGCTTAAGGCCCATCAGAGTACAGAGTGTGTGTGTGTGTGGGGGGCTCCGGCACAGATTCTGCCCACAAGCAGTGGGAACTGGAGTTCGATCAAACGAGCGTACAGACGTAAAAACTCATGCATGCTTCTTTCTCTTGTAGCAGCGCTTCCGTTTCATTGTGAACCAAGAATCATAGAAAACGAAAGCCTGTAGCGGAAATCGCCACATCTGCAGCATCATTCGGAGCTAAGTGCAGCTAAAACTGTTAAGCATGATATGTGTGGTTGTGACTCTTAACAATCATTGTGGATAGTAGCTATTGTGGGACTATGTTTGAGTGATGTAAAACTCAAAAGTGTTCATGCAATCGGAATCAGTTACTGGGAACATGTTGTAGGTTCCATATCCCTAATCTAGAGAAAGTGTAATCTACTTGGGGCAAAGTTGATGTATGCAAGAGAGAGTGGGCGGAGATCAACATCGCAGGCACCTAGGAGGGAGCCTTCTAACAACTCATTCCTACCTACCCTACCCCTTCAATCCCTTACCCTACCCCATCCAATTCCTTACCCTAATTCAACCCGGTTATCCTAATTCCCCCTACCTATCCAATCCAGCGGACCCTAACCTTCTTTCCTGAGTGGGTCGCGGAGGCCTGTGGTAGTAATAATCCAGGCACCAAGACCCAATGGGGAGGCAGATGTACGTGCTGCCTCCGCGCAAGACCAGGATACTTGACACCATATGAGGAGTCCATAGATCTGGCGAAGGAACGACAAAGAGGATGTCGGCGAGGTTCTGTCTAGAGGAAGCATTGGAGTAGGTGTCGGCAATATGAAGACCAGAGTTAGAGGCCAAGATATCCTTTTTGAACTTCTTCTTACCAGACTTAGTAAGAAGGGAAGGATAGTCAACGAAGAAGCAGTTGGAAAAGATAGGAAAAACAGAAAGCGCCATGGGGGTGGAAGCGAAGAGAGGATAGAGATCTTGGGGGGGGTAAAGCAGGTAGGTGTGGGACAAAAGAGAGTGGTGAGGTCACTGGGTTTGCAAGTTACAGGGAAGCTTCAGTATACAAGCAAAATACAGAGAATTTCACAATGGGCAGCAAGATTTGACTTTTTAGCACAAAGCAAAAACAGCAATATTTGACTTTTTAGAACAAAGCAAAAACAGCAAGATTTGACTTTTCAATCGTGGAATCAGATGGCAAAGGATTTTAGGAAGCACTGCGCATCAGTTATGACAATATGGGAATAACAAGCAGAAAGAACAGTGATAGTAAAAGGCAGTAGGAGTGAGTCCCTAAGGAGGGAACTAACCCATAGTTCTGGAGGAGGCAAAGACAAGGCAGTCCGGATGTCTTAGAGGAGTGAGGTCGCAGCATCATTGTTGTTAAGGTGCAGGGAGGACCCAATTAGTGTTGCGGAAGCGGCCAGGGAGCAGACAGGGGCCTTAGAAGTAGGCCTTTCCTGAGAGGGTTAGCTAAAGCCTTCCAGTCCCTGATTGGATGGAAGAAAACACTCAGCAACCAATGGTCCAGCCTGCCTACACAACAAAGAAAACCACGGCGGCCATGTTGGAAGGGCCAGAAAACAGCCAAATAAGCAAGCAATAGTGGGAAAAATTGTGCTTTCAAAATAGCAAGGCAGCTCCATGTTTTAAAAAGCTCAAAAAATGGCAGCACGTTCAAAATGGCAAATAAAACATATGGGGCCTCATTACGACCCTGGCGGTAAGGGGTTAACGCCAGCGTTAGCTGCGCCGACCCCTTACCGCCAACTACGAGGTCCCTTAGCGCCATGGCGCTTTTAACACCTGCTTTTAGCAGGTGTTAAAATCCATGGCGCTAAGGGACCATGGAGTTAATTACGCCACCGTAATTTACGGTGGCGTAATTAACGCCTTCCCCACTCCCATTATGCCCTATGGGGCAAAAATGGGAATGGGGAAGGGTAAATGGGGATTGGGGACTTACCGCCCCGCCGACCTCGGAATGGGGCGGTAAGTCCGCCAACCACCATGGCGTAAACGTAGTTTACGCCATGGTGGTAAAGTCACGGCCCAGGCGGTAACTTACCGCCTGGGTCGTAATGAGGCCCATGGTGTAAATCAGTCAAGCTCCATGGAGTATTTATGTGTATAACCTGCCTCGCGTCAGGGTCCCCAAGGTATGTCCTCATGGGCATGCTATCAACGGGCTGGGTGGATTGGAGAAGTGGAGAAGCAGCATCTAAATACAGTAGTTCTGAAAGGGTGGTGTGTGAAATGTGTATGTCTTCCTTCTGAAGTTCCGACAAGGCGGTTTTTGCAGCCGAGGGACCCTGGTTAGGCAGAGGCAAAACTGTGCACAAGTAGCTTTCAGACAGAATGGAATCTATACTGTTCCTTATTGTGCTGGTGGGGTATGTGGTGGAAAAAATAGAGCAGTGGAATCGTAGCGATCAAAAGTGATGGGGTGGATGCTGCCAGAGGTGGTTGCCTGAGGGAAGATCTTAACAAATGTGGCGAGAGTGGAAGTGTCTGAGGTCTACTATGAGGATGAGCAGAGGTAGATGGGGCAGGGATAGGGGCAAGGGCAGATGGGAGAGTGTTCCGTTTTGTTCTTGTCTTTTTTGTGTATTAGTAAATCGCACATACCTAAAAAACACTAAAATAAAACATTTGCAACATATAAAAATTCACAATCATCAAGCAAAATAACATACATTATTATCAAACCCAATTATGAATATAAATTTATAAATTGCAATTCATGTAATAGTCTAAGTAGCTCCACTGATAAGAAGACTTTTGTTCCTGCAAATAATCAAAACCAAAATTCCTCTTTATTAAGCCATTCCTAATGACGTAAAAATTGGTTAAAATATCTCCTCTTTGAAGGAAAAGTAGATCTACAATTATTTAATAGATGCTTTAAATCTTGGGGAACCCCCTCTCTGCATTAATCACAATGCCCATCTGAAGGTTCTAATTTCATTCGGATTCTGTAGATTTCTTTAGTAAGGACTAAGTTTAGGCAAAGTCATAAAAGTTCAGATCTCCATTTTGGGTCGGGGAACCTATGTATATAAGGCAGCACAAAACATCTAGGTTTATCACTAATAAGTACATTTTTAAACATTTTAATCTCAGAGAAGGCTGACCTTGTCAATATCCTATCCATTTGCATCAAAGAGCGTTTCACTTTTAATGGATTATTAATCAATTCATTGTCTGTCTTTTCGCCTACTGTCAAGATCTTATACACATCCTGTTTTAAGGTGGTTACATATTCACAGTTCCCAAGATCCATGACGTGTTTTTTTAATTTTATTTCCACATATGATCACATTTAGTTATCCAATAGGGAAAGAAATTTAAAATTAAGAAGTGTCATGCATGAATTCTTATTCCATTCAAATTCGATCCAAGATTATTCTTCCACTTTTATTTTGCTTCTTCTGGTTTTCTGAATCCGCTTCCATAATGCTATTCCTAAATTGGTGAAGATGCCGGCTTTATTGGTTCCTAATATTATCGTTGACCTTTGTTCTTTAAGGCTGTAGTGGATCCTCTCTTAGGGTAACATATCTGCAAACAATTTTCTTTTGTCAGCAAGTGCTGGACACTCCATAATGATGTAGTATCTGGTTTCCACTTGTTTCCATTGTTGGCAAAAGTGACAGAATATCTCTGCTACAATTAATTGCTTAGATTTAACTAGATATTTTCGTGTGGGTAAGACATTGAGTCGTAGCCGACAAAAGGTCTCTGTTATTTGGCGGCTCGGAAAAATACTCAAATATTGCGGCAATTGATTGAGTGCTCTTACTTCTAAGTTGGAGTTTATTGAATGTAGATATTGTTCTTTCTCTTTTATAGTTTTTATCCAATTGTTGTACTGTATTTGTTTTTAACCTCCAACGGTCGATTTATAAGCATCTTAGGGGTTAAATCTGCTTTCTTCAGTATTTGTAGGCAAGCTTCTTTCCAGGTATTTAATATATTTGCATTTACTGTTTTCTTTTTATGCCATAGTATTTCAATTACTGGAATATTATCACCTGATATGATCTTTCTGAATATGTCCAGCTGCTTCCAGGTTACAATAGATTCTATTGATTGGATGGCCACTTCGAAGCGGATCCGACGGACCGGATAGGCAGATGTTAAAGACAATGGGCCTCATTACATGGTAGGCGGTAAGGGTTTACCGGTACCGGTATTTTACCGGTACCGGTAAACCCTTACCGCCTTACTACGAGGTCCCTTTGCGGGTTGGTACATTAACGCCTGCTTTTAGCAGGCGTTAAAAAACAAACCCGCAAATGGACCGGGGTGCTAATTACAGTACCGCAATCTGCGGTACCGTTATTAGCGCCTTCCGCATTCCCATTATGCCCTATGGGGCAAAAATGGGAATGGGGAAGGGCAATGGAGGAAGGAGGAATTACCGCCTTCCCAACCTTGGAATAGGGCGGTAATTCCCCTTTCCTCCAAGGTGGTACCGGTAAATTACCGGCATGAACCATGGCGCTAATAGTGCCATGGTTTACCACCTACCGTGTAATGAGGCCCAATATCTTTCACCAAAATATTCCTTCTATTTGGTTCCAGGTTTGACGAGGCAAGTTGAGCATAGCTTCACTTCCATATGTAATGCTTGCGACTACTTTCTGTCTATAAAATGTCACTATGGGTTTCATTGAAAATGTTCCATATTTTCTGTGTAACATGAGTCCTTGTCGGGCGAGAGAGCATATTTTATTTTCAATTGTTCAGCCCAGTCTTTTTCTATCTCTGATTGATTTAACCAAATACCAAGAGATTTGAGCGTTTTTACTTGCTCAATTTGTTTCCCTTTAGAAATATTGTCAATGGTTTGAATTTTAAAGATGAATGGTATGCTAATGTCATGACTTGAGATTTTTTTATATTGATCATCAGATCATTCTCTTCCACATATTTTTCTAAACTTTCCAGTCTTTTTTGAAGCCCGACTTGAGTTTTATCAAGTATGACTCCATGATCTGCATACATGATGTATGGTATTGGAGTCGTGTTGAATTTAGGGGGATTTGTAAGCATTGCACTTTAGTTGTTTGTTAGGTCTGACGTTTATAGTTTGAAAAGTGTTGCTGCCATAGGGCATCCTTGTTTAAGACCATTTCAGGTTTTTATCTGTGTTGACAAAACACCATCTTTAGATAATCTCACTCTAATTGTTGTGTCTGTATAGAGTGCTTTGATCGGTTCAAGTATGTCCTTCGGGCATTTCCAGTACTTTAATTTTTCCCAGAGTTTTGATCAGTTGAGAGTGTCAAAAGCTAATTGAAAATCTATAAACGCTGCATGGGTAGGTGTTTTAGTCCTTATGGCTTCTAGCTTTAGTAGGTTTACAATTTTTAAGTTAATGTTTGTGCCTACGTTCTTAGTAAAGCCTGTTTGTTGTGGATCGCATCTTCCATTTTGTGCTGCCTATTCAGTTAGTCTTCTTAATAATAGGGCAGCAAAATGGTGAAAAATAGATCCAGAAAACCGGCTAGTTCAACCTTCCTGCAAACTAACAACGGAAAGAATAGAGAAATCATAATTCTGATACTGCTAACAGAAGGACAACAAAAAGCGAACGAGAAAAAAACAAAAAGATGGGCTTGGATCCCTACCGTGCTCGCTCGATACTCAAGGAAATAGCAACTAACTAAAGCGGCCAGGAGAACCCACATAGAACCATCCGCGGAGAAGACGGCTCCTCAAAAACTCACTATCGGCTCATGGAATACCCAAGGACATATCCACCTCACTCAGGCTGGAGAGATCAACATAGGCCAATTTGATCCCTTAAGCCTTCAAGAGACTTGGCTTCAACTACCTCCTAGCATAGATGGCTTTGAGACCCATCTTTCACCAGCACATAAAGGAACCAAGGGTCGCCCGACATCGGGCCTCCTAACAGCAGTCCGCACAGGAGGGACCCTGCGAATAAACTGAACCCTGGCGTCATCTGCTTTCTTACAAGCCGCAATTTTAGAATGGGATAATCAGAGCAGGCCGTCAGTGAGTAAAACGTGCAAGCTTATACTTCTTCTCAACATCTACTGGAACCCTGTGGCGATCTCCACCAAAGACTTTATAAACAAGGTCAAAACAATCCTAACCAAAGCAACAACCAACTTCAGAGTGAATCACATATTGATCTGTGGCGACCTTAACGCCATCGGTCCAGGTCCAGAAGGAAGACACCCAGTGAGCACTCTGCAATCAAATCACAGTCTACAAGCGAAGAAAAGAGGTTGTGGCTGGTCAGAACTAATGGACTCTCGCGACCTGCACAACCTTAACTCCTTGGACACAGCTTTCCCGCCTGCGGCGACCTGGGAAAAATCAGGACACAAAAGTACCATCGACTACATCTTTGCTTCAAAGGAACTGTACTCCCTAACTGAATCATTCGAGGTAATAAAAACTACCAGAAGCGACAACAACCTACTCACAGCAACATGGTCCTCATTCAAAGAGACACCAAAAGAAATGCAACACCAGCTGGAAACAAATGCCCAAGGGAACCGGCTAAAACTGACAAAAGAAGCCATTACCTCCATCACGACGGCTTGCAACCAAAAGAAGGAACCAAAAACAGAAGATCAAAGACCAGTATTCTTGGACTATTGCCCCCTCCTAGTCCCTTATTTACAACCCAGGCATCTGAGAAAAGGTCAAGACCACCAACATCTCCACAATTTCAATGAGGAACTCAGGTCCCGGAAAGCCTTGCAAAGAAAAACCTCAAGACGTGCTCAAAAGAATCCGACCAAGGAAAACATAGCCCTTGCATTGGTGCAAACAAAAGGCTACAAATCGTGGCTGAAAAACCATTGGAGGAAGCTATATCAACATGATGCAGAGACTATGTTAAGAGCAGTATGCAGAAGATCTTCAAAAGACTTTTGGTCTCTAGTCAAAAACTCAACATGGCTAACAGACATGACCATCTCAAATAGTGTCAGTGAGGAGAAATGGGTGGAACATTTCAACAACCTATTTGAAACCACTGGAGAAGATGAAGTGACAATTACTGCCGATTGTGTCTGGTCAATCACTTTCAATAAACCAATAATCCTGAAAAAGATAAAAAACCTAAAAAACTCAAGAGCTCCAGGCCCCGATTAAATTTCAAACATCCAACTAAAACAGGACCCTGAAACCTGGGCAGCTCTGATCACGGAGATATTCAATAGATGCCTCGAAACAAGATCAATCCCGGAAACCTGGAAAATGGGTAACATTGTCCCAATTTTTAAAAAGGGTCTGAAGAGCGAACCAAAGAATTACAGGCCGATAGCCTTATTGGATGTCATAGGGAAGCTATTCGGATCTCTGATCCTGGACGACCTGCAAGAATGGCAAAAAGAAGCTAAAACAGCAGACCCGTTCCAATCTGGATTCGAAAAGAACCTGGGAACATCCATCAACATCATGATGATCAGTATCTTGAAGGCAGGAGCTTGGGAAGGGAAGCTAACAACATTCATAGCTTCAATAGACCTGGTGCAAGCTTTTGATTGGGTAAACAGAAAAAGAGTGTGGAAGAAACTAGAAAGATCAAAATGACCTCCTTCTATTACAGCACCAATCAGAGCCCTACACAGTGAAACCTCGGTGCGCGTTTGACTAAACACGGCCAGCCTGTTGTCAAAATCAATAAAGACAGCAAGAGGGGTCAAGCAGGGTTGCCCTTTGGCCCCTGCACTGTTTAAAGCTTACATGGCCGACATTGTGGATTCGGAAAATGACACTCGCTCTTTCCCTCCGACAATAGGAGAATCCAAGGTCACAAGGCTCCTCTACGACATAATCTTGTTGGACCAAACTGCCATTGGTCTGCAACGTCAATTAGACAGCCTCTCAGCCTACCTAAAAAAAAACGATATGGACATCAACACAAATAGAACGAAGATTATGATCACCGAAAAGTCAAAAAAATAAAAAAAAAACACCACTGGTTCATATACTCAGAAAAATTGGAAACTTTAGAAAGCTTCACATACCTGGGGGTCAAAATCAGCCGCAGTAACATTGAAATTTCTATGCAGGAACATCTTTTCGCAAGGACAAAAACTCTTGCAGCCCAAGCCTTGACTCTGGACAGAAAGTACGGGAAATTCTCACTTCTCACAGTGATAAACCTTTTTAAAACAAAAGCCACGCCGGCGATAACATTCGGGGCCGAGGCAATGTTACAACTACCAGCCACACCATGGGATAGACTTGAGGGCCTATTTTGGCGCAAAGTACTGAAGCTGCCAAACTCGACACCAATAGCAGTAATCAGACGCCAGCTAAGTCTATGCTCAATGAAATACGTGATCGACAGAAACAGCCTCCTATTCCTGGGGAAAATATTGAGAACGCCTCGTCCACAAATCCTAGACATTATCTACAGAGAAATGACTAGTGAAAAGACCCAGAAGCTGACCGCTTCGTTCAAAAACCAACTCGAACTGGCAGAAAAAATGGTGTGCTCAGAATGGGACATCGAAAGAATCCCGGGAAAAATTAAGGACAGACTGAAAACTCAAGATTGCATCGAAACACTGGATAAAGCAAGTATATACAATTCCTCGTCACATTTGACATTCAACACTCAAAAAATAGACGAGGTGAGAACTTACTTAAAGAAATCTCCGAACAAACAACTTCACACAATCTTCTTAAGAGCACACCTGAATTTACTAAAGACGAATGAAGTCTTACATTTCCAAATGCAATCTGAAAACAACATCTGCTGCTATTGTTCAGTTACACAAAACATCGAGACAGTGCGACATCTCCTTCTTCTCTGCCCAGGAACAGAAAAATTAAGAACAACCTACCTCCAACCACACAGACTAAAACATCAGATGACGACTGACGAAGTCTGGTGGAACTAGATGATGAACGGGGACTCAACATCTCTGACAATAGCAACAGCAACATATCTGCACAGCTTCGATCTGGACCAAATCTCATACGGAGAGGACAAAGCGGCTTGAAGACAAAGTCTCTTTAACTAAAGAAAGAAAAAGACACTACAAAATAGAAATTGCACCAAGTTTGTAAAAATTGTTAACCACGATTAAACAGAAAAAAAAACTGGGCAGCAAAAACCTTTCCCAATGGGTCAAGAAGCCCTGATTGGCGATAGTTTCAGGGTAATTTTCTCCATGTTTGAAGATGGGTATCAGTATTGCTGATTTCCATGTTTTTGGTAGATGGTTGTGCTTAGAAATTAAGGTAAACATCTGCAGGCATAGGTCTGCCCATGCTTCTGGTTTCCGCTTCATGGTGGCATTACTAAGGCCATCCGTGCCTGGGGACCAGGGGCAGTTTAGCTGGTTAATGAGAGTCACTATTTCTTCATAATCCCATTTAAAATTCCTTTTAGCTATAGTTTCTGTTGTTGGGTTATTCTTTGTATTTTTTCTTCCTTTATATAGATTGGAGAAGTGTGATATTTTTTCTGTTTCCGGCACATCTAGGATGTAGTTGCTGGTGATTTCCATTAAGCAGATTCCATAAGTTTCTGGAATTTCTGTTTTTCATTGCATGTAACATTTGTTCTGCGTCGTTCTGAGCTATAATAGCTGGTGTATTTTTTATCCAGTTCCTATATAGTTGTGTCAGTGCTTTAGCATCTTTTTGGCTTCTTCCTGTCTCATTGAATACGTAGCTTTTAGATTCATACAGAGTTGTTTTCTTCTTCAAACTAATTTGTTTATTGTAAGCATCAATATGGCAGGTTTTTGTCTTTGTTCTATACTTGCTGTTAGCTTTAAAGGGTATTAACATTCATTCATAATCAAGTTTATCTATGTCATTCTTTTTTGTCATGTAAAATACTTCTTTTAATCTTTCGATTTGTGCATCAGAGATGCGTAGTCTATTTAATCCAGCATTGATCTCTATATGCAATAATGTTAGTTTATCCGCTGGCTCATGGTCAACTAACCATGTCATCGTTATTTTGTGGTGGTCACTCATGATCGACGGGTTGATTATGAGTTCCATAATTTTATTAGTGAGCGTCTCAGATGTGCAGATATAATCTAAATAGGCAGTCGACCTACGACTTGACCAAGTAGGTTTCGGCGGTATGTCTCCTTTTGTTGTTCCATTTAGTAGTAGTTTATTTCGTCTGCTCAGCTCTTTCACCCACGTTTGTGCTTTAGAGGCAAATTTATTAAATGGTATTTTCGTGCTGTTTGGATGGAACAAATGTATGTTCAAATCCCCACATATTATGACTTGTGGCTGTTTTTTTCTTGATTGTATTACATCTAAATGTAATAGCACCGTATCAATGAAAAGAGAGTCCTTAATGGCTGAAGTATTCCAATATAGGTACATGATCCCAAGTGTAATTTCGTTTTTTTTAATCATTTCCTCCCTTTTCTTTTGTTGGTTGTATTCCAGGATAGTAATTTGTATCCAGAGGGTGGGATTATATATCTCTCTTAGTTGTAAATTTGCCTCCATTTTTATAGCGTAAGTAACCCTGCAGATGGACAACCTTTTGCTATTACTATTGCTGGATTCATGCAAGTTAAGTAACCATCACAAATTGGCTGTTTAGCTATCCATGTCTCCTGGAGGCATACTATCTCAAATTTATTATTTTCATTTCTGAAAAGATGAGCTGAGCCTCTGGTGTTCCATGAGCATAGATTAAGGGTCCAGTACATATTTGCATTTGATTGTTATAAATCTAGCTTTCTTTGTGTTCTCAAATCCATTTTTCATAAGTCTTTTGTTTGTTTTGTCTATTGGATTAGCCTGACTGTTCCTCGCCGTATCTTTGAGCATCTAGTTCCACTTCTTCTTAATCTTGTCTGTTCATGAACATGAGTGTTGTTCTCCATTATGGTGGAATTCAGATCTTGGGATCTTCTTCTTGATTTCTCCTGTGTACCTTCATCATACATTTTTTCCCTAAATGACGAAGGTGAATTACGCCTGTCCTGGCTTGGTATACAATAAAAGCCTAATTGCCGTAATTATTTAGCATATTTTACCACATTCTGTGTAATTCTTCATGATTCAAAATGGATTTCGACTCTGTCTGTTCTTTTCTCATGTGGCAACTCAACAAATTTAATATCCTCTGATTGAATAGTTTGCAGTGGCAATATCGCATACAATAATCGGAGGGAGTTGGTTCTGTTCAAGATTAGCCCGTCATTTATGTCTTCAACTCTCTCAATCTATAATGTATTCTCAGGGGCTTTAGATTGTGGATCAATAAAGGTTGGTAAGCATAGTCGCTTTTCATTCTTTTCTTCCCATTGTTTTGGTACATTTCTTCTATCAAGACATTTAATGGTTCTGGATAAATCATTCTTTGTGTTTCGCATACTTTTCCTGGTTAGATATGTTGAGTTACCATCATAGCAGGATCTCTTATCGGAGCTCACAGTTTGATATTCTGACAGGTCCAATTCTTTATCCGAGATATCTTCACACGAGAGGATGTCAACTTCCTTATATATGGTATGACCTTCTTCATATTCATCGATGATGTATAATGATGCTTCTTCTTGTGTAGTCATACATTCTTCTATTGTAGTTCAAGGTTTTTCTTCTGAATATGTCGACAGGTTCATCAACATTTCATGCTGTTCCCTTTTTTTAAGCGATAGCCCTTGTAGGCAATCATTAGGTACTGTCTCATGTTCTTCATTTACTGAGACCTTTTTTCCATATATCTTCTTTTTAGTTTTGATGTGTGTCTGTGGTTTCTTAGGCATCTCTGGCATTGTCAAGTTTCTTAAGAATGCCTGCAAGCCTCTCTTTGTTCTTTTTGTATTTTTTTTCCTTTCTTTCATTCTTTTCCATTTTTTTTCTCCATTTTCATGTTTGCAGGGTTTGGTCCTTTCCTAGTCAGATCAAAAATCAGAAAGGTTTCTGTGTCAATTGTTAGTGGTCGTGTGCCTTGTTGACTATTTAGTAGTGGTATCTCTTTATCTTTGCTTCATTACAATTTTGATTTTGGATTGCTTTTTTTGTATAGATGGATGGTTTCCTTTGTCATCCACTATTTCGTTTCACAACTGATCGAATATATGGGATTTATGAGCAGGAGGTTTGTTTGTATCACCTGATGTTGATGCATCTTTAACCTGCTTGTCTGGAGTTCCTTTCCTCACTTATTCATTGGGGCCTTGGATTTCTTTTGTTGTAATAATATCTCGTGCCCTTAAAGATCTGCACTCCAAGTTGTCGTCATGATTTCTTGATTTTCCCTGCTGTTTGTAATTTATCATTTTGATCAGAGCTGCTGTCGTTAGCGCTTTATCGGCTCGATCATTTCTCGCAATATCGAAAAGGCAAGTCGGCCATTGATACATAGCTTCAGCTTCGGTATCCAGTCTGGTTTGAATCTTATTTGCAAAAGATTCTATAAAGATCTGTTTAGTATGAATTAAGGCAAGTAGTATTGCCTGATCGCTCATTGTATCATTTAGTGTTTCATAAAGTTTAAGAAAAGGAGTTAGAGCGTGGCTTGATGCTAACATGAGCACATTTTGTAATTCTACCATAGTAGTCGGTATTGGTGTGCTCTGCTCTTCTCTTTGTGTATCACAGTGACATTTGTGCCATGTCAAATTAGAGTGCTCTCTTTCTGCAGGTTCCTAGAAATCAGTGGCTCAGACTGATCTTTTTTGGATTTAATGTATTCATTCGGATGGTCTTCAAATTGTGTCTTGCGTATTGGTCTTAATATAGAGTCTGCTGTTTTGTGCATCAGTGTGGAAGTACCGTCCAGTTCTCTTAGATCTATTTTAATTGGTAAAAGATTGTCAAATATTTAATTTCTTTTTTTGTAGTTAGTCATCAAGGATTCTCTGTGATATCCAATGAGATACGTGCCAAACACCGATTTTCTTTCTTTGGCATTGTTGGAATATCGGTTGTATTTGTAGTCATTTGTCCATATTTTTGTTGCCATCATTGTTTTTCCTGAATGGCCCTTTTTTGTATCTTTAATGGCGTCATATCATTATCTGCTGATTGTTGTCTCCATTCTTTTCCAATTGCTTTAGTTTCATCGTGTGTCTGGGTTCCTTCTCTAATATCATCATACTTGTTATTCACATTACTTATATTTCCATTTGTTCCCCGCATGTCTGGGGGATCTCTATTTCCAAAATGTGTGTTTCTAGGTGAAGAGTCTTTGTCAAATTCGTTGTTTATGTTTATTTCCTTTCGCGTTGTCTGATCTTGCGTTAACTCTGAGTTACTTTGTTTTTGTACGTGTGCGAGGCAAGGTGCCCAGACTCACTGTAGGGCTTTATCAAGTTAGTTGGTGCACATTTCCTTTTGTCCCTAATTGTCCAGTTTAGTATGTCCCTCCACCACATCTCGCTCTTGGATGGTTAAATCGCATTGATGTGACTCGCTAATGCGCTGCGCTTGTTCACTCACCTGCAAGGCAGGGAGATGCTCTCCTTCCGGTTTGGTCGCTGAAGAAATCAGCTTGCACAGGGAAGGTTTTAAGAGGGTGGGGGGCTTGGCCAATGTGACAACTTCTGTGGCTGGAAAGTTCTTAGTCCGGTGTCTCGTTCAGAGTCCAGTTGAGGCAACCATGGTATCTCTGCCTTGTGCACTCACCATTGCTATGCAAAGATAGGGTAGCTGGATTCGACTGGGGGATCTTGCGGCAGTAAGTGTAGGGTAGAGGTTGCCTCCCGTCAGCCTCCCTAAGACTCCTCAAGACTCAGCTGACTCCGTGCTCAGGGGGCAGCAGACTTCTCTTAGATCTTAGCTCACAAAATTCAGGCAAAAATAAACAAACTCCTTGGAGCCTCCACTCAGCCTCCTCGTAGTCTCCTCAAGACTCAGCTAACTCCACTCGGCTCCGTGGGTCAGCTGAGATTGTGAGCCGTAAGCCCTGCCGCAGTTCAATAGAGCAGGACAACAGACTGCTCAGGGGGCAGCAGGCTGCTCATAGATCGTAGCTCACAAAATTCAGGCAAAAATAAACAAACTCCTTGGAGCCTCCTTGCATTCTCCTCAAGACTCAGCGGACATGTTTTATGTCCACATACAATGAGTTCTTACTAGGGACAATAACAGATCTATAAAATGACAATCTCCTCATTCGAAATGAGTATGTAATGATTGCAAACCGAGCTCATACTGCAGATGAGCAATTGGCACTGACATTGGTAGGCACAGAGCCTTCTTCCATAAACGCTGTTCAAGTCGATTCCAATCGACTTTGTGGGCAAAAGGATTTGTTTCCATTCCATATAGAATGACTGGTATTGCTTTCTCCTTATAAAATGTAATCAGGGGCAATAGCGAGAAACAGCAATATGTACTTAGTATCTTCTTAATTTGACATATCAATTGAGATGTTTTACTCTCCAATTCTAGTTTCAGTTCTTTCAGTGATGGAAAGGCTCTCAACATAAAACCTAGATACTCAACTTTTTCTCTGGAATCGTGAGTGAACCCAATTTACAGGTAAATCTAGGGATTTTTTTCAAAGGATTACAAAAAGCAATGATGTTTGTTTTTAAGGGGTTTACCACTAACTCGCTTAAATCTGCATGTTTAACCAGAGCAGAAATCACATGATGAAGACCTATGGGAGTGTGGTCTAATAAAACTATGCCATCTGCAAAGGCCATATCATTAAATTTAGATGTTCCAGTTCTCGGACTAGCAAGAGCAAACCGGGACAGAAATTCAGCCAAATCCACCAAATAGAGATTGAAAAGGCAGGGCAGCCAAAATGCATCTCTGCCTAACACCTCTATTCGAGGGGATCTGTGAGGATAAATGTCCTTGCATATCGAGCCTAACTTGGATAATTGTGCGCTCGTGCATCTCTATAGTTATTGCCAACAAACCGTGAGGCAAACCCCAAGCTTTTAACTTGATAGAATACCACTGGATTCGGCCCACTCATCAAACGTCTTCAAAATAATGGCAGCAAATATTTTGCTCTCTGCGTCTAAAAGAGCGATAGGGTGGTAGATTGCCAGATTAGCCCTATCACCCTTTTTAAAAATAGGAATAATAATTGCCCGACTCCATGACCCTGGACATTTTTGGGCTTTCAAATTTTTTTTAACCAATCCATTCAGAAGTCTTGAGCAACCTACTGTATCTTTTTAAGAATCATATTGGTTAAACCATTTGTTCCAGGAGATTTGCACCTTGAAGCATGTTTAATCAGTCTGTCTACTATGAAGCCCAATTTCCAGCCCACCTCATTAGACACCACCTTTGTGAATTCTTTGCTAAAATATAATAGACAATCACTTTCCGTGACCGCATTCGCTTGCATGTCGGTTTGTGTTTGAGCCTGGTTGGCTATTAATGGCAAGAAATATCTTGCATTGTTAGGTGTAACTGCTTCTAACATAATCTGTAAATCCCTTACACTACGCTTAAATCTATTGTCTTTTCACCAACTATGATACCCATTGCTTAATTCCCTCTTTTTTTGCTGAAGAATCTTATCAGTAAAGCCCCTGGCCCTCATTCCGAGGTTGGTGCTAGTCATGGCGCTATTAGTGCCATGACTAGCACCAATACCGGTACCCCCACCGACATGGTGGTATGGGGACCTACCGGTCTATTCCAACCATTGCGGGACTGGTAACTCCCCATTTGAAATGCCATTCCCCATTCCCATTTGAGCCCCCATAGGGCTCAATGGGAAGGCGCCAATAACGGTACCGCAAATTGCGGTACCGTTATTGACCCCGGTATCCCTTTGCGGGTCCCGTCCATAATGCCTGGTAAAACCAGGTGTTAAGGGAGGGACCAACAAAGGGACCTCAGAATAGGGCACAAAAGGATTACCGGCACAAGTGTCATTACCGGTGCCCGGTATCCCTTTGCGCCCAGGTCGTAATGACTCCCCCTGTGTTTTAAAGCACAAGTCTTTTTATGCAAAGCTTTCTTCTGCAAATTGGTCTCCTCATCCAACTTATGGTGATGTGGGCCAAATCCAGAACAAAGACCAGCCCTTGGAGAGTCTAATTTAGACAGAAAATCAACAAAGGTTCCCCAGAGAAGTCAAGCTTTCCAAGTCAAAGTTATTCTCCCCCTGCAGAATATCTTCCAACTAACCTTCTCGATTAAATCAAACAACTCGATGCCCTTTCATGTTTGTATTTGTATTTTTCTATTTGTATTTAGTTTATTTATAAAGCGCGGCCAGGTCCAGGGGCATACAGGTGCATAGTTTTTAGTACAAGTTACAGGTAATCAAGTTACAGTTGCATAAGATCGGCATACATTACAATGGTTGCTGTTACAGATAGTTAATATGGGCTGCAGGTACATACATCCATATATGCATTTCACATATAGTTTACATATAGTGGGCAATGAAGGAGCAAGTAGTAGTATATTATATTATATGCTGATATATTAATTACAATATGTACAATGGATAGGCAGTGAGTCTGGGCTCTAGGAAGTTATGCTGTCGTTGTGTCCAAGTCATGAAGCCAACACTTGGAATTGCGTTTGAATAGGTTGAAGGGTGGTTCTGACCTGAGGAGAGCAGGGAGTGTGTTCCATAACTTAGAAGCTTGTACCGGGAAGCTAGTCCCTCCCGAGTTCTGGAGTTTGAATCTTGGTATGGACATAGTGTTTGCTTTCGCTGTTCTAGGAGGTCTTGAAGATGTGTGTGGGGTGAGTTGGTTAGGGATGTAGGTAGGTGCAAGGTTAGCCCTAGCTTTGTGCGTTAGGGCAAGGGTTTTGAGGGATATTCTGTGCTCTATAGGGAGCCAGTGCAGATTACGTCTGGTCTCAGAAATATGTGATTTCTTGGGGATGTTGAGGGCTGCCCTGATGGCATTGTTTTGGATTACTTGTAGTTTGTGGATATTTTTGTGGCTAGTGCCTAAGTAGAGGGCGCTGCAGTAGTCTACTTTGGACAAAACTAACGTTCTTGTGAGTGTGATGCAGTTGGGTGTGGAGATAAACGACCTACATGCAGTGATAAGTTTGCAAGTGTACGCGGCTGATGATGCTACTGCATTAGTTTGTTTGGTAAAGGATAAGGTGGCATCCAGGTAGATACCAAGGGTTTTAGTATTGTTTGAAACCATGATGGGGTTACCATCTATGATGAATGATTTGAAGTCAGAGTTTAGTTTTGTTAGTTTGGCATGAGTACCAAGGATGAGCAACTCAGTTTTTCATTGAGACAAAGTCCATGGTGTGCCATCCACGCTTGTATTATTGCATAGATTTTGTTAAGGGTTTTGCTGTCGGTTGCATAGTCACCAGAGATAGGAAATAGTATCTGGGTGTCATCCGCAAGTTTGGTGTACGTGACACCCAGATAGTCAAGGATATCGAAGAGGGGCTTCGTGAATACATTGTATAGCGTTGTGGACCCCACAGGGTACCGATGAAGGTTCGGCCGAGTCAGTGGGCGAGAAGAAGGAGCTGATCCAGGCAGTGGCTGCATCGGAGAAGTGTGCTGCCGATTTCAGATGATGGCAGAGTGTTTGGTGGTTGACCAAATCAAAATTGTCACAATTTTATGGGAATATGTATTTATAGGTTTCTGTTTACCAAGTGTAAAAGTGGCTTGTAATGAGCAATGGTCACTAGTACTTAATTCTACAACATTAAACTTCCCACACCGATGAAGTAATTCAGGGGAGACCACCATGTCATCAATAATTGACCTTGCTTTACCATTGGTCCAGGTTGCCGCCGGTTGACAATCTCTGTCTATGTTCCAATTCACAATATATAGATTCCACTCTAAAAATAATCTATCCCTTCTCTCACCTTTGAGCCTCCCCACTGGTGTACCATTCAAAGTAATGAAAATCAGGACACAATGGGTATTTATGTCTCCAGCTACCACTGGGTCGTTCGGAAACCTGATTTTCACATCTCTGAGTAGAGTGGACAAATCCTCCATGAATATGGTCAAAACCGCCTTAGCTGGGTTCCAGTACAAATTAATCACAACTAGGCCTCTACTTACATTTCTCTCTTTCAAAGCAGTCCTTACTGCTAGGATACCTGTGCAATGGTAACCAATGCTCTCACCCCTAAACCCAAATGTATTTTGGATCAGTTTTAATAAACCTCTGTAAGAGGATTCAATTCAGCACTACAGCCAAGTTAACGCCTAGTCTAGAATACTGAATGAAAACCCTTATTGATATATCTTTAGGTCCAGTTCATGCGTCCTGGATGACTACCCTTGTATAACACCCCTCTCTTGGAATCCCCCTGACCCCACTGAGCCAAGAAGTAGTTCTGTTTTGCAAGTTTAAAAGGTTTATTTGATAAATTAAAATATATATATCACACTTTATAATAAATTAATAATTGAATATCACACTTAATCTGATATGGTAAATATTAACAACAGAGAATCTGGCACTAGCACACTTCTTTATAATGACTAATGAGTTGACCTGAAATGGATAAGGTAGCACACTGGTAAATAGGAACAAAAGTATAATGTGGTAGAGGATGCTTTATGTAAGCTCAGGTGGATGCAATATTCAATGAATGCAGTACAGAAAATACGCAATATGATTTCAACCAAACAATGTAATCACTTTTCTCGGGCTATTCCCTCCCCCCCTCTTTATGCAATGCAAGGAAATGGAAGGAAAACACACAGTCCTCAGAAATGCAATCAACTGTAATTCAGTTCAATCCCAGCAAGCTTACAGAAAACAGATAGGAGTTTTGAAAACACAGGCAATGCTTGGATATGTGCTGGCAATGAATGAGAAATATGCTAAATTTGCTTTTAATTCCCTTATAGAGGTTCAGGGTGAGTGGTATCTAGTTAATATTAGTCCAGGCTCACACTAGCAATGATGCAGGGATAGTTAGCAGGTTAAACGAATTTCTGGCCAATGGAAAGCAAACAGCAGCAGTTTTTACATGTGAAGAAATTGCAAATCGCGGTAAAATTCGCGGATGCGCCAAGCGCTATTACAAAGGAACCGCAAGGACTATCTCTACCGTTTTGGGGTCCTAGAAAAGCCTGGGATCTCAGCTTCCAAATGAAAGTTATTGCAAGTCTCTAGCCCAAACGGTTGCGGAGATATGAGTAATTTAGTAAAGGTCGTTTTTGGTTTTGTAAATTTTAAACGCACACTTTTTCAAAATGACAAGTGACAAATTTTTGCAGCTAGAATGACAGGTGACAGCTAGGAGGCAGTTCTACTTAGGTTAAATAGATTGAATTAGATGAATTTAAACTAAGAGATGTGTTCTGAGTTTTGCTAAGTACTCACAAGAGATTTTGAACAGGAAAGCGACTTGGTCACGGACTTCAGTCTGGTCAGGTCTTTCCGGGTTCTGCTCACAGCGCCTGGCCTCTGGAACTGCTCACAGGGGTCTGGTCTCTGCTAGGCACCGGTTCTTTGGGTCTCTCTGCTCTGGATAGATTGAAGTCTCTAGTTTGGCTTTCTGGAGTTTGATGGAGGTAAGTATGGATTTTTCCAGCAGAGCTTTCAGCGGCAGATGAAAAATGAATCTCCCCTATCTGTCCTGTCTGTCTGCTTTTATGTGTTTAGAATGTGGGTGTGTTCTAGCATCACTGACCCTACCTCTCTCTCAGCTTCTAATTGGTCAAACTTCCATTTCTTACTTGATTGGGGGAATGAAATGAAGTGTCATCATGATGAGGTCTGTTTATGATACAGAGAACCCACCCCTGTCAACTTTACACACAATCTATATCTGACCTAAAAACATATTTGCACAGGTACACATTTGTTTAAAATTACATATACATGGTGTGGCTGAATTTAGCCATGTCTATGTCCAAATCTGCTCATTCTCGGAGCTTGCATTCAAAGAGTGTACATAATTGACTTTTTAACTGCTTTTCCAATTTCCGACATGGACCCAACTTTACATACATGTGTGCAGGGGGTAGGGACATTAACTGATGAAGTTTCAGATTTTTAACATGCACACATTTAGAGTAATATCCACTTTTCCGCTAAAACCCCCCTGAACATACCACCGGTTCCTACCACGTCTTAAACTGTGGGCAGAAAAATCACAAGAATTATGGTATCATTTATAAAATTTTCACATGTCCGCTCTATGAATTATCCCCCTTTTTATAAAACCATATCCTTGCTGCAGGGGTGTGTCTTTTCAGGTCACATGGTACAGAAACCAGTCTTTCCAGTTTCTGCCAAGCCAGCTTGCTTCTCACAGGCAGTGCTCCTCCCAGCTTCTCCAGGAGGAAGCCACTTTTTACGACGTCTGTAATAAAAAACCTTTGCCTGAGTGGAGAGGGCTTTGTTCACTCTCTGGCAGAGCACAGGAAATTCAATTATCAGATAGATGGCATATCCTTAGCCTGGGCAGCAAAAGGAAGGTTGGCCTGGGAACACAGTGGTGACTCAAGTTTCACTGCTGATGGGTAGTTGCTAGGCAAAATCAAGTTCCTTAAGCCAGACCTTCAGCTAACTTTTTGTTGCTTTTAAAATAACTTGTAATTTTACACATGCAGCTAGAATGCTGATTCTAAGCGCAAAACTATGACATTTCAACAGTTACAAAGGCATGTGACACCAAACATAGGTCACTCATTTAATTTAACATTTTCGATTTTGGTGGTTTTAAATCCAGTTGTAGTTAGGCTTAAGCTGCTGACTCCATAGCATTTTTGTTGTAAGCATTGTTTTTGGGCTCTTCATTTCCCAGATTTTGTAGGCACACAAAACTCCATTCTGCCAAATGTCTGCTGGTGTTCAGTGAATATTTTGCACATGTTGCAAGGTTTGAAATAGGCATTTTGCTTGCCTTCAGAAAAACACACAGAGTGGTTTTAAAACGCCGGCTTTTGGATAGTGGTGAGTACTGGTACTGCACTCATTTTTGGGATTTAAGAAATGAATTCCCCACACTTCTAGGTTGCATTTGGCAATCAGCATTGCCATTCCCAATGGTTTCAGACTACTGTGCGGGTAGTCCAATGGTGGTTTTAAAGCGCTTTGAAGCTAACCGGCGCTACTGTTTTTCCTTTGGCAACCCATTTCCCTCATGGCAACCCGGCCTTTCATTCTCGCACTGGTGGGTGGCAAGTGAGGCAACCATTTTGGTGGGCGCACAAACTGCGCAGCTTTCCTGGATTTCGGCGCCCATGTGGGTTTTCCGCCATCTTGAATTTCCTAAGCCCACAGCACCAAATGTTGTAGCAGGATAGCTTAAACGTGGGTCAGGACACCCAACAAGTCCCCCCCACGCGACTGCACTTTGAATTTGAGTCGATGGGGAGTCGCGTGCACAAGGGTTTTGACCCATGCACCGGTCTGTCCGCATAATCTTCTTCCTCTTCTGTAGATGGCACAGTTCAGCATCTTCTTCTCCATCCGGTACTGATCGATCGGTTCTCCTCGCCGGTCCTGATGGGAGTATTGGGCGGTACCCCGAGCCCGTTGCGTCTCAGCTCCCGGTCTCCGGATCGTCCTCCTTGGCCCGTCTCCAGGTCTTCTTTCTCCTAGGACGACAAAGGAAGAGCGGCAATACCTACTCATAGACGTTTTTCCACCACTGTTGAGATAGTGGGGCAGCATATGCATTTCATCATAACGAAACATTACATTCTTATTTTGAAAAAACAAATATATAACTAAGAGACAGTTTCACGCAAATCACAATATTTTAGAGACTAGATGTGGTATGTTTTATGATTGGAACTGAATTAATCTGAGACAGTACCCGCTAGGATTCCAGAGGATTCCTCCAGTTGTTGCAGAGTGTGCCTGGGATGGCAACATTTCAACTGGTTTATGTGGACCCACTTGTCTTCCCCCTCTGCCGAACCACCTTTGGGGATGCGGATCTTGTAGGCCACAGGGGAGATCTTATCGACGATCTCAAAGGGTCCCTTCCATGTAGGCAAAAATTTGCGCTGCTTGGCCTGGTTCCTTTGGAAGTTGTATAGATAGACCCGGTCTCCCACCTGATATTCCTTCCTGGAAGTTTTCAGGTCATAATGGGTCTTCATGCTATCAGCCGATCTTTCTAGATTCCGCTGAGCATAAGCAAAAGCATGTTGAAGGTGTTTCCTTAAATTCTCTACATACTCATGAGTAGTGGAGGCATTTATCAGTGTCTGCTCTTGGGTCCTATAGAGCAAATGCTGAGGAAGCACCATCTTGCGCCCAGTCATCAACTCAAATGGTGACATTTTGGTTGCAGATGAAGGGGTAGATCTGATGGCCATTAGGACCAGAGGTAATCGGATATCCCAACTTGGCCCAGAATCTGCCACAAACTTCTTTAATATGCTCACAATTGTCCGGTTATATCTCTCTACTGCCCCAGAAGAAGCTGGCCGGTAAGCAATATGCAGCTTTCTCTTGACCCCCAGTATCTCCCACATCTTTGTCATTACCTCACTGGTGAAGTGGCTACCTCTGTCTGACTCAATCCTTTGAGGTAGACCAAAACGGGAAAAGATGTGGTTAATCATCAAGGCAGCTGCAGTTTCTGCCTTGCAATTTGGGGCTGGGAGACATTCCACCCACTTGGTAAACAAGCATGTGACGGTCAACATGTACTTATTCCCCCTAGCCGAGCGAATCACGGGGCCTACGAAGTCGATTTGTAAATCTGACCATGGCAGTGTCATTCCCCTCTTTTGTAAAGGCGCCCGGTGCGTGAGGGATGATGGCTGAAATTGTGCACACACAAGACACCCCTTCAAGTATTGGTCGAGGTCCTGCCCCATGTGTGGCCAGTATGCAACCTCTCTTAAGATTTCCAATGTTGTGTGAAACCCCCTATGACCGGCGGTGGCCGCATCATGGGCGTGACTTAACATCAGGCTTCGGAATGAGGTAGGAACCACCCACTGATCGTGGCCAGCTTTGGATTTCCTTACCAACAAACCGTCTTGGATCCGGAACATTTTGGGACATTTCATCAACACTCTTAGGTCCTCTTTCCCAATGTAATCGGTATCCGTCAGGGGAAAGTTCTCAGGGTCCTCAAGGTGCTGGTAAAATTTACCAATTATTGGATCCCCCTTCTGAGCAGTAATCAAATCAGCATCAGGGGTCTCCTTACTCCATTGTGCAATTGAGAGGTCGTTGTGAGCATTTGTCTGGGACCTAGTGATGGCAGTGACCTGGATTTCCCCCAACAGGGACTCAATCTCAATTAGATCCCCTTGGATGGCCCCGGTTTTGGCCAGCTGATCAGCTAAGTCATTTCCAGTTTTGTCTGGTCCCTCTACTTTGGAATGACCCTTGATCTTCTTCCAATAGATGGTCATCCCATTCGAGGTGACCAGATCATCAATGTTTTGGATCAACTTCCCATGTTTCAAGGGTTTGTTGTTAGCACATAACATGCCTCTGGTTTTCCAATTAACCAGGTGCTCCACGAACCCGTTCCGTACATAATCCGAATCTGTGATTATGACCAGTTCGTGGAGTTGATGTTGGACAGCAGTGAGGATGGCCTGATGCACAGCCATCAATTCTGCCACCTGACTACTTCGGGGACCAATTTTGAATCCGGCGGAGGGTTCTGGGGACTCATTCACCCATGCATTCCCTACGCCGGCCACTAGTTCTTTCTCCCCGTTGTAGTCAACATGGTAAGAGCATCCATCCACATAGACAGTGGGCATTCCCTCACACTTGTCTTCTTCAAAGACTTTGTGTGGGGAATTAAGGTATGCCTCCATGTTGTCCTTTATTTTTAGACTTTCGTCCTCGAGACAGTTTTCTCTGGCACAATCATGCAAGTCAGCCAGACCTTGCGCGAGGGGACTCTTCTTGTTTTGGCCATATCTGACCTCCACAGGAAAGCCTTGCATTGACAGAATCCAGGAAGTAATTCGGGAATTACTCACATTTCCGGCCCGGATTCTGTCACTTTGGAGATATTGCAGAGGCTGGTGTGGAGTCTCCACTATGATGTGTTCCCCCTGGATAAACGGGCGGTAATTCTTCAATGCCCACACCGTTGCCAGGAGTGCCTTCTCACAATCGTTGAATTTTTCCTCCACAGAGGATAAAGTTTTGCTCGCATAGGAGATTACTTTATTGACCTTGTCATGCTTTTGATATAATACTGCCGTCAAGCACGTATTAGAGAACCCCGTCTCCAGGAAGAACTCCTTGTTTCTGACAGGGTAAGCTAGGCAAGGCGCTTGTGAGAGGCTTCTTTTGAGTTGTTTTACCGCCTCGGCTTGTTCTGGACCCCATTCCCACTTGACCCCCCCCTTCAGGAGATGAATCAGGGGTCTGGTGATCTCTGCATAGCCCTCAATGAACTTTCTGCTGTAATTAGTCAGTCCAAGGAGGCTCCTTAGTTCCCGCAGAGTTGTGGGGTCTTTCAGTTTCTGAAGTGCTTCCACTTTCTTTTCCTGGGGACAGAGGCCCTGAGGAGTAATCTCATGCCCCAAGAAATTAACACGGGTTCTACACCACTGTGCTTTCTGAAAGGAAAGTTTTGCTCCGGCGGCCCTCAACTGTGTCAGAACATAACGGATCTCCGCTATGTGTTCC